>NC_046157.1:116700666-117016916 GCF_011064425.1 Rattus rattus
GTGAGCGGGGACGAGCGGAGGAAACAGGCACAGGCTTGCTGCCAGGAGCGCAGGCTTCCCAGAACTGAAAGCTCCAGACTTGAGTCCCCCAACTCTAAACTCAGGACTGGAGCTCCTCCCATCCCGGGCGGTGTACACCAGAAGACTTAACTTTTCCTTCTTACTGTTCCGATCTTCCTTCCCCCATCCCCCACCCCCGGAATCGCTGGCTTTTCTTTTTTCTTTCTTTTTCTTCAATAATTCCTTGGGTTGCCTGATCCCTCTAACAAGCTCCTGGCCCTGTCTGACCGCACTCTCCCTCCCTGTCTGGTGTCACAGTTGTGGACCCCGAGGTGTTCAGTCTCACCTGCTTGGTGAATTCCGCAGATGTAAGTGAAGGAGAAGCCACTGTCCTGCCCTGATTGTGAGTCACCTCTCTGAAGGTAAGGGCAGGCTCTGATGTGCGGTCCTCACTGTCTTCTGCTGTCTGGAGCAAAGGGAAGGGACCACCCACTCCCAGGGGTGCAAGGATCCTGAAAACAAAATCAATTGTGAGTGGTGCATGCGTGTGTGTGTGTGTGTGTGTGTGTGTGTGTGTGTGTGTGTGTGTGTAACTAGTGAGTACAAATGCATAGGTCCTTTGTAGAGAGGTATAAACAGATGAAACACAGCAGCAATTGGTTTATTCGGCGCTTACCCTCTGCTGACAATACACTCAAGTGTGCTGTATTCTAGTCGCTTAATCCCCCAGAAGACAAATGAAACAGGCAACATCATCAGGTTTAATAAACAGCGTCGAGGGAGAAAGATGCAGGGATTTATCTAAGTAATAGATTAGAGATTCCATTGGATTTTCCTCATTCCGGAAATTTTTGTGTTTAATGAAGGGGCTTCCGGAAGTAAGAAATCCTAGCAGAGCACATTACGGTTATCACATCAATGAATGACTGATTTATGCAGATTTGGGGGAATAGTTCCATCTCCCTTGAATGTTTACATGCATGTGTATGCACGGATGCATGCACAAGCGCCCCCCCCCATGCATAACACAGTCACAAGAATATCTGCTTCAAGGCACACATCCTGGAAGAACAGGGAGTCACAGCAGGAAGTGGAGGCTGGTCCAAGAGTTGTGGGGGTGCTGTGAGGTGGGTTTGACTGGGAAGGCAAGCAACCTGACAAAGCCAAACATTGTGTCACATGGCAAGGACCATAGGGACCTGGAGGAGAGGAGGGGTAGGGAACATGTGTGTCCAGATCAACGCTTGTGTGTGGGCACATTGGGGGAAATGGGGAGATAATAGCAGCAGGTACTTTTACGATAAGTGTTGGGAGGTGGCAAGACTTTCCTTATAGATGGAAAGTCCACTGTGCCCAGCCCTTGTCTTGGAACAGAAGTGCATGGATGCCTTCAAGATCATTTTTGCAGGTCGAACCTGGCTGTTTTGCCTTTCTCCAGAAGTAAAACACTTATGCATTAGAGACTGTAGTGAAAAGGAGAGTGGAGGAGAGCCCAGCTCAGTGGGAGAGTACTTGCCAGCCTGCCCTCAGTTCTCAGCACGTGTGTGTGTGTGTGTGTGTGTGTGTGTGTGCGTGTGTGTGTGTGTGTCCTTATGGGGTGTCAGGACTTTCACCAAAGCAGTGTTCGGGATACCTCACCTCAGGGCCATGTTTTGTTAAGCAGTGGCTGACACTGAGGTGACATGTTTACCTGTGAGTCCCTGGAAACAACTGTCAAGGGTTATGGCTGTTTCCCCTCTCCTAGCCTCAGAAACTGTGTGTGCACATGTGTGTGTGTATGTGTGAGTGTGTGTGTGTGTGTATGTGTGAGAGTGTGTGTGTGTGTATGTGTGTGTGTGTGTGTGTGTGTGTGTGTATGTGTGTGTGTGTGTGTGTGTGTGTGTGTGGGTGTGTGTGTGTGTGTGTGTGTGTGTGTGTGTGTGTGTGTGTGTGTGTGTGTGTGTGTGTGTGGGTGTGTGTGTGGGTGTGTGTGTGTGTATGTGTGAGCACCTACCGAGGAGCTTTTAAAGGGCTTGCATCTATGTGCTCCGATGAACTGTTTGTTACTAGAATGTGGTCAGTTTTCTCATGGGGAGGACCCAAAAGGAGATGGAACAGAATCAGAAACTCAGGACCTCAGGACATGACCACATTGACACCCTTTGAAAGGACATCCTGGAAGTGCCCCCTTGTCTTTGGGGACAGAGATAGTGGTCACCTTGCATCTGGCCTTCACTCTATGCCTCCAGATTACATAACTTTTGGAAGAGAACTACTTTAATCTAGAGATAATTTCATGTCATTGGGTAACTAAGTTTGTAACTATCCTTTCTGTTCATGGGTACACACATATGCTTGCACATGTATTAATTTTACATTTATTATGTCAACTCTGGAGTGAATGTATCTAAGACGATATGTTCTTTTCTGGGTGTGCAGGCAAGACCTGTAAACTGGTGGCTTTCCATCTGTTTGCACCTTGGAGTCAGGAGGAACTTTGGGAGAGTCAAGGGCTCAGGCTGCCCCCTGTGTATGTTTAGTGGGCAACATGCCTGTTGAAACATGTTATGCCTTTGAAGATGTCATGCTTTGAGAAGTTGCAGGTGGTGTAGGTGTACAATGAATTGAATGATCAGCCAGGACTCCCCTCTGTATGTGTTTTGTGGATTTGGTTCACTCAATGATTCAGCAAAGAAGCCAACATAGAGCAGCTCGTGCTGGTTAGTGGCAGTTGCCATGGCTAGGTTAGCACAGCGAGAACAGAGAGAAAGTATGTTCATGCACACATTCACCACTGGGCAGGCACCTGTGCTAGAGCTCCCAGAGTGCTCTAGGAGAGCCTTTACATTGTAAGCAAATATCAACCAACTTCAAAGGAAAGGTAGCACTATTTGACTGGACAGAGAAATAATTAGTATTTATTTTGGAAGCAGAAGTTTAATTAGGTACTATATTTCATGGTAAAGAAGAAAATGTAATGTTTATAAATTTATAAATAAGCCAAATGTAAGAATGAAAACCATAAAATAAGGAATATAGGTGAGCGTCTGTTTTACCTTTGAGGGAAACACTATACTTACAAATAACACACACACACACACACACACACACACACACAGAGTATTGTTGATGTGTGTGCATGAACAAACATTTTCTATGTGCTAATACACCAAAAGAGAAATTAAAAGTAAGCTAAAGCAATTGAGTAGAATTCCAGACATTGGGGAACTGGGAAAGAATCACTTGCTATGAAAAAGTTGGTAATCATGAAATAAAACAGCTAGTGTTATGTGGTAATTTGCTTCCTTTATAATGAAAAGAAAATGCAGATTCAAATAAACAAGAGGCCCTGTTCCACTTGGATGGACGGCCTAGCTAGATCTGACAGGTGGGGTGGAGCAGCATGTTGTCCTGGGTGTGGTGGAAAGCGCCTTGTGTCTTGCACTCTCGAGGCGGGTAGAAGCTGTCAGGACATTTCTAGAATGCGGCTGGGCAGTGTGCATCAATCATGCAGGGTGCATTAATACGGCTGTCCTTCCAGATCACAATGCCAATAAAATGATAAGAAGTAAGGAGAGTGGTAAGAGCCAACATCGAGATGACATTATTCTCTGGATATCTTAGGCAGGAACAGTTTTAGCCACCCTCTCTGCTCAGGGAGGCAGAACTGTCATTCCCTCCTATGGATAAAGAACTCTGAGCATGGCTAGGTCAGGAGGCTTGCCCGTGACTGTTAAGCTGGTAAAGGAAAAGACTTCAAGGTTCAGATCCAGACGGCCTGGTGCCTGCAGTTGTACTCCATGAACTAAATGAAGACAGTTATGGGTTATTATATGACAGAGTTTAGTTTGTAAGTGACAGTGCATGAGTGTGAAGGGATCCAAAGCATTAATTAAAATACCAAGAACCAAGAAAAGTCTAAGGTAGGAAAACCTTCAGTGAACAATATTAGTGAACTACTGAAACATCATTTCATTATTAAAAACGGATAAAAAAATTATAAGAACAGGGAAATATGGTACATTGTGAGAAACATTTCTTATTTGTACTTTTTGCTTTATAAATATTCTATGTCGGGCAGATAGTACTTTGCAAATTAAAAAAAAAAACCCTTAAAGTACAAAAGCAAGTCACTCCAAGATCACAGCAAAGCAAAGCGAAGCGAAATGAAAAACTCAACAAGAGAACGCTGACAATCCTTAAAACTGCTACATGCAAAAACCACCAGTTCCTTAAATCCACATACACAACTGAAGACGCACAGTAGAACATCAAAGTGCCACACACCTCCACTCCGCAGCGGTGTGGTTAGCATGGATTTTTTTTTTTATATGTGGAGATCTTAACACGTCTCATTTTGAAACCTGTATCTTACCAGAATGTTGAATGGTTGTGTGATTTTATTTCTTGTTACAAGTTAAAATTGAAAAAAAAAAAAAGAAGGAAGGAAGGAGATAGTGCCAGTCTGTGGCAGCCTTAATGGAGGAATGGATGACACAGGGAAAGTCACACTTTTGTATTCTACCCAAGTCGGAAATAATCAGATGGTAATAAAGGTGTCAGAGTGGGCGGTGAAAGTTTCGAGTTGCTCATTATTCTAATTTGGCTTTGAATGGTTGGTACTTTCCATGAACAGATACCCTTTGTGTTTTCCCACTGCTCACTGTCATCCCTTGCAAACTGGTAGGTGGTTTGGGGAGGTTTATTATAAACCTTCTCCTGTGGTTGAGGAGGTAGGATGGGGTGTGAGTGGCTGTTGGGGCGTTGCTCTAAGTTGTAAGGCTCCCAGACGTCTTCATTCATGAACATTAGAAACCGCAATCCCTCAGTGATTTTGGAGGAAGTCTCTGTGTTTTGGGAATGGGCCAACAGTTCTTGGGATGCTTTGTCCAAGGTCCACAGCTCCCTGAGTGTTGTTAGACGGGGATTCTAGTCCGTTTTGTGTGCCTCTGACGGACTCAATCTCTTCACGTCCTTCCCTGTTCCATGAGCCCAGAGTTCCTTTGAGGCACTGGGGTGGAAGAGCTAGGTGGTTCCTTGAACGGGAGATGAGGGATTATTTGTGAAATATTTAGACTGAATGCCTGTTCTGCTCTTGTTGAGAAAGCTTGGGTTGTCGTAGGATCAGAGCCCAGTGCAGAAAGAGCAAATGCCCTAGGATCACAGTCCTATAAGGAGGATCGTAAGTACAGGACTTGCTACTTACTTTCTGCGCGTCGTCCCTAAAGTAAGCACATGGGGTCGGGGAGGCTAGGGAGAGGGGAGCCAGTGCTGACTTGTGCCCAGGTCACATGCATCTCCTCTAGAGTCAGTGCTCCAGGTGCCCAGGGTCACATGCCTCCCCTTACTGACAGTGCTCCGGTGACAGTCGTCACTGTGCTCCAGGCCTCCTGGAAGTGTTGCTCTTGAGCAGGGCAACATAACTCTTAGACTTTTGAAACTTTCTGAAATCTCTGAAACTGTGAAACGGTGAGTCGAAGTAAGCCTCTCTCTCTCTCTCTCTCTCTCTCTCTCTCTCTCTCTCTCTCTCACACACACACACACACACACACACACCCCTCCACCCTCCCAAACGCACACACAAACACCCCCACAACCCTTCACACACACACACACACACACCTTTAAACTCACACACCACACACACACCCCTTTACTCACATACACATACACAAACACCCCCACAACCCTTCACACCCACACCACAGATAACACATCCACACACACAACACACACAACACTCCCCTAACACCCACAACCCTCTAAAACACACACTATACATACACACACACACATATATACCACATGCAATACCGCCTTACACACACATACACACCACACATACCCCTCCACACACACAACACACACATGCCACACCTACACATACCACACCCCCCTACATACACACAACACACCCATACACTCCCACGCAGATGGAACTGCCACTCACAGCTCGATGCATCGTGGGTTGTTTAATCTGTAGAGTCACATATTTTTTCTAGAGTTAAGCTTGGCTCCTGAAGGCAAAGTTTAGTGAATTAGGTTAAAAGACATCAGGCCCTATTGTATACATTTTTTTAAAAAATATGTTCTGTGGGAGCTAAAATTCATAGCCTTGAATTTTATTAATTCTATGTGGCTAAAAGTTTGGTGCACTGGTGACTCTTTTAGAAATTATGAGCTATTGCTGGAATGCTTTTTCTTATGTGCCCGGAGAGTGTTGTAAGATGGATTTGGTTTGTTTGAGGACATGAGCTTAACCTTACATTACTCTTTCTCCAGAGACCAGTGCACGCAGAAGCCTAAACATGCATCGTGAAGAATTAATCTTGATACTTTGTGTTCTCGTTGTTAAAAGTGCCCCAAGTAAGTGGTTTTTATAAACATTCATAAATAAACTTCTTTAGAGAGCTAGAGGGAAATCATGGGGGTTAGTTTTTATTTGTAGCCGATGCAGTTACTGAAGTTGTCTAATTTATTTAACATTTAGCAACTTCGAATTTTACCTTAGAAGTTTGAGAAATACTTGCTGTCCCTGGGGTAGGGAGGGGAAGAGAGCTGGGAACAGACCAAATAAAGGAGCACAGGGGACTCTATGGAGAGGCAGGGACTTTGCACTAAATTACACTTTAGATGAAGAGGGCATCTATCACCTCTCTTTGACTGCCATTTGAAATAGAGGAAGGAAATAATTGTCTTCTTTACTGGCTTTAGACAGTTTTGTATAGCTTGCATTCCCAGAGAGGATAGCAAGAATCCCTTCATTTTAAAAGTAGTGTTCAAATGAAAGTAGACAGAAAATACTTTCCAACTCTTAAAAATCACCCAAGTGCTAGAAAAATAAGAGAGAGAAAGGTTGGACTAGAAAGAATCTAAAGCAAGTGTCAGAGTTTATGAGCTGTGCTTGTCTGGGGATCTTCTCCAAGTAGAAAAAGGATTGGAAGGTCCTGGTCTTTGTTGAGAAGTCCCATGACTGAGTAATATTTGCACAGGACTTGGAGGAGAGAGCCAGTTAATTTACTTCAGAATGTTACACCCAAAAGGGGATACTTGGACCCATATCCTTCACTTTGAGAATTGTTGAGAAAGGAAAACAGAGATCAATTATTATTGCATTCATATAATACATATCCAGTCTGGAGGTACGCTTATGAATGGACCCATGCATTGTTGGAATACTATCTGACACGCAATGCAGTGATACACACATCCTGAAGACTGTTCATTCTTCTTGGTAGGAGATGATTCGTTAGGGACTGCTGAGCAAGACAGCAAAGTACAAGATGTGTGCTCTGTGTTCCATGCTTGAGAGACAAACATCTATCACCTGTTCCTGATCACCATGAAGCATAATCTTAGAACAGAACCAGCTCTACAGCCGGCCAGGTCTAGGGCTTAGGTTCTAGCTCCCTGTTCCTTTGGGGGCTTAAGGAATGCCTTTTATGAATAGGAATTATAGCTCTTTTCATCAATATTTTGTACGTGGAATTCATTTAACTTGTTGGTGCTGGCCTCTCACAGTTGTCTGTGTAGAATGATTTAAACCACTGACTTTCGCTATGGAAGAATTGGACTGGTTGCTCACCCAGTCCATGCACCTTGACCTCTGCTCATTTATAAGACCTAGAGCTTCATATTCATCAACAAAGTAAGGCTGTAATGCTAAACGCAAGAAAAGGTATTTTTGAGACGTGAGGTTCCTCATAACTAAACATTTCTAACTTCCTGCTACCCACTATTTTTCTTTTTAAATGGGGGGCATCCCTAAAAAAGGAACTCATGCATTCATCAACCAAAGTACAAGTACTTAGATTTGTAGCACGCTTGTTCCTTCAATGAATCAGCACTTGGAAACCTAGGATAACTTCAAATGTCTCCTAGATTCTAAGATCTAAGTCCCCACCACATACACAATGAATAGTGTAATCACGGTATGGCTAAGCCCTTCATAATAATGAGGATAGAGCTCCCTTCTGCTACAGGTAAGAAAAAGACTGGACCTCATAGGCTTGGTGACATGCAGAGGGATCCAGGCATAGAAGAGCGCATAGACTGTATGAGTGTAGCCCTGAGTCTGTAAGGCGCTGGGGAAAGTTATTGAAGTGCTAAAGACTCTTGTTTTGCGTGTTAAGGACCAAGTATGTTGGGATACTGAGATGGAGAATAGAGATTACGTTACAAGCACCAGGAAGATGCTGACGCGCAATGTCATTATTCAACTTTGAAGTAGATCTAACATTTGAACCGCTTCCTTTTTCTGGTGTGGTTAGCTTTAAGTTAACACCCTCCAAAATGTTTCTCTGAACAATAGACCCTAACAACAGAGGCAACATTTTGTATATGGTCTTAAGGAAATCCTGCATTTTTCTAAATGAAGATTAAGGGCGGTCTAGATCCAGAGGGTTTGAGAAATGTTCAACAACTTCAATTTAGAACAGAAGGCCATTCTTTGGAGATGAAAAAAAAAGGAAAAGATACATTTCCAAAGCTAAAGAATCTGAGCTGAGAAACAGAGGGACAGGAAGAGAAAGGGGTCCTGTATAGGGGGTGGTGTATATTCATCAGTTCTTGGTCAGTTATGAGGAAACCGGCCACCATGGGGGCTTAGCTACCCAAGAAGTCCATCCCAAACCTCCCCAGAATTGAGTAGATAGACTGGTTGGGCAAAAAGGACATGAGACCTGTTATGATAGAGATGAGGGGGTACACACAGGTTTCTTGTCTGACATGGTGCTGACATTCTGAGGGAATATGAATACCCTATGACTTCTATGTCTTTCCTTAACAGTAAGTTATAAACATCGTACTCTGAAGACGTGGCCTCAGTGCCTTTGAGCGAGGGTTGATTAAGCTCTTCAACTTTCAGTCTAGGGGAAGCTGTCAGCTTTATCTTCATCTTGGTTCTGAAAGTGTCTTATCTCCAGTATGTCTTCTCTTCAGACAAAAGACAGCACAGGAGTGTGATGCCGAGATTTCTTGTAGCTTTCTCTCTCGTCGACCTTGCTTTTCATACTGGTATAGGGAGCGAATCAATGAAAAATCACCCTTGTCCTGTTTTATCTCCCTTTCCTGTTTTAATCTGCTGCAGAAAGTTGCATTCGCCGGTCGCAAATTCACGTAGTAGAGGGAGAGCCTTTTTATCTGAAGCCCTGTGATATGTCTGCACCCATGCATAAGAATGAGACAGCCACCATGAGATGGTTCAAAGGCAATGCTTCACATGGCTACAGAGAGCTGAACATGAGAAGCTTGCCCAGAATCGCTTTTCATGGTCACGCTTTGGAATTCTGGCCAGTTGAGCTGGAGGACAAGGGAACGTACTTTTCTCAAGTGGGGTGAGTAAGCCAATTTGTTTTAACATCGTTCCCAAGGCTCTTGACCTTGGGCTTAGAGAGTCAAACACATTTGTAAGCTCCAATAACCCATGCATTTTTTTCTCTCTCTTGCTCTCTCTTCAACAGGAAACAAATGTTTCATAATAGAGAAATATTAAGCTGGTCACGCTGAATTTATTATTATTATTATTATTATTATTATTATTGTGATTTTACTGGATGTTTAATGAGATTTCCTTTGAGGGGACTCTTGTTGATGATGAGTAGAGATGAAATTCAGGCAGGTTTAGAGTGAGGATTTCAGATGATACGGCACCTGAGGCAGGAGCAGCAGGGACAGCCTCCCACGTGGTCAATTCTGGCTTCAGAGAAAGGGGAGGATTTAGGGGGAGACATCCTAGTCTAGTTTCTGGAGGTTCCTGGAAAAAAAAGAGGCAGAGTTGCTGGGGTAAAGATATAGCTGTTACCAGCTGCAAGCTAATAGCCAAAGTCAGAGGGGGGAGGGAGCATTCATGTACGCATGTATGCACACACGTGCACATGCACACACGTGTAGGTACACATCCTTTCTAAAGTCTTGACATTGACTTATAAAATGACGCTCAGGGTTAGCTCCGTGGTATGTCACTGAGCTGTGAGATGGAGCAGATTTCTCCTAGAAATCTGTTTTTATTCTAGAGTGAGCCCTGATCATTATCAGTCCACCTTAGAGAAAGAGAAGTGAGATTTCACAGCAAAGCCTCTTTTTTCACTTCTGTGGTTTTTCACAAAATGAGGTCATTGTTGTTTATTAGACACAGAAACTTCTGAGCGTCAGAAATAAGTTGTAGGACTTGGTTTTTTTTTTTTTCTTTCAAACAGTGCAGTTTATGTGAAATATTTAAGAGAGATAAGGTACATTGCAACTGGATCTTTCTAGAGCAAGATAAAAGTGAATGGAGAAGAGAAACAGGGCCGTCCTCACTGTCGTAGTTTCATGTACATGATTTAAAGACATGGGCATTCTGGACAGGGTGGGAAAAGCCATTTGAGGGGGAGGAGGCATCTATGGTCACCCTGGGGAGAAGATGGAGACAGGGTGTTCGCTATCTGTTTTTCTGACATAGCGGGCATCTAACACAGTCTGCATTAGTAAGCAAGGGGCAGACCATCGGAATAAGGGGTGGGGGCGATATGAGGAAGCGGTACGCAGACTCGAGGAGGCCGGAGCATAAAACGGCTCAGAGGATTTCAGAGACAGCCCCTGAGTGTGTTGGAAGGTGGTGAGTCAGAGGAGTACAATCCGACGATAAGGAAGAAGCTTTGAAGACGATGGCTTTGAGCGTAATTTAGATCGTCCATCTTAGATACATACAGTTCAAATAGCAGAAGAACCCGACGTCTGCATGACATTTTAAGAAGGAAATCACCACTGGGCAGGTGGATCAGCATTTTTTGAGAGCACTGGAGGCAGGAGAGAGAGCTTAGTGGTTAAGAAAATGTGCTTCTCTTGCAGAAGACCTGAGTTCAGTTTGCAGCACCCGCGTTCCGTGGCTCATAAACACTTGGAACCCAGCTCTAGGCATTAGGGCGTCTTCTGGGCTGGGCAGCACCAATAGTTACATACTATGTTCACACACATGCTTGTGTGCACACAGAATTCTAAAAATTAAAATCTTATGAAGAGGAAAGAAAATAGCTAAGAAGGAAAGTCACACAGAAGAGAGAGTTTACTGTAGTGGGGGTGGAGACACGAAGGTAGGAGCCTGAGGCTGGTGCACAAAAAGCTTATATTGGCGCCAGAGAGAAGGAAACAAGTCTTTCCTTTTAAAGCCTTCCTTCCTTTCTTGCATCCATCCCTCCCTCCCTCCCTCCCTCCCTCCCTCTCTCCTTCCCTCTCTTTTTTCCTTTTTTCCCTTTTCATCTTGCTTTAGGTTGCTGCTGCTGGAACCCAAGACTGTGTTCATGTTCGGCAAGTACTGGACAACTGAGCAATCTGTCTTTAAGCAGGGCTCCTTAAACCCAAGCGGCACCCAGCCAGAGGGGCCGTTATAATCAGAGTGGCATTGGTCCATGGCCACAGGTGACAGGGGAGTCGGGGGCCTTATATTTTGACATTCTTGATCTCAACTTCCTGCCAGCCTCTGAGCTTGCTCTTGGACAGGGAGCACAGAGCATTGCCTGGCTCAACATTTCTGAGGGGTTCCCACACATGGCAGGCACTCTGTCAAGATTTGCTGAATGTTAGGAAGTGAGAACTGCAGAGGTAGATGCCAACGTGATTTGACAAGAGGAAGAACAATGATATCCACCAACAAGAGCCCCCCCCCCCCCCCCCCCCGCCCAAAGCTCCTAGGGGCTAAACCACTAACCAAAAAATACAATAGGAGGAGAAGTCTCCTTGGTCCTTTGAAGGCTCACTTCCTCAGTGTAGGGAAATGCCAGGGTGTTGAGGTGGGAGAGGGTGGGTGGGTGGAGGGGGGAGCATCTTCATAGAATCCGGGGGAGGGGGAGGGAAGGGAGGACAGGGAAGGGGGATAACATTTGAAATGTAAATACATAAAATATCCAATAAAAAAAAGAGAAGAGGATGCTGCCAATGGGAATCTGAGCTCTTTTCAAGGCCAAGTAGCTCTGCTATGCATCGCACTGCTTTTTACTGCATGACAGTCTGTTACCCTCCCTAATCCTGACTGATTTCCTCTATGTTGAACTACAAGGTAAAGGACAAGGCTTCAGGAAGTATGAAAATGTAGTATTACACCATCCAATCCTGCCTCTTAGGGCCAAATCGATGTGCATTTACTCTAGAACATCTCTCTCTCTCTCTCTCTCTCTCTCTCTCTCTCTCTCTCTCTCTCTCTCTCTCTCTCTCTCTCACACACACACACACACACACACACACACACACACACACACACTTGTATGACCATGGGAAAGTTGTTTGGATATTCTAAGACTCAGCTTTCTCACAGGAACGTAAGGTCAACCTCCCTTGCATATACACATTGTAAAATATCTGGGAGTCTTTGAGCAATAGATCACTTTGCTTTCCTCTGTCCATCTCCTTGTAGATGTAAAGGGGACCTGGTCTACACACCATTTCCCAGGTCACAGGACGATTTAGCAATATATCTGCTACTTTGGGGATGTGGACCCATATGTCACATGCACAGTATAAGCATGCATCCAATTGAAAATGTTTTTACTTTTAAAAACACTGTTGTTTTAAAAACATGACATTTAGCACCATCTTCAAGATGGCCAATTTCTGCAGTAGAGTTACTGAAACTCACCTTTGCTCAGTTGTTCAAGGACTGTGCCAAACTCCAACTTATTCAGTAGTAAGGAAAAGTCCACAGAACAACGTGCCCTGAGAAACAGAACACACACTGTATGCACACACTGTCAGGAGACAAGGTTGGTAGCTGCTTATAGATCTGCTTACAGAAGACTATCCTCCTATCCTGGTATGCCAATCTCTGAATTTGTCCAGCACTGATGATAAAGTTTAAAACATTAGTTCCTCCTTAATCCATACCAAATGGCTGCCTGTGTGTCTATTTGGTACGTATGTGTGCTATGTATATGGTATGCACATGGTGTTGTGATAATGTGTGTGTGTGTGTGTGTGTGTGTGTGTGTGTGTGTGTGTGTGTGTGTATGTATGTAAAGACTGCACTGGAGTGCAATCTTTCGCCCCATGACAGTTATAAACTTTCTGCTCTGAACCAAGGGGTGGCAGAGAGAAAAACTTACACATCAATGATTAAATCTCTTCATATAGAAATTATGGTAAATTGGAAGATTAGAAGTAGTTGAGAAATCTCTTCAGTCATTATAAAATCTCTTTGTACCTTTGTTTCTTAGAAATGATCGTCAAAATTGGACCTTAAATGTCACCAAAAGAAACAAACACAGCTGCTTCTCTGAGACGCTTGTGACGAACAGAGATGTGGAGGTTAAGAAATCTCTGTGGATTACGTGTGAAAATCCTAGCTATGGAGAGCTGATCAACCACACATCGCTGTATAAGGTAACACGTTGAAAATGTCTCCACTCAATCAGGAAGGTAGCATTCCATGTGGAGAGTATGAAGACTGTGGACCATTTCAACCTCAACTAAAACAATGGGTCTAAGGCCACGTGACTTACTTGGCCTGTGTCAGAGACCGTTCTGTATGCTTTGTGTAAAGAGCTAATGTGTGCAGCGTGGGTAGTGTCATAGCCTCCCTGCTTTGTAGTAGGTGCCCAGTACACAGCGACCGCTTCTTCTCTCCTGATCTTCCTTCATTGTCCTTCTATTTAATTCAACCAGTTTTGGGAATGCAGATTTAGATTTTTTTTTTCATTTTATTTTGTGGCATCCGTTGAAATGTTGAAATACAGGAGTGTCTGTTTTCTGAATATTTGAGTCTCCTTTATAAAGCTGGGGGACAGAAAATAAAAAACAAAGAGAGCGAAAGATCCCTCCTAATCCCTCAGCTGGGCCACTTTCGTTAACAGATGAACCTCTGTCCTTAGCAGTGATGTGTTCTGCTGCCTGCCTATTTTTTTTCTAACTAAAATGATGTGATTATTCATCTATACCTTTCTTTGAACAACCTTCTTTCAAACCTGGCCTGAATTTTGTATGGGCTTAAGTGAAACTAACTGACCTTATTGTTATTAGACAGGTGTAAATGTCCCGGGTCCTACTGTTACTTACAGATTATAATGGATGACATTTATGTAAATCTTCTGCTGATTTATTATTAATATTATAATAATATGATTAATCATTCAAGAAAATCCCCACATGTAGGATTACTGGACCAGAGAGAGGTTAATTGATTGTTCAACTCTCTACCTACCTTCGTTATACTCCCCTAACACGAGAAATTATACTTTCAGAGGGTTAAAGATTTGACATCAAACATTTCAGAAGCTTGGTATATGTTCCTGTTGTTCTCTTAATGACTCTTAAGTGTGTGGACTGCATCCTAATAGAGCTTCTTTTGTGGATAGCCTGTGTGGTTTCTGTTTGCTTCCTTGGAGGACCTTTCCCTTATTGGGTTGTAAGAGCTCTTTAAAAAGATGCTACAGAGTAGCCTTTTACACCTGTGTCTCACGTTTAGCATGTATAAAATAGTGTATACATTCACATTCATGCACATATGCAACATGACCTGTATCATATCTGTGGGAGGGAAAGCCCTGAATGGTTGACCCTGTCAAAAGATGAACAGAAGCTGGGCCACCAGTGGTTTCCTTGGGGCATGCTCGTAGGCCTTTCTGTAAGGTCTTGATGTGTGTGGTTGCAGGGGAGCTTCCTATCCAAAGTGTTTTCAAAACACATGACTCAGTTTTGAGTTTACCTGCCTTCTTTTACTGTTAAATATACACATTTTGCAGTACATGTAAATTAGGGAGTCTTGGTTGCTGGGTTTTAGAGGAAGCCCCAATACATATAGGCATACATTTAGGAGATGCATCTGTTTGTGGCTGAACAGCTGACCAGAAAAACCAAGCATGCTCAGACTGTGGGCTGTTCGTGACCTTCCTCAGGTGTAAGGCAGCTGAACCATAAAAGGTCTGATTGGAACTGAAAATGAAGACCTCAAGCATTTTGTATATATTAAAAAGAATCTGCTTAGGTTTCTAAAATGCTACTTATACTCAGAAACACTTTCTAGATATGTGGTACACATGGGCACTCTGCAAGACATTTGCCTGGGTCTAGCTACAGAGGCTACCAGCAGAAGCCAGCAAGAGTCAAGGTCTATAAGCATTAGGCTCTCCTTGTTAGGAAATGTAGAGGAACAGAGACACACGGTCAAAATTAATCATTCAGATCTCCTTTTCTGATAGTTCCTGCACTGACCAGGACCTACCAGTGGTTGACTGAGGGCTGGTTTGTAGATGGTGGCTTTGCTACTCTTATTATTGGTTACTATGACATATAGAGAGAAAGAGAAAGATTGAAGTATGCCCATGGATCTGGCCATCTGTGCAATTTGGCACAGGACATCAAGAATAGAGAGGGAGCAAACTCTACTCAGTCCTCCTGGTCATTCTGTTCCACTGACCTTTCCCTTACACACAGAATTGGAGCCAAAGTGTCAGGCAGTAGGGGTTTGTTTCATGGGTAGTCTTTATCTAAACAGGGACTTTATTATTCTGTTTTAAGTATTTAAGTATTCTGTCTCTGTTTCTGTTTGTCCCTCTCCCTCTCTCTTTCTATATGTGTGTTAGCACTAGGTAACAGTGGTGATAAAAGCCTGCTCTTCATTAGTAGCAATGATGACAGGGCACTTTATTGCCCTAGTGGAAGCAAGGGTGAGTGGCTGGGACACATACTTGGGAATTGCTGGTCATCTATTGTGTCTCCCTTTGTCCCTAAAGATCTTAAGCATTAGGGATGTGAACAATTAAAACTATGATACCTTTAGTGTCCTAAAGTATTTTAATTTGCCTTGAAAAAAAACCAGAACTGTAAGGAAATATCAAAAACCCCAATGATCCTGAAGGATGCCGAGTTTGGAGATGAAGGTTATTACTCCTGTGTGTTTTCTGTCCACCATAACGGGCAACAGTACAACATCACCAAGACTGTCAATATAACAGTTATTGAAGGTAAGAGAAAGTTTGCGGAAGAAGCAAACACAGATGAGAGAAGCAGGTCCTTTCTTTTATTGTGAAGTTACTTGGGGTGGAGAGGGTACCTCCTAGGGTTTGAGATACAATACCGCTTGAGATCTTAGGTTTAAAAGCTTTATCTTGGCCTCTCCTAAAACTGAAAACACATTTTCTTAGCAGTAAATGGAAGCTTACATGGGTGAATCTCTTGAAAGTCAGCTCATTCTTGTTTAGAATTTGAGTAAATTGCAGAATCTTGTTGAACTTTCGTTTTCGCTTAACAAATATTTATTGTGGTCACAAATATTTATGAGTAACTATATTCAATATGATCTACTTAGTGCTATAAGGTAAAAGACACAGGAGGATTCACCAAAGCACGGGTTACACTGTAGTCAAGAAATTTTATATGGGTTTGAAGAGACAGTAGGCACTAAAGCTGTAACTATATGAAATGGGTTGTCAGGGAGGCTCAATGGTGTGCTATGTAACTATACAAGACAAGTCTTGAAGACTTCACCAAGTCTGGATTGTGGAGGGACAGCACCTGAAGGTGCAGAGCATGCTGGGAGAACAGCCAGCAGCTGACAGAGTAAGGGCACCATGTGTTAGTTGGAGGGGAGGTTTGCACATAACCCAATTTGCCCTGAGCCCAGAGGACTGTCAAAGACCTAGGACTCTATGGTGTCAGGGATCCGAGTATTGCACTGCATGGCGATATACTTCAGTTGGGCTGATGTGTTTCTTCTGAACTCCACCTTATGGTTCAATAGCTGCGCCTGTGTTACTATTGTAGCAAAGCCCCTCAAGACTCATTGTCTTGAACAAATACACACCTTGACTTCAAGGTTTGGAGGTTACATGTCTGAATAAGTTCACTGGGCTGAAGTCGAGGTTTCCACAGCATTGTATAGTTTGGAGAATGTGAGGGAAATATATTTCTCTGCCTTTTACCAGTATCCAGAGTCTATCTTATCTACATTATACATTATCCTCAAGTCCAAGAGCACAACTCTGCTGGTCTTTTTGGTTTTTTTTCACCTTCTTCTCTTCTCTTTCTTCTCCTTCCTCCTCCTTCCCCTGGCCCAACTTTCATCATTATATGCGCTCCTTAGACCCTGACATTTCTGACTTTCTTACAAAGACATATTTATACCCTCTTGGACAATACAAGCTAACTTCCCTTTCTCCAACTCCTTAAGTACTCCAACTCCTTAAGTACTCACACCTACAAAATCCTTTTGGCCATATTCTTCTGCTAGAACAGAGTGCCATGGACTGAACCAATTATATATAAACCATAGAAGTTTACTTGACTGGCAGTTCTGGAAAATTCCAGATCAAGGGACCACCCATGAGTGTGTATCTATGGTGTGCTTTGTGGTTCAGGACACCTGATGTCTTTCTGTCTAATCACAGTGTCATTGCTGGGAGATACCTCCCTTAGTTTACTAATATGGCTGGATTAACTCACAAGGGAGCTTCCAAGATCCACCTGCCTTGTTCCCCATGTGCTGGGGTTACGGGCACAGGCAGACATGCTTAGCTTGTTACATGGGTTTTGGGGATTCAAACTTAGGTCTCACCCTAGCACATCAACCATTGCCATCCACTATCACTTCCCCAGCCCTGAGAAGAAGATCTCCAGTTGACTGGAGGGTGAACGACTATGTATGAGACAGAAAACCTGGACTGGGCTCTTCCTTTTAATCAAGAACCTACCCTGTAATACCTAACCCATTTTGACAATAATGAGATTTATGGAGAGGCTTATATACTTTAGGTTAGGACCAGAAATCACTAGTGACAGCAATGGTACTGAGTCCACAGGTTTGTACAGGAGGGTTAGGTAGAGTCAAGTAAGGCACCCAGGGCAGGGATAGGACTGGAGACGCCACATCCTCATGAGTAGGATTGGTGCCTGGGAGGGTTGCTTCACATGGCTCATCTAGTCTTGATATATTCTGTTAAATCCATCAGTGAGAGGAGGACGGACAGACAGAGGGAGGCAATGTAGAGTAGGCAAGTGTTTCCGAGTGGCTGTCCATCTTCTACGTCCTAAACATCTGGCTCTCTCACTACCTGGCAGCAGTCTCCCTGGACCAGATGTTTCTTTGGGTTCAGGTTCACTGAGCAGAAGCCAATATTTGAGTTCAAAGGACTCTAAATGGATGATGCTTTCGGCAATAGAAACACACAGCTAATGGGCTATGAAGGTTCCATAATACGAGCTGTGTTAATGAGGGGTTAATAAGATCATGACACAGGCCAATATGTAGCAATGACTGCAGTTACCCCTAGATAAAGCTCAAAACCTAGTGGGGCTCCTGACACCACAGTTGGGACCGAAACTGATATGTTATAAATATATATATATATGTTATGTGATAAACTATGTTTATATATGCGCCCGTAGTAAAATCTGGTTTATAAATTAGGCACAGCAACAGATTAGCAACACATAATTAATAATGAAATGTAGCAATGTGCTGAAGCCAAATTGTCAAAGTTGCTATGTTTATGCTTTGTGGTCATGACATAGAATGCGGGTTATTTGGATACAAGTACCGTGATACCATGGTGATTAGGCTGGTGGGATACAATGCAAGGATGCACTGAACAAGGGGATAAGTCATGTCCTGGTTTGGATGGAATGGGATGGAACACTGAGAATGGCACATAGTTTAAAAATCGCAAGTTGGTTAGTTTAAGCTGTTCCTCTATTTAACATTTCTTGGGCCACTTAAACCAGAGAAAACAGAATCAAGTATAATCTAGAAATGCAGTGTTGGAATCTCTGTTACATGGGATGACCACATTCCAATGGACAGGTCTCCTCAAGGAACTCGAGGCAATTCTAATGGATTTTTGTTTTTGTTTGTTCGCTTGTTTTGTTTTCCTTTTAGGGAACAGTAAAATAACTCCGGCTATTTTTGGATCGAAGTCTGAGAAGGTTGGTGTAGAACTAGGTATGTTTTACAATGCGTATTTTCTGAATTTATGACATGGGGCCATTGTCCGGTTTTCAAGAGTAAATCTGGCTCACTGGATACAACTCATTACATATTTATTGATCAATATCACAAAATGTGGAAAAGCATGTCATTGTTGAACCTTTTAGATCAGTTAAATGACATTTCTGTTCAAAACTCAGTACGGGGTGTCTATGGTTTGTAGACTACGCGCTCAGCCATGGTTTTCCTCCCACTATTTTTCCTTTATTGACCTTTCAAAACACACAAAAAAATGGTGATGATACTCTGGAGGGATAATTCAATCTTGTTCTGTGGTTTGGCCACAGATGGAATTGGCTATACTTGTAGGATTTGTCTAGTGCAGTGGTTCTCGGTCTTCCTAATGCTGTGGTCCTTTAATACAGGTCCTTGTGTTGTGGTGACCCCAACCATAAAAGTATTTTGTTGCTACCTTATAACCATAATTTTGCTATAGTTATAATGTAAATCTCTAACATGAAGGATGGCCTTGGGCAACCGCTGTGAAAGTCTCCTTCAATCGCTAAGGGGTCAAACCTGCAGGTTGAGAACTGCTGGTCTAGACGTCTCTTAAGACTCCGTACAATTAAGTAATTTCTTTCAAATATAAAAACAAGGAAGAAATGGAATAAATTTGCATATTCTAAACCAGATATTGGGTTGAATGATTGGAGATAGCTTTTCCTACCGAAGTACAGGAATATTTATTTCATAGCATCTACTGAATAACTCACACACAGGCCAAACCACTCATAATGATCTCAGACTGCTCAGAACTCAGCTAGGTTGGCTGAGAGCAGATGTGCTGTATGCAATCTGTCGTGCACTTAAATACAGGGTTCGAGTGAATTCTGTACTCCTGTTGGTTGCAAACCTTTGCTGCTAGAACACAGCTTCTTTGAGTGTGAGTATGGAAAATTTGGCAAAAGTTTTACTTTCTGAATACACAATGACAGGAAATTCCAAATCAAAACCACAAAGAAGCCAAGACGTTTCTAGGAGCAGCAGTCACTGGAACTGACTTATACGACCTCACTGTGTGCTCCATTCTGAGCACACATACACACATGCACATATACACACATGCATACTATGCACAGGCATGCCTTCTTCCTGTGTACCATGGGAAAGGACTGAACACCTCGTTCCAGGATCAAGACTGGCGTGCATCAGAAGATTCAGTCTCTTTACTGTGCATATATAGGCTTATAAATGCATAATGGTTTAATTACAGAAAACAAAACAAAATAACAACAGCAGCAGCAACAACAACAACAACAACAACAACAACAAAGAAAACAATGCCTTTGGGGTTTCCCTCCTGTCATTGGTGAACCCTTGGCTTGTACTGTGCTAGAGTGTTTCCTTTTGAAATTGGCTATTTGAGTTACAGACTTGAATTTTATTTTTTAACAAAATTGTTTGGAGGAATTTTAGTTCAGGATCAGGATAGAATTCCTGAAAGGTCCCTAGATCCACGTCTGCCATTTTGTATTACATATTTGTGTAAAGTTGTCTCAGCTTTGATGATTGTAAAACCAAAATTTGAACCTTTCTAAGTAACATTGAAGCTGTTCCAGATCATGAGTTACCAGTTATTCAGCCAATGTTTAATTCTTTACATAAAAACAAACAAGCGCACCTCTCATTTGCAGGCATGTTTGCTTTTGTCTTTAATAAAAGTAATGTGTATAAGAAAGAATTGCTTTAAAATAAATTTCCTCTTCTCTTGCTTTCAGTCAATGCTTAATTTATAGGCCTATCTAATTGACCCTTATACTCAAGCACACACACATTTATTGGCTGTAAGGGAGCCATGAATCCCTTACCTCCTGGCTGGGCAACACTTGCTCTCCTATGGTCCCACTGCAAATATCTGCGACGCTCTGCAGCCTCATGCTACCCAAGCCCTCGCTGACATTCCCAAGAGCTGTGCTGCTGCCCCCGCATCCTACAGAACTGGACTCTCTGCTTTATGAGACTCCTGCTTATTTCAACTCCAATAAATGGCTGCCCATGTTTACTTACCTAGAGGTGACCTTTTCTAACTACACTTTAATTTCACCATTTCTTGTTCTTGCCCCCTGTGTGGCAATTCCTTTATTTTATGTAATCAGTTTGTACAGTGTACCTATCTTGTTTTTCTGGTAGTTTAAGAGAGACATTGGCTTGGCACTGTCTACTCACTTGAAGATTGGAAAGTCCACCGACTCCCTAAATTTTAATAATTGATTTTAAGGTGAATATTTAAACAGAAGTCAGTTAATTACTTGGTGATGGCTAGTCATCACTACAAGATTCTTCTCTGTTACTGTAATTTTTAAAAATTTAAAACAAATCATCTCTTCGATTTTTATTTTCTGAACGTGGTGCTATTTCACAGTCACTTAACCACACACTGG
This sequence comes from Rattus rattus, assembly GCF_011064425.1. Taxonomy (NCBI): domain Eukaryota; kingdom Metazoa; phylum Chordata; class Mammalia; order Rodentia; family Muridae; genus Rattus; species Rattus rattus. Next base: position 116,721,973 of record NC_046157.1, read on the forward strand.
TTGTATTTGAAATGTCTACCGAGTTTCTAAGTTCAAAACCAAGACTGTCGACTTCTACCTAGGAGAAGATGTGGAGCTGAACTGCAGTGCTGTGCTGAATAGAAATGATCTGTTTTATTGGAGCATCAGGAAAGAGGACAGCTCAGACCCTAACGTGCACGAAGACAGGAACGAGACAACATGGTGTGTACATGTGACATGTAAGAGATGCGGTGGTGCGTGCTGTAAAATTCACGTATGCACACAGCGGAAGGGAGGCTGGGCTCCTGGGTGGCTGAGGGGATGTTTCAGCTAGCTTTAACTATAATTACAATTTGTTCATCATCATCATTACCATGTTCCAATGTGACTGATCATGCAGAAGTTTGCTGTACCTATCTAAGCCTGAAGAAAGACGTTTCCTGAGAAAGTTAGTGAGCGTTTTTTAGCATCGTTTTATAAAGGCACCAGCTAGGCAGAGTCTGGAGGAAAGCCACCAAGCTCCTCATAAAAGGGCAATCAAATGGTGTCATAGTTTCTTGGAATTTTTAGAACTGAATCAAATGCTTTATTTTTATTAATGTGCCGAAAGAGTAAAAATGGTGTATCAAACTCGGGTTTTCTGCAAGCGCAGTCCATTCTCTTAACCTCTGAGAATATCCAGTTGATACAGCTTTGATGTGATTTATCATTTCCTGAGCTCCTACAGGAGTCTGACTGCCATTATCTTTTGAATGTATAGAGAATGGAAGAATAAACCCACTCTGTCCTTAAAGGAATGAGGCCTTCGAAATTTGGCTTGACTGGATTGGGTAGTTGTCTTGGTCATGGTTCTGTTGCTGTGAAGAGACATCATGACCATGCCAACTCATCTTTTTTTAAAGGCATTGAATTGGGGCTTGCTTACAATTTCAAAGGTTTAGCCCATTATCTTCTTGGCAGGGAGCATGGGAGATGTAGGGAGAGGTGGTACTGGAGAAAGAGCTGAGAGTGCTACATCTGCTGGCATCTGCTGGCAACAGGAAGAGCTAGACTCTGAGCTTGGAAAAGGCTCTTTGAAACTTCAAAGCCTACCCCCAGTGACACACTTTTTCCCACAAGGCCACATCTCTTAACTCTTTCAAATAGTGTCACTGCCTGGTGACCCATTATTCAAATCTATAAGCCTATTGGTTAAGAGCACCGACTGCTCTTCCAGAGGTCCCGACAGCCACATGGTGGCTCACAACTGTCTGTAGTGGGAATCCGATGCCCTCTTCTGGTGTGTCTGAAATCAGTGACAGTGTACCCAGTACATGAAATAAATAAATAAATCTTTAACAACAAACAAATAGCCTATTGGGGCTATTCTTATTCAAAACCACCACAAGAGTGGAGTCCCTGCGATTGAAGTCTGATGGCTTTATAGCATGGAAGAAAAAGACCATATGTAAGTCCACAGATGCTGCTGCCATGCTGTGATATAGCTCAGGGGCCCTGCTAGAGCATGCGTCATGCCTTTTGACTGTAAGCTAAACAACATTTTCTCTTCATAGACTCTGGCTGCCCAAGATTCACTCATGGCAATGAAAGATGAAAGTTGGCTGCCTGCCTTTCTGTGAATTCTGTTGCTCCTTTGAAAAGTCAGGAAACTAATTTTAATTCACACCAGAAACATGGCCAAAGCTTCCTTTCAATATTTTAAACATGTAAATTCCCGTTTCCTGAGCAGACTTACTTCTCATGAGCAAAGCCTGTTGCTAAATTATCTTCTCTTAACGTTACAGGACTTTTGAAGGCAAATTGCATGCTTCAAAAATTCTGAGAATTCAGAAAGTTACAGAGAAATATCTCAATGTTTTATATAATTGTACCGTGGCCAATGAAGAAGCCACAGACACCAAAAGCTTCATCTTGGTGAGAAAAGGTATGAGACACGTTGCTCTTCCTGACCGGCTGCGCTCTGGCGCTCTCTGTGATGTCAGCCCGTCTTGACAACAGGCTTTCATAGGTGAAGAGACCCATCCTAAGTTACAGAGCAAGGTGACAAAAGTCGCAGCTCATAGGTCTAGATCTACTTGCTTTCCTCCCACAGGGAGTTCCTCCATCATCCTCTCTTGTCACGTGAATGTCAGTTGTGCGGTCTGTGCACTTGTGAAGCAAAAGCACCCCGATCTGCTTCTTGGGTGCTGTTCAGTTCCAGTTCAACACCTCTCACGTCCTCAGAGTTCCCATCTCTCATTGCTTCTCTCAATTCACGCATGTCACCTGGGGAATAGGATCTTCCTGTCTCTGGAGCATCAGGAATTCATAGATCTCTCTCAAAGTTGTAGGAATGCCAGAGCATGACCTCTAAGAGTTTTCTTATTAAATATACGTAATTGTTTACTTGATGGAGTGACTGATTTTACTGGAAAGGCTATCTTTTAAAAGTGTGCTACATAGGAGGGTAAAAGCTTCAGTGAGGCGTACACTGTTTGATGTGGAAATCCCCACACCAATAGTATTTCCTCTTGGAGAATAAGCAAAAGGAAAGGGCAAAGGTAGGGTATAGGTAGGTAGTTGCTGCAGCATTGGGTAAGCTTATGGAAAAATTAGAATCATTACAAAGATTAATATATTGTGAATCAATAAAATGTTGTTGGTCAAATGAGGAGTAAAAGGTGATTAACATTTAATCTCAGGTAAACAACAATATCAGGGTTAAAAGGCTTTATTTAAATGTATTTTCTGGGTATGGGTGGTAAGCATGTATATCGTGGATGAGCCTGGTGTTCACTTAAGCTAGAAGAGGGACTCAGATTGGCCCTAGAATTGGAGTTACAGATGGTTGTGAGCCTCCACGTAGATGCTGAGAACCAAACCCTGGACCTCTGCAAGAGCACCAAGTACTCTTAATCACTGAATCATCTCTCCTGCCTCCCCAGAAGGTTTTGACACAGTTTAGCCATCGGCAACTTTCTTGGATGGCTGCTAAGAATTATTCTATTTTGTATACCCCTCTTACCTCTTTTGTGTTTATCTGTGGTGAATACAAGCTGAATGGATCTGGGGCACACGGCTCTTCTTTTGAAGAGTATATCGCCTACAATTTTGTCGAAACCCCAAGTACTGTGCATCAAGAATTGTCACGCGCTCTGTGGAGTGTCTCGTTCATCAGCAACTGTAAGCTAAGCAGGAGGCTCATTTATAATTTTTACTTTGCACATAATGAGACTAGGAATTAGAAGCCTCAAGGATTCTTTTTCCTAAAACACAAACCAATTGATGCAGCCGTATTGGAAACCCAGATTCTCTCTGTCCAGTGTGCCCCTGTTGAAGACACTGTTGGCTCATCCAATAGCAGCGATTCTTAATCCAGTCCTTTGTTCCCCACCCTAGCATGTTACTGCTTCAGAAATCTAAATTCCACAGATACAAATGGCCTGAAATGGCATGCTTCTACGTCGTGTTTTTGGATAGCCTTGCACATATTTTCTAGTTGGAATAAGAAGACTTCCCACTTAGACCACCAGCAGGAGTGTGGGGACCTAGGGGGAAAAGCAAGCGGGAAGACAGACGCCTACATCAGAGCGAAGGATAAGTACTAGCCACCACAACGCAATGGTGGGAAATGCTGGCCACAAGTCTTTGATTCATGATTTTCCTTTTTCTCTCACATTTTTTCTGCAGAAACACCTGACATCCAAGGCCATGTCTTTATGAGAGGAATAACCATGGTTGTTCTCACCTCTGTGGCAGCAGTGTGCGTGGTGATTTTGTGCATCATTTATAAAGTTGATTTGGTTTTATTCTATAGACGTGTAGCGGAAAGAGACGAGACACTAACAGGTAACCTGCCGCTGTGACAGGGACGTCCTAGCTCATGTGTTCGTGCCTGCACCAAGTAAAGGAAGCACTGGTCTTCCTTTTATTTGAATGACACCGCTAACAGTCTGAGACCGCTTCCCAGCCTGGAGTCAGGAGTTACCCTGTGTGGCTTACACTGAGGCGGGCTATGTGCAAGTGTGTACTTGTTAGTGACTACTCAGGTGTGTTCCTTCTGATGCTTCATGTCTGTGAACTGTCTCCTCACGTGTTCCGTGCTGTCAGTCTATGTGTATTTACACACACACATACCACTACACACTCTAGACACCATTTTATACACAATAAAGTTTGTTTTTTGTTGAGTTTTCTATCATCCTTTTCATCATTTGACCTGGGGAAAGGAGGTCAAATAGTTTATGTGGAGGAACGCTGGGGAGAAACAAAACCATCTGTGTCAGCCTCCTAGATCTGTTAGCTCTCTGTGCCCATCACACCTATGTTTCTCAATGTTTTCTAAAGTGACTGCAAATCTTCAAATTTCAAGATTATTATGCTCTGAAGAAGTTAACCTAACTGTGTGGTTTATGTATGTGTGTGTTGTTATTTTTAATAGAAAAAAATGAAAAGAAAAAGACAAAAAAGGGGGGTTGGGGATTTAGCTCAATGGTAGAGCGCTTGTCTAGTAAGCACAGGGCTCTGGGTTTGGTCCTCAGTCCCCCCCCTCCCCACCAAAAAAAAGAAAGAAAGAAAGAAAGAAAAGAATAAAATATCATAGAAGTCAAAATTGAAATTTGTAAATATAAAGCAGGAGACCTTCCCTGTCTTGTCCACATCTCTGAGTCCTACAATGTCTCTACCTGCTATTACATCCACTGACATTAACGTGGATTCTTACTTCTTGCTGCCTTTAAAGAAGCTGATTCTTGGTTTAGTTACCCTACTTTATTATTTTCACTTTTAACTTTATGATTTCTTATGTATCTGGTCATGTTATTGAAGAAATCTCTCATCTTTCAGGCCCTGCTTGCATGTCAATAAGTCAGTCAGTCAGTCTGTCTGTCTGCCTGCCTGCCTGCCTGTCTCTGTGTTGGATGATTGATCTGTCTGTCTGTGTGTTGGTCTGCTTGTCTGTCTGCCTGCCTGCTTGTCTGCCTGTCTTAGAGATAGAGTCTCATGTTGCCCAGGCTAGCCTCCCCATGACACTATGTATCATTTTGCCCCATCTCCCAAACACTGGGTTCCAGGTGTGGGCCCTCACACCCAGTAATTTGCTCCCGTCTAAGCATCGCCCTTTATGCGCCCCCTTCAGATGGGTGGGTGTTTGCACTCTTGCCTCTGTGCTATTACAGAGATGCTGTGCTGAAGGAAGGCATCCATCCGTTGCTTTCTAGCCACGCTGTAATTCCACAGAGATGCTCTCCACAGTGGAATCTCTGGTAATGCCATGGAGGCTTTGACAGGTGGGGTCCCAATGCCTTCCTTCTGGAAGGTTTACATTGCTACCTACAAAGGATGGCATTGACTTTCCCTTACACCCTCCCCCACACACTCTCAGGCTCCTGGTCATTTAATAGATGAGGAGCTGAGACTGAGTGGATTTAATTTGTATTTCATTTTATGATGTTAAAAACACAAGCAGCCTTTTTTTATATTTGATTTTTTTGTGTGTGTCTCCTTTTTCAACATATCCACTACTGGCCCATTCTGGCTCAGCGCTTTCTGTTTTTCTCTTATTTCCAGACACTGTCTTAGGTGAGGTTCCCTCAGTATCTTTATTGAGAAAGGTAATGTGTCATGTTCTCATTATCTTTGCTTGCTGTGATGTGGCTATGTGGGAGACCCAAGTATATCTTTATATAATTTTTTTGTATCCAATTTTGGGGTTATAATGACAAAGGATCCCTTAACTGCATACTATGAAGTGATTCTTCAATACACTTCGCTGAGATTTTTTTTAAAACTTATTTCGTTTTTATTATAGTATAATAGAACTGCATCGTCATTTTTTTATGTCTACAGCTTTTAATATTAACAGCTAGTATGCTCAGGAATATGACTCTCAGCCTGTATGTATGTCACCTTCCTTTGAAACGATATGAGACAGTGAAGTAAAAGGTCCACATATTGCTTTTTCTCCATGGTCTCTGCTCAGAAATACTAATATTTGTATTTAAATGGGCATCGAATAACCTTTCTCCTGAGCTTCCATAATAGTTTCCCTTTGTCCATTTTGTTTGACCCAACTTACACATTCTTGTTTCTTTTTTTGTTTTTGTTTTTGTTTAAATTTTCTAAAAAATTATTTAAACTCTTCAATTTTATTTCATATGTGTGTACCTGAGTGTGTGTTTGTGCACCACATGTGTGCAAGAGCCTGCAGAAGGCAGAAGAGGGCATCTGATTGGAAGTGAAGCCACTGATGGCTGTCAGTCAGCACATGGATGCTGAGAATTGAACCCATGTTTTCAGCAAAGCAGCAAGAACTCAAGCTCACTCAGCCATCTTTCCAGCCCCAGTCATTTTTTTTCCAACTCATCCTTATCACAGTTACTATAGCAATGCACAGAGACGTTCAGGAACACAGGCTAGGTGACTTCACTCCAAGTGAGTTCCATGAACAGGTGCAATCTGTGACAAGGGCAGAGGTGAAGATATGTCTAGGGAAGAAAACTCTGTAGCTAACAGTATGCAGAACATAAAAAGAACCGACAAGCCCAAAACTACCAAAACACCATCAACTGATGCGCATAATTTACTCGTTATTATCCTAAACGACCACTGATAAAATGATAGTATCATTAATTAGAGATCAAAAGTATTAACTAATCATCAGGAAATCAGGTTTTTCCACCAAACTTCTCACTATCCACATTAAAAAAATAAATTGTGATGAAAATTAGCTGATTTATATCATAAAAATAATTACTTGAAATAGGGGACTTGAAGTCAGTTAGTATTTGGGAACTAGTTCTTCATGCATAAGAACTAAGGCATGTTACATGTGCTCTAGATGCACGTGAGATTGCTTTCCTTGTTTCCTTGTTTCCTCAGTTAGATCTTGATTGCAAGAAATCTGTCATCCTCTGCTTTATTTACCCATTGACGCCCATGTTCGTCAGTGACTTGATAAAACCATTTACAAACGTTCAATTCTTTGTTGCCTGAACAATAGGTAGGTAGATGCCATCTAAAAGCATCACCCAGAGGCAGTAGTTACTGTCTACATTACTAACTAGTTTTATTATCACCCATCTTTCCTACATTTGGGGAGCATATGATTCTGTAATCTTCATCAAAATTTTCTTACATGTGCAGTTCTGCTAAACCAGTTGTTTTATATCAACAATTGGTCCTAAGAAATTGGTAGAACAGCATACTGTGAGAAGAACGGAGTAAGCTTTTGCCAGAGAGAGAAAGCATTGATTTGTGAACTTGATTGTGAAGAAATGGGGCCTGGCCACTGGGTGTTGACTGCACGGTATATAGAGGGATAGACCCAGAGTTGTTCCATCCCATCTTACTTAGTAGGAAACCCAAATATGGTTTACCTTTCAGTTCAGTCGGTGCAGATCCGACTCCTTGCCATCTAAGTTTCTGTGTGATAAAAACAAACTAGTCTACTGCCACCACCCTGCTGTCCCATCTGCACCACTTACATTCTGGAGGGCATCACTCAAGTTTTTCTTATTGGGAAAGCTTGACTAAGGAGGTCCCTCCTCTTCACTAGCCAAACTCTCTTGTTCATCTCTGACCATGTCACAGGACTTTTTTTTTCATCTGTGAATGTGCTTCTTTTCAGTCCTGTCAAGTTGTATGTGTCGCTTCAGTAGATTGCACGAAACCAAAAGGAGAATCCTGTATGTGTTTACTCACCCGGTACAGAGAACGAACTGCCTTTGTTGGTTGGGCGACATGTTTCCTCTTTGTTGTTCTCCCAGACATTATCAAGGATTCAATGGGAGCCCGCTTGAAGATCACTCCTGAGCTTTCAGTGGATCATAGGTTTCTCCTCTTGGCATTTGACACTCTAGAGGGGTGTGTGTGTGTGTGTGTGTGTGTGTGTTAGATTATAATATAATTACAACTTCAAACCCCTCCCATATGCTTCTCATTGCTCTCCTCTAAACCCATGACCTCTTTTTTCATTGTTGCTAGCATCTTCTTCCAAATACTCTTACTATTTCTTCCGTGCTCTGGAGTACAGTCTCGATTTGATTTGAGTCTCTTACTTTATTTTACTTTGCCTTGACATTATGTTTTAAAGGCCTTTAGAGAGTGAAACCTCCATAGTGGTGTGGTAGAATTGACTGACGTGAATGAGTGAAGGTGTAACTTACTTCCCAATCCTGGAATGAGGGTCTTCTGGGCTCCCTATACATGCCTTAATATCATGATTATTAGTCTCCTCTTCCCCCTCCCCCCCTCCTCTGGTGGAAGTCTTAAGCAGAAGCTTTAAAAAGGTATTTAGATCATTGGTTGCTTGTTATGCATCTGGGATTTGACAATCAACAATTCTGTTCTCTTTCTATGACACAGGTTTTTACTTAATTTTTTCCTCATCATCATGAATTAAAAGAGTCCACCTTGTCTCCTAGATGGTAAAACATATGACGCCTTTGTGTCTTACCTGAGAGAGTGTCATCCTGAGAATGGAGAAGAGTACACTTTTGCTGTGGAGACGTTACCCAGGGTCCTGGAGAAACAGTTTGGCTATAAGTTGTGCATATTTGAAAGAGATGTGGTGCCTGGCGGAGGTAAGAAAGGGAATCCTGGACAGACAGCCAATGAAGATGATTCTTTCAAGGAAATGATTGTTTGTCTTTTTACTTTAAGGAGGTATATATGGCCAAAGTCCTTTAAGTCAGGAGAAATTGGGTCCGTTTATGACTAGTTACTAGTTAACCAGGTCAGTCTGGTTAAGCAACTTTTCATTATCACACAGTAATAAAATATTGAGAAAATAACTCCAGCCTTTCCATATTGACCCCTTCACTCTGTACCACAGGTCTGACACCTAAGGAGAGGCACAGCCATTTCTCTTTCTGGGACCCTGCCTCAGTAAACCACATGGAAAGCAAGCAAGGAAGGCACTCGTGGTCCAACTCTGACCTCTGTGTGCACATACACACATAGGCATGGCACATACTTATGTTAAGTAAATTAACTAATGAGAAAGAGGAGGAGGGGAAGTAGAAAGAAGACGAGGAAGAGAAGGGGGAAAGGAGAAGAGGGGAAAGAGGAGGAAAAGGAGGAAGAGGGGAAAAGAAGAGGAGGAGGAAGAGAGGAAGAAAGAGGAGAAAGAAGATGTAGAGAAGGAGGAGGAAGAAGAGGAGGAAGAGGAGGAAGAAGAGGAGGAAGAGGAGGAGGAGGAGGAGAACCGGGACAAGAAGGTGGCAGAAGAGAAACTGGAGGAGGAGAAAGAAGAGAGGGGGAAAAGGAGAGGAAGAAGAGAAAAGAAAAGCAGTCATCACTGTCACCATAATTAATGCATTCGTCCCACGTTTATTGTGCCACACTTGCATTAAATTGAACCAGAAAGAAAATATGGCAGCAAATAGGAAATAGCTTTATGTTCTCCTTACGGCACAAATCAGAAAGGTGAAATGACACTAAGCACAAAGCATACGTTCAGTTCTGATTGGAGGTAAAGCACTTCTTACAAGGTGCAGCACGCTGGCCATACACAGGCCATGCTGGTGTGCTTGGTCATTATTTATGTCATTATTTCCGAAGTGTGGACCCATATTTTTACTACCATTTTACTATATTTCCTTCTATTCTAAGTTCCTAGTTTTAAAAAAGAGTAAAGGGTTTTTATTTTTTTTCGTTTGCCAAATTATGACTAGGCTTGGTTAAACTCTCTGGGGTCCAGAGCAAGGCTTGGCATATATGGCTAACGATGTTTACCTAACCGCAGCCACATGTGGTCATTAGTATCTCTGTGAACTGCTGAATAGGAAGAAGAATGTGCCTGGAGTGTTTACTACCGCCATTTGGGGAAAGCCCACCTCTGGTCTAAAATAATCAGTATTTTGGGTCAACTTAGGTATCTATCGTTTTACATCTTTAACCTTCCTACATAACATGAAGAACAAGTCAGTGATGATAAAAGCGTACTTCATCTGGGTTGTCTGCCTGCGACTCCCCAGCTATGTGACTGCAGGCAAGCATTGCCCTGCGCTTTGTCAAAATGGGGGTGACAGAGCCTTTCTGTGAGGTTGCTGTGGGGTCGAAATGAATCAATACGCAGGAAGCTTTAAAGAAGGCGTAAGTGCCAAGTGAGCACTCACCGTTATAGTTATTAAGACGATTATTTTGCTAGATTTCTGAAAAAAAAAAGATTTAAAAAGATGTCTTATCTTTAAAGAAAACCTTGGTAAATACAGCCAAAAGTTAAATACCGTAAATACCATAAAACGAGAGCATGCAATAGTTTTTCCTGTGTCCGCCATTTAGTTCTCTGAACTGATGCAAACCTTGCCCTCCCAGCTGTCGTTGATGAGATCCATTCACTGATAGAGAAAAGCCGGAGGCTAATCATCGTCCTCAGCAAGAGTTACATGACTAATGGATCCAGGCTCGAGCTGGAGAGCGGACTCCACAGAGCGCTGGTGGAGAGGAAGATTAAAATAATCTTAATCGAGTTTACTCCAGCCAGCAACATCGCCTTTCTCCCGCCGTCGCTGAAACTCCTCAAGTCCTACCGAGTTCTGAGGTGGAAGGCCGACAAGCCACGCTCTTCCAACTCACGATTCTGGAAGAATCTTCTTTACCTGATGCCTGCCAAAGCCGTCAGGCCATGGAGAGAAGAATCAGAGGCCCGGCCTGTTCTCTCGGCACCTTGAGCTTCAGACTAGCTCCGTGTCAAAGGGAAGCGAAGCCCTGCTAGAGCTCATGTGTGTGTGCCTTTTCACAGCGGTGGCTGTGGTTCAAAGGACTGAATTTTGTGAATATCCCTCCCACTCCCAGTTACGAGATTTGTCATTGGGTCATCACAGATGAAACAGAACCTTGACTGTGATCCTGAACTCCCAGAAGACCTGGGGATTCACGAGAAATCAGTTTGTTATGCTTCCTTCCCCTAGAGCAGTGGGTCTCAACCTGTGGGTTGTGGCCCCTTTTGCAAACCTCTATCTTCAAAGAGATTTATGCTATGATTCATAACAGTAGCTAAACTACAGTTATGAAGTAACAATGGCAATAATTTTATGGTTGGGGGTCACCACCACGTGAAGGACTGTATTATAGGACCGAAGCATTAGGAAGGTTGGGAACCAATGCCTCGGAGCTGTCATTTCTCACTATTCCAGTCAGCAAATAGGGAGGTGGACAGGCAAACTGATTTTATCCCCAAATAAGGGACCTCATCAGGATTTTTCAACCAACAATGGATTCCCACTGGTGGTTTTTGCATGGGCAGAGGTATTTTCTATGAACCAGTCTTTACTGCCTCTCAGGGGTACATGGCTCTCATGGGAGGTGGAAGGAGGGAGGGGAAGGTCTGGATCCAGACAAGAGAAGGCTGAGTGAGAGAAAGCTCCAGGAACTTGGCTTCAGGGTGTTTGGTGCTGCAAGGTAGTTCTTAGAAACTCAGTCAGAGATAAGACAGAGCTTCCTTATTTCTTCGACCTTTTCTTAGGCCTTTGAAATGGAAGCCTTGATATCAGTCACGGCAGACAGAACTTTAAGTTCAGAGAACTCAGTGGGCCTTTCAACTTTAGTGCCTTAAAGCCTTTGTTGGCTTTGTGTGGATGTTTATCTGGAGGATCATATGATGTGCTAAACTGTAACAAGCGAACAACAATTGCTTGATGATTTTACGAGCCATTTCAAATGCCGTCCGCATGCAGGCGGTCTCAGTGTGGTGGGGGGCTGTGTGGTAGGGGCAGCCAAATTTGATGGACAATCTTGGGATTTCTGCTTCCATCATGAGCTCTGGAATTTTATCCAACTTCTCATACCTCAGTTTCCTCATCGCTAAAATCAGAGTTTAAAATAAATACACACAAGGGGACTAAGGACTGCTCTGCAAATGCACTCTTACTGTTGATGGCAGTAACGGTCCTCACTCATGCCTGGCTCAGTGGAGGAAATGAGCGGCAGAGAGTAGGCGGGGAAGCGGGTCCGCAAAGGGCAGCAGCTTTCACATGAGCAACAAATGGAGAGGACAGAGGAGAGACATAGCAACAGAGAAAACACACAAACACACACACACACAAACACACACATACAGAAACACAAACATACACATACACATTCAAACACAAGCATACACACAAACACACACAAACATACAAACACACACACAAACAGAAACACAAACATAATACACAAACATATACAAAAATACACATACATATATATACAAATATAGACACAAACATACACAAAAACACACAAATGCAGACACACCACAAATACACATACATACAAACAAACGCACACAAACACACACACAAACACATACGATCCTAGATACACAAACATATATACAGAAACACACATTCATAGACAAATACACAAACACATATACACAAACACACACATACAGACACCACAAATATACTTGCACAAACACACAGACCAATAGAAACACACACACACACACACACACACACACACACCCCACCTCCTGCTGAAATATGCATTTCTGGGCACTGGAAGACACTTTAGTTTCTCTAAAGGGAACCTTCACACTGGGGCTTTCTCCACGGTTCAAAACAGTAGTTGTCTGTGGGAATTGCTTGTGTGTGTGTGTGTGTGTGTGTGTGTGTGTGTGTGTGTGTGTGTGCCCATGTGCCCGTGTGCGTGTATGCTGACCTTGCATGGAAAAGAAGATTCAGAGAAGCCCAAAGCTGTGTGCAGGCTTGCAAATGCCTGGGTGAAGCAGGAATGTTCTAGGAATGTCTGAAGCAGAGACTGTCCTAGAACAAAACAAAACAAAACAAAAAAGAAAAGCAAGAAGAATGGGATTCTCAAGGAATTTTTGTAGCTTGTGACTTTGTGTACTATTTGACTGACTGAGGAAAAAAGGTAAATTCAACCACCATCTTACGTTCTGTGTGTGAGAACCTAGATTCAGAAGAGAGTTTGTAGAGTTTGAGACATGCTTCGTTCTTTTATTACTTACGCTTTGACATGTGAAGTTTATTTCATATGAAATGTATTTTGCCTTAAATTTGCCAAATACATACTTTAGATTTGAAATATCTCTTGTGGTCTTTTTCATTTATCCTACTAAGACTTCTTGACATCCTTTTTCTTTAAGACTGCACTGCCTGGTTTTCAACATTGATTCCCACCTGTTTTAAGATGAGGAAAATTCAACACGGCCCTCCGACAGCTATCGTTACACCTGTTACGCTCTGTGTATATTTTTGAATAATTTATTCATTGAGAACCTCATGTTTGTATACAATGAAATATTATATCCACACTCATTTTTCCCTCCACCTTCCCCTGTTCCCCAGAACGTTCCCCACATAAACATCGCTCTTGGGTTTGAAATAACCTAAGTCCAGTTAGTGTTTCCTGTAGATGCTGCAAGGGGCCATCCACGAGAACACTAACTAGTAACCACATCTACAAAGAAGGCTGATTCTATCTCCCCCAGGAGCTATCATCTGCCAACAGTTAGCGCTAGAATCCTCATGACATCTTTCCCATCAACGCTACAGCGTTGGCTGGTTTGGTCTTGCGCCGCTCTGAGTTCAGAATGTCACGGCCATGTCATGTGCAGAAGACAGCACAGCAGCTCTTATATTCTTCCTGCCTCCTCTTCCAGGATGCCCCCTGAACCTTGGCAGGAGATAGGGCGGGGCTAACAATGGTGTCTTACTTAGGGCTGAGCACTAAGATTCAGTTGCTCTCAGAACTTTGATCTGTTATGCATCTTTCTTTGCAATGACTGCCACTTACGTCAAAAAACAAAACAAAACAAAAAAACCCTTTCTTTAATCAAGGTTGAGAGCAGCCCAGGTCTGACTTGGCACAAACATAGAGATGTAGAAGGAGTTTGACAGTATCAGCATTCAGCAAGGTAACAGTAGTTGGGTCTACCCTGGGTCTATGCCTTCCCCAGCCATGGGCTTTTGAGCATGTTGATAATGCCAAGTGTGAATTCCCTCCTGTGCAATGATCCTCAAGTACAATCCGGATGTGGTTGGTTACTCCATACACTCAGGCTGCAGTAGGCATAGCTCAGATTAGGGGTGAGTGTTCTGGTGCCTGACTGGCCATTCGGCTTGGGGCCAAAATACAAAGCCAGATGGAAGTATCTTCTAGGTGAGGCATGACTACATACGGTATCCCCAAGATACACGGGGGGAGAAGCGCTTTACTGATGCTCAGTGGCAAACCAGGAGGGCTGCCAAGGGACACAGAGCAGTGTGAGGAGGAGAGGTACTGACACGGTGCCGGAACGGGAACATTAGCAAAGGAGTCCAAAGCCAGGTTGAGTTGTTCTTTTAAATGCTCCAGTGTGATGGTGGGGGACTGGTGGGATGGATTTTGGGAGTTGCCAGCTCCTGAAGTGTGGCTCTGAAGAAGAGAGAAAAGCTAGGGAAAGTCATATTTTCAAGAAGGAGCTTTTAAGCATGTGAGATCTCTAGCACAGTGGGTCAGGGCTGGGGTAAGGAGGTTCTTCAGAGTGACCAAGCCACAGAGCTAACAGGAAATGGTGTATGTGTGCTCTGTGGGAAGGGTAGGGGCCCTTCTTAATGCCTCTGCATGCCATGGTGATATTGGTCAGAGCCCAGGCTCGTAGGTTTCTTTGAGACCTATTTTTGGTGGGTGACATAGAAACTCAGAGAACAGCACTCGTAGCTTACATAACTGCTACAACTTGATGTGTGTGCTCAGTAACGGATCGTGAGCATGTCAATGGGCTTTGGCACTTTTACACGAGAGTCTTGGGTACTTCAGAGGTGTCATGGGGCTTATTCAGGAATGGCAGATGCAGATCTGGGGAACATACCCTGTGCTTCAGGTATCCGCACCCCACCTTTTCTCCTTCATAAAACACTGAAGCTGCAGCTGTGTACTGTGTGTTGAATTCGCCACTAACCTTCTACTGAGAAAGATAATCCAAGCAGGCCTGCTCATTTACGCCCTGGGAAGCTGACAAAGGAGGATTGCTATAAGTTAGAGGCCAGGCTTGGCTACGTAGTGAGCTATAAGCCAGCCTGTTCTATAGAGTGAGATCCAGAGAAAATACTTCTGAAGAGATCATAGTTTAGGTGTGAAAAAATACAATCTTAGAGAGATGGAAAAGCCAACCCTAGCAGAACGTTTTATCCACATGTCCTGAAACATTCAAAATACTAGGGCTGGTGACAGAGTTGGTGATCTTGTCAAGAAATGCATGCAGCCAGGAATCTCTGGGCGTAGATGCCAGTCCCCATCACTCCATACACAGGAAGCCCTGTTCTAGGGTGGCCCTATGTGCAAATTGTTTAAGGCTTGTAGACATCTCTATTGTGGACCGATGAGATCTCCAAAACCTGCCTTAAAAAAAATAATTTACCTCTATAGTAAATATAGAGGAACACTCTAAAGAAGCCTCTGATATCTGTGTGACTGCTATACCACATCATAGGAAATGGGTGTTTTCTACATACAGCATTTTATAAAGTAATAGTAATCTGCTGACAGTCAAGTTGTCCATCTTGGAATAGAGATGGCTCAGTGGTTAAGAGCACTGACAGTTCTTCCAGAGGTCTTTAGTTCAATTCCCTGCAACCACACAGTGGCTCACAACCATCTGCCATGGGATCTGATGCCCACTTCTGGTCTGAAGATAGCAACGGTGTGCTCACATACATAAAATAAATAAATAATTCTTTAAAAAAAAAAGTCGTCCATCTTTGGATAGTCCCAGGTGGGTGTCTAAGTCCTTCGCTATTGCTGCTGACTTTGATCATTTCCTTCTTCTCTTATTGTGGTTTCCTGACAAGAGAAGACACCACAGGCCTAAACTGCTCTGACCTTTTTCTTAAACACTTCTCTGTGAAGCCATATGTGTTGCCAGGGAGAAACTGTATCCAGGGTCGAGGAACCAGCCTTAGGGTTACTGGGTCTTAGCTCATCAAGTTTTCCTAAACCAGACAGAGCAAGGAAGGACAGACACATGACACATGGGGAGTGGGGGACGAGAGGGAGAGAAGGAAGGAGGAGAGAAGATCTTAAATCAACTCTGAGGACAGTTTCACTTAAGACTACAAGGTTTACTTAGTCGTCATTTTACCTTGGTAACCTTCTCATCAAGAACTCCAGTTCTTGATGATATTAATATAATTATTGATCATTTTCAATGTACAGTTTATATCATAGCCTCAGAATAATTTTAATACTTATATTACACAGCAGTTTTTTTAACAAAAACAATTTGACATTTTTAAGTATTTTTTTTTCATTTTTAAGAATATCTCATTAAAAGATAAAGTCAGGTGTGTCCTGAGGTCACCTGAAATCGTCTTTTGATAGTGTTTTGTTGACTCAATATAGTTAGACTCCTTCTTCATGTTTATATTTTTAGTGGTTGTTTCTTAAAATTTTCCTTTGTGTGAAAAAATATTGGCATTATTTTAAGCGCAGACCTACGAAATGAAGTTAATGCAGAATTCACTTCTCATTCCTGTCTACCTCTTGTTTACTCTGTACCTGAAAGGAAAACACTTTAAAAACTTGCATTGAGCTTTTCCCATACTTTAAATGAATTTGTGTGGATATTACGTCTCTCACCACTCACAGATTACAGCGAGTTTTCCCAATGTAATTTTTTGGAAACCATTTTAGTAACTGCTCTGTAATTAGACACGAAAATAGTTCTCATTATTTGGTACAAATACCTGGAACATTCTTACGTCAGAGTTTATTCAACCAGGTCCCAAGGGCCTTCAGTAGTTTGCTCTTATTGGTTATATTATGAAAGGCAATGCTATTCAAAGACATCTTCACAGACATTTTTCTTGAGTATTTTCAGATCATGTCCACGATGCAGGCTTGCTGTGTCAGGAAAGGCGCATATGTGATTTAATTTACATTGCTTTATTGCTCCCAACAGGGACCGTGTTGTCTGCCATCTCAACAGGGATGCATGGGAATCCATCCTTTGCCTTCTGACAACACTTTTGTGGAGATGTTTAATCTTATTTCCATTGCTGGAAGAAATTTCCTCATTAGAGATGACAAGATTTGTGTTTGTAAATTTCAAATATTGCCCAGAATTTATCATTTCCCTTTTATTCCTTTTTTGTATATACTTATTCCAGGATCATAAAGAATGATGGAGATTAACTTTTTCCAACTTTACTAGGGCACTAAAATCAGCAATTGATAAATGGGACCTCATGAACCTGAAAAGCTTTTGGGAGGCAAAGGACACCATCTATAGGACACAATGACAGCCTACAGGGTGGGAAGAGAGCTTTACCAACCCTTCATCTGACAGAAGACTAATATCCAAAATATATAAAGAACTCAAGAACTTAGGCACCAGCAAAGCAAATAACCCAACTTAAAAAACTAACCGGAGAACTCTCAGCAGAGGAATCTCTGATGGCCAACAAGCATTTAAAGAAATGTTTGACGTCCTTAGACATCAGAGAAATGCAAATCAAAACTCTGAGATTCCACCTTACGCTTGTCAGATGATTAAGATCAAAAACTCAGGTGACAGCACATGCTGGCAAGGATGTGGAGGAAGGGGAACACTCCTCTATTGCTGGTGGGAGTGCAAACTTGTATATCCACTGTGGAAATCACTCTGGGTGTTTCTCATTAAGTTGGAAATAGTTCTACCCCAAGACCCAGCTACACCACTTTTGGGCATATACACAAAAGATCCACACTGTACCACAGGGACACTTGATCAATTATGTTTATAGCAGCTTTATTCATAGTAGCCAGAAACTGGAAACAACCCAGATATCTTTCAACTTAGGAATGGATACAGAAAATGTGGTACATCTACACAGTGGAATATTATTCTGCTATTAAAAGCAAGAACGTTATGAGTTTTGTAGGAAAATGGATGGAACTAGAAAATATTATCTTAGTGAGGTAACCTTGACCCTGAAAGACATCATGGTGTGGACTCACTTATATGTGGATGTTAGCCATAAAACGCAGGATAACCATGCTACAATCCACAGACCCAAGGAAACTAAGTAACAAGGAAGGCCCAAGGGAGGAAGTGTGAAGAGTAAATAGACATCAGAGGTGGATAGATGGAGGGAACTGGGTGGGAGAGGGGATGAGGAGGGCACTGGGGATGGGGGATAAGATGTGGGGGTTGGGAGAAAGATGGAAATCAGTTGGGGTCATCTCTGGGACTCATTGGAGACCTATGACAGAGGGGGACTATGGGGTTGACCCTAACTGAGGCTCCGAGCTGCAGGAGACATGGAGACTGAAGTGTCCCCCTCCTGTAGCCAGGTGAGACTTCCAGTGGAGTGAAGGATACCTGAACCCACCCTCAAAACCTTCAACCCCAAATTTTTCCTACCTACACGATGCACTAGGATAAAGATAGAGTGGAGTAGGCCAATCAATGACCACCCCAAATTGAGACCTATCCAATAGGAGAGAGTCAACTCCTGACACTAGAGTGGGGGACACAGAGTGACATCAGTATTTCTGATACTCTGCTATGCTTACAGACGGGCAACTAACATAACTGTCTTCTGAGAGGCTTCATCCAGCAACTGATGGAAACAGATGCAGAGACTCACAGCCAAACATCAGGGTGGCTCAGGGAGTCTTGCAGAAGAGTGGGGGAGGACTGAGTACGCTATGCTCTTCTAAGAGTCTTGTGCTGAAATAATCTGTGTGCCTTGCTGTGCTCACCTGCTTCGACGTTATCTTTATGGGTGTAGTAGGCACAATAGCAGCGTTTCATTAAGAGGCTTGTGGCTAGTGTGGTCTCACGGTGCTCTGAATTGTTTTAATCACCGTGCAGTTCTTAATCAGGCACTCCAAGGCTTCCTTGGGGTGCGCACCCACATAAATAGTCTCGGTGTCTTCCAAAAGTTACAATTATTTCACTCTCCTCCTTGGGGAATTATTGCTCTGTAGAAGTGATACTGGGATGGGGGGGGCAGGGAGGGATGGGGGGGGGGGAAGAGAGAGAGAGAGAGAGAGAGAGAGAGAGAGAGAGAGAGAGAGAGAGAGAAGCCTTTAGGTTTGAAATGAAAGGCAATGTTAGCAGAGTCCTGGTTTTACAAGGAGAAGAAGGAGGAGGAGCAAATAAAAAAGAACTCCCCTGTTGAGAAATCGTGTTGAATGTTAACATTCTGTACAGGAAATTCCTGTAAAGGAAGCAGGCTTACTCACCATTTCAACTAAACCTAACCGCAACCCCTTTCTTGTCAAGGAGGCTGGCCAGAGGACAGCTCTGAATACTTTATTTCAGGGTTTTTCTTCCGCGGATAAAGGGAGTTTACTTCATTTTTCCTTTGTTATGACCAGGCGCTTTCCAATGCCAGCGGTCCTCTACAAAATACCAAGGTTGTCCTTTTCTGTCCAGTGTAACTCATTATTTCCAAACTGTATGAGTTGGACAGTCCTTACCTCTTCTCCAAGTAACTCTTTCTAAGAGAAAAAAAGTAGGTAGTAGAACCCTTTGAAAATGGGTGTTTTTCACACCTTTTTTTTTTCCAGATGCACAAGCTGGCATTCACTGACATAAAGACTTGAAGTTCTTTATTTTTTGTGTATGTAAGAGCAGGAAACAAAGGTAAGAGAACAACACATTCTTTGCTTTAAGATTCCTTAACCCCAAATAATTTTTTAAAACGACTTACAAAGTAAATTGCTAAAGAGTTGCTTTTTGTGGAATATTTTAAATCACAGATGTGCTGTTAGGTAGCAACATTTGTATCTCAGGGTAGTTTTTAACCTTAACTTGAAAAGGTGACTAGTTACAAAGTGAACCTAGTCTTTACAGGGCCTCTTACATTTTTTGGGAAGGACTGTAAGTAGAGGGACTCAAATGCTGGTCAAATTCTAACGGCCATATTACTTGTTCATCTTTGGAGGCAAGCACTGAGCAAGCTACTATGGACCACACGAGCATTCAAACAGTCTATGAATACTGCAAATGGTAGGCTAGTCCATAGCATCTCTTTTTTTATTTGTATTTTAAGGGTGTGCACAGGACTGAGAGTCTTCCTGGTGATTCATTCAGAGGTTTCATTTTTTTTTTCTCCTCTCAGCAAAAGCTTTGTTCTTTGAAAAGCTTAGCTCATTATCATTCTAAAATATGGTCAAACGTGTATCATTTAAATGACTTCAGGGTAGCTTTTTCCACCTCTGAGAAAAAGATAGAGAATTTTTTTAAAATAAAAAAATCTTCTGAAAACTTTTAGGAAAGAGACCTTCCAGATCTTCAGATCCTCCCATTGGCCTCTTACGTCCTTCTGTGGAGGGGAGTGTATAGTGGTGGCAAGATGAGAAACTTCGAAACCTTCTTCATCCAGATATGATTCTCTCTTCCTCTTCTGAAAGGTATGTGGTCATCGTTTAATAACAGGCACTGCTCCTATGAGTGATGCCACATTTGATTATCTGCTGGGAAACTGGGAATGACAGCACACATGTTTTACAGAATGACAAATGTGAACTCTATATTTAGTGGTACCTGTCAATCATTTTCACTCCCACAAGCAGAATCTGCAGCCATGTTGGTTTAAGTTGACCAATGCTCAACAAATAGCATGCTCTACCTTTGGATGATCTCTTTGGAATTCCTGATGTGTTTGGGTAGTGGTAGAATGAGATTATGTGGTCTTTTAAAAACAGACATTGGGCTTGAAGTGTGGACTTTTCAGAATGGGTTTGTTCTTGGCTGCTCTGTGTACAACAAAAATGAAGGTAGGTACCTTGACTGCTGAGAACATTGTGTATTCTGAAGATTTTAGATGGAATGTTTTTTTTTTTTTTAACTTGAGTATTTCTTATTTACATTTCGAGTGTTATTCCCTTTCCCGGTTTATGGGCCAACATCCCCCTAATCCCTCCCCTCCCCTTCTTTATGGGTGTTCCCCTCTCCATCCTCCCCCCATTGCCGCCCTCCCCCCAACAATCTAGTTCACTGGGTGTTCAGTCTTAGCAGGACCCAGGGCTTCCCCTTACACTGGTGATCTTACTAGGATATTCATTGCTACCTATGAGGTCAGAGTCCAGGGTCAGTCCATGTATAGTCTTTAGGTAGTGGCTTAGTCCCTGGAAGCTCTGGTTGCTTGGCATTGTTGTTCATATGGGGTCTCGAGCCCCTTCAAGCTTTCCAGTTCTTTCTCTGATTCCTTCAACGGGGGTCCTGTTCTCAGTTCAGTGGTTTGCTGCTGGCATTCGCCTCTGTATTTGCTGTATTCTGGCTGTGTCTCTCAGGAGAGATCTACATTCGGCTCCTGTTGGCCTGCACTTCTTTGCTTCATCCATCTTGTCTAATTGGATGGCTGTATATGTATGGGCCACATGTGGGGCAGGCTCTGAATGGGGGTTCCTTCTGTGTCTGTTTTAATCTTTGCCTCTCTATTCCCTGCCAAGGGTATTCTTGTTCCCCTTTAAAGAAGGAGTGAAGCATTCACATTTTGATCATCCGTCTTCAGTTTCATGTGTTCTAGGCACCTAGGGTAATTCAAGCATTTGGGCTAATAGCCACTTATCAATGAGTGCATACCATGTGTGTTTTTCTGTGATTGGGTTACCTCACTCAGGATGATATTTTCCAGTTCCAACCATTTGCCTCAATTTCATAAAGTCATTGTTTTTGATAGCTGAGTAATATTCCATTGTGTAGATGTACCACATTTTCTGTATCCATTCCTCTGTTGAAGGGCATCTGGGTTCTTTCCAGCTTCTGGCTATTATAAATAAGGCTGCTATGAACATAGTGGAGCACGTGTCTTTTTATATGTTGGGGTATCTTTTGGGTATATGCCCAAGAGAGGTATAGCTGGATCCTCAGGCAGTTCAATGTCCAATTTTCTGAGGAACCTCCAGACTGATTTCCAGAATGGTTGTACCAGTCTGCAATCCCACCAACAATGGAGGAGTGTTTTTCTTTCTCCACATCCTTGCCAGCATCTGCTGTCACCTGAGTTTTTGATCTTAGCCATTCTCACTGGTGTGAGGTGAAATCTCAGGGTTGTTTTGATTTGCATTTGCCTTACGACTAAAGATGTTGAACATTTCTTTAGGTGTTTCTCAGCCATTCGGCATTCCTCAGCTGTGAATTCTTTGTTTAGCTCTGAACACCATTTTTTAATAGGGTTATTTGTCTCCCAGCGGTCTAACTTCTTGAGTTCTTTGTATATTTTGGATATAAGGCCTCTATCTATTGTAGGATTGGTAAAGATCTTTTCCCAATCTGTTGGTTGCCGTTTTGTCCTAACCACAGTGTCCTTTGCCTTATAGAAGCTTTGCAGTTTTATGAAATTCCAGTTGTCGATTCTTGTAGATGGAATGTTTTATACATGTCTTGTAAGCGCATTTGAGCTGTGGTGCAGGTTAATGCCCAGGTTCGTTTGTTGCTATTTTGTCTGGATGACTCTGTATTGATAAAAGAAATGGGCTATCCAAGTAATTTTCTGTTTTTGTAGCTGAGTGAATCTGTTTGTGTCCAGTACCGTTTTGTAACTGAAATCTGGTACCCCAGTGTTCAGCAAATGTACAGTAATTCTGTTTTCTTGATGAGTCACTTTGTTTATTAATGTGTATTAACTTTCATTATATTTTCTCAGTATGGTGTAGGGTCTAATTTGTTAGACATAACTATTTCCATTTATATTTTGCTTCAATTTGCCTGATATGTTGGCTTTTATTGTTTCAGCTTTAGTCTGTGTGCCTTTGCCAGAAAGGTGGCTTGACCAATGTCCCTATAGACTCAGATCTTTGAATAATTCATCCTCAGGGGATGGTGCTGCTTGGGTAGACTTAGGAGATGCAGCCTTGATGGAGAAAGAATGTCATTGAGAGTATAAAGATTTCTGCAATTCCCAGTTCACATTCTATGCTTTGTGCTTATCTTCATGTTGTGAGCCCTCAACTTCCTGCTCCTGACTTCAAGATCAAGATTCATTTTGCTACCATGGACACTAGCCATCTGGGACCATGAGCTCAAATAAACTCTTCTACATGTTGCATTAGTCATGGTGTTTTATCACAATGATAAAACAAAACAAAACAAACAACAACATAGAAAAACACCAGTAACTAAAAGGCAAGTGTTTCTTGTAGACGACAAATAATAGGCTCTTATTCTTTAATCTGTTCGACCAGTTTGAGGGATTTAATCAGTCAATTAGAACCACTTGCATCCATGGTTTTTGTTGAAAGGAGATTGTTTCCTTCTACATTTTTGTTGTATTAATTGTCTTCTCCCTGTTTTAAGTTAAAGGTTGGTTGGTCTTTTCAGTTGGAAATGACTGCTATTCCTAATTCTCTTTTGTCTATTTGTTCTTCTCATGAGATGTATTCTTTCCCGTGTTTCCATTATCAAGGCCCTCTTTGTTCACCCTCCTTGTGTAAGCGTAGGTCTTATTCTACAAGGTCATTTACAAGGATGACATAGTAGTCAGGTCACTATTTCTGACTGTACTCATCTTTGGCTTGCTTGATTTCTTCACCTACTTTAAGACAAATGTATCAAAAACAGTTATTTCCATTGCCACTTACCTGTTCTCATTGCTGTAATACATCATAAGATACTTTCCTTCAGGGTTTATACTGAAGTATAATATTTTTTTCTGATAGATTTGCTTTAGTAGTAGGTTAGCATTTGTTCTTTTGCAGCTTCTATTATTATTGTTTCTTTACTTTGGAGACATCATTCCTCAGTCGGCCTAGGTGCTAAATATGTCTTGGGCTGCTTATAATATCCATTTCCCTGAAGTAATTGGCAACTGCTTTGCTCAAATGTTAGTGAATAGTTTTCTGTATATTTTGCATATTCCTATTTCTGTTTATTTCTACTCCACTGATGTCTGGATGTCATCTTTCCTTGTCCTCTGCCTCTGATACTCTGCTACATCATAGCTCCACTGGCTACGATGTCCATTGTCAAACTTTTACATTTTTATGGGTTGTTTTCCCCTAATCTTGATTTTCTCCCTGAATGACTTACTGATCTCCACTTTCTCTTTTGCAATGTTCTCTTTCTTATCCATGTCCTGAATTCGTTTCTTTACTTCCTTTTGCTGCTTGCTTGCTTGCTTCCTCTTTCAATTAACTAATTATTTTTACATGCCCACTTAGAATTATTTGCACAGCCTGCCAATCATTTTGCTGTCCTTAGGCTTAGTAGTTGAGGTGTCATCATCACTTGGATGTGTAACATTACCTTACTTAGTCATGTTTATTGAGCTTCTCTGTTATACTTTTACACACTTATTTATTTATTTATTTATTTATTTATTTATTTATTTATTTATTTATTTATTATGTTTGCTTTAGCTCTCTCTTCTGTTTTTATTTGAGGTTCTCCTGAGGGGACAAATCTCAGCACCATTCCAGGAAGAGTAAACAAACCATTAAAAGAGTAACAACACAAAACAGAGCAAACTTGATACATATGCTTAAAACCTGTGGAAAGAAATTACTGCACCAGCAATAACCATAGGATACAGAGTGGCACAATGTTAACGTGGGGGTTGATATCCAGCCAGTTACCTTTTTAGATTAAGGTAAAGCAACAAATTAAAGAAATAGGACAAGAGAGTGAGGAAAGGGAGAAAAAGGTGGGGAGGAAAGTTGTATGAATTAACGTAAAGAGATACAAGAACATAACAGAAATAGAGGAAAGTGCAAATGAACAAAGTGAATCTAATTGCACTGTAAAGGAATAATGACTGAATAGATTCAGATAATTATGAGGGGGATAGAAATAATAGCATTGTAATTCTTTTTAAAAATACCACTAAAAGCATAATAAAAAGGAGAAATGGAGCACCAGTAGCACAAACATGATGTGTTCGAGCAACTTTTGACACCAGGGCTTGTTGGAAAGGAGAAGGAGCCTCAGATGAATTTGGGGATTCTTATCTTTCCTGCCATTTAGGATAGTGCTGAAGTTTGAACTATTCCAATGTCCAGAGTCCACCAGAGTTGTCTTTGTGTTGGAAACATTCCTGTTTGGGGCGGCAGGAGTCTGAGATGCCACATCTGACAGTCTGTGTGCTGGGCAGTCTCTTCCATATCCCCAAGTGCACTGAAGGCAAAACTATCATAGAAATCTGCACTTGACACCAGGCTCTGTGCTTTCCAAGCCTACTGGGCATGAGTTCCCTGCTGAAGAGATAGGACTATGGAAGTCAGATCTCTCCAGGAGTTTCAGAGTGCTGCCAGCAATAAACCTTATAGCAGATAATTGACTACAATTATTGACTTCAAGCTTGAGGGGATCGGGCTACACAATTATCTTGAGGTAATGAGGTTAGCTCTTAGGAACAGGAAGTGAGACCCCCAGGGCCCATCCATTTTGATGCCAGGGGCCAGCCTCCTATGCTGTCCCTGTGCTTTCCAGCAAGCCTGTGTGTAGTCATCATTCTCTATAACTGCCTTGTGTAGATGTCTCCCACCCAGAGAAGGTGGCAAGTTGATTCCAGGCTTCGTGGCTTATGGCCGTTCTTTGTTATCCTTGGGCAGCTGAGCCTTAAACAGTAGGTTTCCTTTTTTTTGTTTTTTTTTTTTGTTTGTTTGTTTTTGTTTTTGTTTTTGTTTTTGTTTTTCGGAGCTGGGGACTGAACCCAGGGCCTTGCGGTTGCTAGGCAAGCGCTCTACCGCTGAGCTAAATCCCCAACCCAGTAGGTTTCCTTCTAAGGCATATCCAGCTACAGCTCTCTGGTATTTAGTTGGGCAACACCATTGACATCTTTTCCACTGCTGATCTTTTCCTCAGGAGGAATCACTGTTTCAGCCAAACTCCTGTAAATTGGAGGTTTGGAAGGAACTGTGAGCTGTACTGAGTTTTCATCCAGGGTTTTGCGGTTTATCTTTTGAAGGAGGGTAATGTTGCCCTTCCTCCCTGGTGCGGATCTGCAGCTATTGATGCTGATGTGGGAGGTTGCTGATGTGCGTGCTGATGCTGATGTGCACTGCTGCTCATGTGCACTGCTGCTGATGTGGGAGGCTGCTCATGTGCACTGCTGCTGATGTGGGCGACTGCTAATGTGGGCGGCTGCTGATGTGAGTGCTGATGCTGATGTGTGTGCTGATGCTGATGCTGATGTGTGTGCTGATGCTGATGCTGATGCTGATGTGTGTGCGGATGCTGATGTGCACTGCTGCTCATGTGTGCTGATGAGCATGTGCACTGCTGCTCATGTGAACTGCTGCTCATGTGCACTGCTGCGCATGTGCACTGATGCGCATGTGTGCTGATGAGCATGTGTACCGATACTGATGCTGTGCACTGCTGCTCATGTGCACTGCCGCTCATGTGCACTGCTGTGCATGTGCACTGATGTGCATGTGTGCTGATGAGCATGTGCACTGATGTGCATGTGCACCGGCACTTATGTGCGCTGTTCCAGCATCCTCTGCTAGTCTATTTCTCTATACTCCTCAGCTTCATCCTCTCCATGACCACCCAGCTTGTCCTTCTCTTTGAATAGTGTTTAATATTTGCTCTCATTTATTCATGTCTTTTCATTCAGCATGTCGCATATAGTAGATGATTGTTGTCTACAATTTTATCCCACTCTCTCTTCATCCTCTTCTTCCTGAGATCTTCACGCCCTTACTCTACTCACCCGTCTCTTAGTGACGATAGATTGAGATCACCTCAATTTCTTAGCAGTTTCTAACAGTCATAGAAAAAATCTATCCTCCAAAATTTATCTTTTCAAGTGTCAGAGTAGACAATAGTGCCCTATAAATAAACATTTTATTTGCTGCTCAAAATTACGTGCTCATAAAATTTATACTTTCCAAGTTCCTAGTAGCCATTGCTTATAAATTATTTAAAGTTCCCCCTGGTCGCTTTCTCTACAGAGGAGACAAACACTGTGAAGCCAGCTCAGGTCTGACTTTCAATTGTAAAGGCACCGGCTCTCTACTTTTCTACCTGAAAGTATCATAGTGGTACCTGCAAGTCATAAGCTCTTACCCCCGTTTATCTAATAGATAATTTAACAGCTTATAGATACTCTTGAGATTTTATCTGTAGGAGCTTAATCACCAGCTTCTTGAAATGTGGAGAATCCGTCCACACTTTCTTTGTTTTCGTATAAACCAGCCCATCTTTTCAGGGGAAAAAACCTTATTTTTCCAAGTTACTAATAGAGATAGACAATAGATGAGAGCATTATAAGAAAAAGGAAGACTGCCATGGAGAGAAATGCTGTTAAGAAGATACCCCAGGGCCCATGTAACATCCTCAGGGGACCCTGGATCTGAGGTGTGCATCTTTTGTACATGTTAGAGAAGACACGTGGAAGAAACTGCTTCATGTCTCTGAAAATACCCACACAGACTCTGGGCTTCTGAAGGCTGTTTGGGTGGGATGTGCTCTTTCAGAGTTTCCTGTGTGACTTGAAACTTGGCCACAGGTTTTGATTTCTCCATTTCCTATTTTATAAGTGAAGAAGATGCCAGAGGAAGAGGTTTGCCTCTCTACACACTCTACACTGGCGACGAGAGTTCACTGAAGCCATGACAGGAGCAAAGGAGAAACATGCTCTGTTTGGGCTGGGTGTTTCTTTGGTTTGTTGCAGGAGAGAAGACCACAGGATTTAACCATTCAGGTATGGGATATATATTAACATTGTGAATCTTGTGGTCAAAGTCTGAACTGACAGATAATTGGGTACATCATCAGGCTGAGCTATTAGTATATAGCATCTTCTGTTAAAAGGGAGAGGAGATGGGGTTGGGGATTTAGCTCAGCGGTAGGGCGCTTGCCTAGGAAGCGCAAGGCCCTGGGTTCGGTCCCCAGCTCCGAAAAAAAAGAACCAAAAAAAAAAAAAAAAAGGGAGAGGAGGAGAGTTTCTGGTCAGGTCTGCTTTCGGAAGATAACAAACCCCTGGGGGATTCCAATGACCACAGCTGGGTGCTCACTGGGGACATCTAAAGAGGAGTATATGATTCTATTACTCATAGCAGATTAAGACACAAACCCATTGAGAGGGAATCAGAACATGAACTCTTTTCATGTATGAAATGGACATAGAGCATAATAAATATAGGGATGGATGCTCACAGCCAATCATGGGACTGAGAATGGGGTCCCCCAATAGAGGAGTTAGAGAAAGGACTGAAAGAGCTGAAGGGGTTTGCAACTCCATAGGAAGAACAACTATATCAACCAACCACCCCCCTGTCCCCAGGGACTAAACCACCAACCAAAGAATATACATGGAGCAACCCATGGCTCCAGTTGCATATGTAGCAGAGGATGGCCTTGTTGGGCATTAATGGGACGAGAAGCCCTTGGTCTTGTGGTGGTTCAATGCCCCAGTATAGGGGAATGCCAGGGCGGGGAGGTGGCAGGGAGTTGGTGAGTGGGTGGGGGAGCACCCTTATAGAAGCAGGGGGAGGGGTGATGGGATAGGGGGTTTCTGGAGGGGAAACTGGGAAAGAGGATTAACATTTAAAATGTAAATAAAATATCCGATAAAAGAAAAGAAAAAAAGAAAGAAATGGACATAGTATACATAGAATAGAGAGCTTAGTTCTTTGGTGTATTGAGTCTACTCGTAATATAAATGGGAAGTCCATCTACTAACGAGTTTCACTGTGTTATGTCATTTGCTGCGATTTTCAGCTTGTGCCACCAAAAAACTTCTGTGGACATATTCTGCGAGGGGGGCGGAGAACTTTGTCCTATTTTGTGACTTACGAGAGCTTCAGAAGCAAGATTTCTCCCATAGAAGTCAACCATCACCAACACTAGGTCCTGCTCACCAACCTTGCAGTGGCAGTGAGAAGGACCTCTCTGACATCCAGTGGTACATGCAACCTCGGAGTGGCGGTCCACTAGAGGAGATCAATAGAAACTCTCCTCATATGCAGAACAAAGGCACGCTGCGTATATTGGCCCCACAGATGAACAGCATTTGGTCATATATTTGTAGACCCAGAAGTAGGTATGTTCCCCCAAATCATCCCAGTCTGAAAATATTCTCAAATGTTCTTTTATCTAGATAAGCACTGACAGAACCTTCTCTGTCTCTTAGGAGGCCCCAGGATACAGCTTGCTGTGTGAAGACCGTCTTGGAAGTTAAGCCTCAGAGAAATGTATCCTGTGGGAGCTCAGCACAAGATGAGCAAGTCCTACTACTTGGCAGCACTGGCTCCATTCACTGTCCCAGCCTCAGCTGCCAAAGTGATGTACGGAGTCCAGAGATGACCTGGTACAAGGTTTGGATGGATTTTCTAAAAGTGGTATAAGAGTATTTATTGTTTTATGGTACTGTCTCTATGGTTGCTTTCTAGAGACATGCTCTGAGGCCCAGAGCTCTATAAGGACTGGTCTGTGCCTGAGCAAAAGACCTGTGTTCTAAGGTGGTTTTGTCCTTAGAGTACAGCTTGCTATTCAGATGCATAGAGTCACCCTTGGGGTCGGTAACAGGGGAAAAGTCAATATGTGAGTATGATAGTGTTGCAGTAAAATTAAAGAAGATGTATATGTCCTGGTCCTACAAGTTCTCACTCCACGAGGATCCAAGCACTCTGTTTCTCTGTCACTGCTTCCACACGCTGTGCCCTGGGTGGGCTGTTACCACTCCTGAGACTCACATCATGCTCCAAGGGCTGTGCTAGTGTGGCCCCACGCCATGCTCGCCCCAAGCATTCTACAACCTAGCAAGGCCTCCCGTCACAGACTCTACCCACGCTCTCAACAATCTAGTAAAGACAGCTCAACAGACTGTAACCCAGCAACCAGATTTATGTGTTAGATGCTCAATGTACAACACATTCACACAATTAACTTACAACCAATTGATAAGTATATAAACCGTGCACCTAGATAAGATATAGTTTACTCATCTAGACACACAAAATCCTGTACACATTCATCCCTTAATAATAGTCACAACAACCTGTAAATGTGCAGAGAGAAATCTTAACATCCACCTCCATGCTCTCTCAGCTCCTCTCTCATGCTCCTGCTTCCTCCTCTCTAAAACTTTTCTCCCACCCATCCTTCCTTCTTGTTCAATGACAGGCCTCATCCTATCCTGTACCTGCCTTTACCTGCACAATGAAATCAACCTACATGATAGGGTATAAACAAGTGTCCGTATACTCAGGACAGGTTAAAACCTTAAAGGACACGGAGGAGTAGAATAGTTTCTACAGGGGAGAATGTTGAAGAAAGGACAGCAAGTCATCAGGTGACCAGTAACTTGTGCAAAGCTTGTAGGAGTGGTGAGAAACTGAGAAAAAGGGGCACAAGAGAAAGTTTGTAATGATGTTGACTAAATTGGTAAGCAAATAGACAGAACAACCATATTCCATGTTTTTACTGTGGTATGTGGTTTTTCCAAGTGCTTGTCCACACATGAATCCAACAGAGCCCTATCAGTGACACACCTCCTCCAACAAGGCCACACCTCCTCATCCTTCCCAAATAGTTCCACCAGCTGAGGACCAAGCATTTAAATACATTTTCCTATGGGACCATTCTCATTCCAACCCCTGCACACAGTGACTTCAGAATACATCGTGTCCTGTCATCCAGACCTGTAGGATTCCTGCTGAGAATTCTGCTGAGAGCTGTGCTTCTGTGCTGTGGTGGTTTGAATATTCTTGGCTCAGGGAGTGGCACTATTAGGAGGTGTGGTCTTGTTGGAGTAGGCATGGCCTTGTTGGATTAGGTGTGACTTTTTTGGGAGGAAGTGTGTCACTTTGGGAGTGAAACTTTGAGACCCGCATCCTAGCCGTCAGTAAGATAGTCTTCTCCTGCTTGCCTTCAGAACAAGATGTAGAACTCTCAGCTCCTTCCCCAGCACCGTGCCTTCTTAGATGCACCATGCTTGTCACCATGATGATAGTGGTCTGATCCTCTGAGCCTGTAAGCCAGTCCTGATTAAATGTTGTTCTGTACAACAGTTGCCATGGCTATGGTGTCTGTCAAAGCAGTAAAACCCTAAGACAGAAGTTGGTACCAGGTACTGAGGTATTGCAGTGATAGTTCTGATCATGCTTTTGTTTGGAGGAGCGTGACTTTGGGGACTTTGAAAGGCATGGAATGCCTTAGGGTTAGTGCGACTTAATGGGCCATCTTATTAGGAATATGGAAGACATTGGTGCTGAGGGTGATTTGAAGTTTCAGAGGAGAAGAACATTACTATATGGCCCAGAGACTATACAGTCTCTAAACAGTGATAGTTTGGTGAAGAATGTGGCTGCTTTATGCCATTGTCTCAAGAGTCTACCTGAGGCTAAGGTAAAGAGATTTTGATTAATTACATTAACAAAGGAAATCTCAGAAAAGCCCAGCAGCATAGAATGTATCCTCTGCTTCACTCCCATTTTGATAAAGCATAGCAAGCTTCAAGAGAAAAATTACAGAATGTTTGGTTCAAGAAATAAAGGGACACAAGGAAGTTAACTATCTTATTGTTAAACAGGGGGATCATGAACGTATTGTCCAAATTACACCATAAAGATCAAATGTATAGTGCCCTGAGTCTCTAATCTAAGTTCTCAGTTATGCAGGAAAATTAGATGACTTTTATATGCTGGTAGTTAGTGAGTGCAAGCCAGCACCTCCTTCCCAGCTGCCCATACACCATCTGTTCAATAATTTACTCAGTATGTTGGCTAGGAACTGATATTGGACCCCTATTTTAAAACGTCTGGTTTATTAATTTCCACTGATTATATTAAAATGAATACAACTATGGGATTGAAAAAATAAGATTGGCATTGTCGGGTGATTGGAGCAAGAGATTGTGCGAGGGTTCTAACTAAGGGAGAGTAACATCGCAACAGAGAAAGACAAGGAACCGATTTAGTGAAGATGGGCAAGCTGCTTGTTGAGTTAGACGCGGAGTTCTTGCACGGTTGGTATAAACCCCACTGGATTGGAAATAAAAACTGTGGGTTGCTCATGCTCATGCCAGTGGGGATGGAGCCCTGCTAGCATGTTTAAACTTTCCCAGTGTGCATTCCGATCCACAGAGCTGTCAATGAGGGTAGAATGAAGGGAGGAGACACTTTTATGGAAGAAGAAGAACAATCAAATGCTTTGACGAGGGATGAGTTAAAGAGGCAATCATAACATTTTAGAATCTTTTGGCTCACAATAATTCATGGTGTTTGTCAAGCTGTAGACAATAGAAACTGGCTCAATCATAGAGAGCAAAGATATGATATGCTTAAATCCAGCCGTGGCGATGATGATGGTGAGCAGCCATTTCAAGCCCATCAAGGAGAACAGACTGAAAATATAAACCCAGGAAGTCCCCTCAGAACAGGCGGGGGATGGCCAGGTAAAGAGCACCATTCCTAGAGAACCCTACAATTTTGGGGTGCTCCCTAGTACCGTGCTGCCTGGTAGTAAAGCTTCAGGATAGGACACCACAAAAATCCAGTGATTGCTCTCTCACTAGGAGTGATTTTGTTCTCTTTACATGCACCCCTAAACATCTGGTTTCCACTTGTTCTTCCCAGGACCCCCGACTCTCCACACAGGTTGCACTGTGGATGCTCCCCCTTTGTACTTTCATTTTTTTACCTCCCCTCCTCAGAGCGGAACATAGTACTTTGGGCACACCTCTCTGCGTCTCCTTCCTGCCAGTCTTGCATGTGACTGGAAAGACTGCTGAGCTCCGCATCTCTTCACATGTTTCTTTGACATTTCTCTTGAGTTCCATCTCACAACGTCATTTCATGGCATACACTAAGCCGTAGTCACTATCTATAGAATGAGGAACAGGTCTGTTTGGTTAACCATCTACGCTCCTCAGTGGACCGACTGTGGTCTTTCTTAGTGATGGTGCATTGTGTCACCACTCCACCAGAGTCTCAGGAGATTTACTGCCCACAATCTATGCTCTGCAGTTTGTAGGCTCTTAGTGGGTTTTCTAAAGCTTTATCTCCGGGATTTTCTTCTTGTTCACTTCTGGAGTGTTCTTGGTCTTCACAATCGCCTGATGAATATTTCAGCTGTCTGTCTCTGGCGCTTTCTCTGACTTTTCCTCCTGACTTGTAACTACTCTATGACCAGTGTGGCCCTCTCTGTGCCAGCCCAGGAAAAGCTCTTTGTTGGGCCACAGGAACTGCCCCAGACACTTGGAGGAGGGGGAATTCCTGCTTCTACCTGTGAGAAGGCCAGTGGAAGGGAAATCCCTCAAGTACCAGATGAGACACTTAGTCAGAAAAAGGTTTAATATTCAGTTCTTCATTTACCAGGCATGCCCGTGTTAGCTTTTAACTTAAATTCTGAAATACTTTTCTCCTTGTTTGTAAAATAAAAGTGATAAAATCCACGTGAAGCCCAAGCCAGACACTCCTCTGGACAAGTAAGTGATAGGTCATATGGAGATACATCAGAGAGTTGGTTCAAGAGAGAGGCAGTCTGAGAGGAATTGTCCTTTAGGTCAGAATCTTACTAAGGGAGTTAGTGAAACTACAGACTACACTCTACCTCTGAAGAGAAAGCAGTCAGTCTTGTAAGGCAATGCAAGGTGTCCTTTCCTAAAGGTTTCCGAGGGAGGTAGTATGAATACGCCAGGAGGAAGTGGCAATATTTGGCGCTGTGGGAGAGCTAAGAGAGGAGGAAGACTAAAGGTCAGTCACGGCAGCTGCCCTGATGTGTAAGGCCAGTGGCATCTGGGAGCTTTGTCATCTAATGCGAACCACATGCAGTCATACATAAGAGAGTTTCGAAACCTCTGTAGAGATCAGGTTCTCCCCCGTTTGTTGTCTCTGCTTTCTCCTTTCTTTAGATTATAATCGTAAAAGATCTACTCTTGATGTTCCCGGGAGAGTGGAAGGTCCCGTGTCATAGAAGGCATCACATAGGGAGTTAGTCTGCAGGATTTAGGACAGTGGTGACAAATCTTTTCACAGATATTGACTGAGGCCCCCCACGGTGCCCTAAAATCCCAAGTGATAAGAAGGTGGTCACAATAGTCTTTACTTCGGACTCCAAGAACACCACAGCCAACTTTAGACACTTTTCTCAAAATGTCCTATCACAGCACTCTCCCGCTTTAAAACCTTCCTTGCTTTGTGCTCTCCTGATCTCACAGGTCCTTAAGGAAGCCGTTTACAAGAGAAACACAGATCAAACACATTCAGTCCACCTTGGCCTTCTTTCCTGTACCTGAGCTTTACTTCTGCATTGTACTACAGTGATGTTGATTTTTTAATTGGTTCCCCTGTGTTCTTCGCAACTCTCCTCAGACTCAGGGAGGTAGCCCTGTTTTATGGGAGCCGAGATGTGTGCGCTGCTGCCAGGTGCTCCCTGAGCGCTCTGGGATGTGACAGAAGAGCTTGAGACTCAGAGCCTGGAGGCTCATGGCCGACTGTGTGAAGGGACTCACGCTTACTCCCTACCATGTACCCACGACTTACTTACTTCCCAGGGCCAGTGTCTATTTCCAACAACTGTGGATAGGGATGTTCCCCCATCGCACCCTTACTGTAGAAAGGTGGTGTCTAGAGCTGCAGATTGCTTCCAAGTCTCCGGAGATGTGAAATGGCTGTTCTGCAGGGAGCAGGTGATGATTTTGTTCCCAACATTTGAGTCCTGTTAGAGCTGTGGTTGAAGGTGCAGCCTGTGCTCTGGGGAAAAGCATTGGAAATGCAGAGATCCCAGAGAGCATAACTGTCATGGAAAGGCAGGGCGTGTAAAGGAGCCATAGCCCAGAATGAGACCAGATTAGTCTGTGAGGAGCTACCGAAGGATTCTAAGAGACAGCTTCTTGCTTGACCCTAAGTTCAGTTTCTGAAGCTTTTCTATGGGCGAAATGAATATCAATAAGAACTCTGGGGTTACAGAAAGGGGTTTAATTTCTTATCTTTTGGATTAGGATGGAAGACTCCTGCCCGAGTATAAGAAAAATCCAATTGAGATGGAAGATATTTATGATTTTCACCAAGGCTTGTACGTGTGCGATTACACTCAGTCAGATAATGTGAGTTCCTGGACCGTCCGAGCCGTGGTTCAAGTGAGAACCATTGGTAAGTGACTTTTTCTGAACGCTTGTGGACCGGCGAAAATCATCTTTATTTGGTTAAGTGATTATTTTTCTTTAGATTAAGAAAAGAGATAGTCACACACTGGCAACCATTAAAGGGTTGCATGTTGGCAAACCCAGTGTCTCTATCAACGGAGGTCTTATTACACAGAGGGGCTCAGCTCTGGGTCATGTTCATCTTGTCTTAAAGTGGGATATCTGTTCCTTTCTCTCTGGTTTATTTTTGCAAGAAATTTAAATATGCATTGGATAGTTTCTACATGAAGCATTAAGTGACATCCATGCACCTGTTTCAAATGCATTAATGTTTTTTTCACATGCTTAGAATCTTGTGTATTTTATTTTTTAAGAAAAGGAACATCACTGCTATGGCTTGAGATCTGTTTCCCATGAGGCACTGAAAGATTATAGTCTAGATCAGTGGTTCTCAACCTCTTTGATATAGTTCCCTTGTGTTGTGGTGAGCCCCACCCATACAATTATTTTGTTGCTATTTCATAACTGTAATTTTGCTACTGTTATGAATTGTGATGTAAATACCCATGTTCTCTGATAGTCTTAGGTGACCCCTATGAACCCTAAAGGGGGTCTTGACTCACAGGTTGAGAACCCCTGGTCTAGATTAAATTTATGCTTTTTCTATGCATGCATACATTTATTGATAAAACACAACACTGCCTTTTGCATCTTAAACACACACTATCTTATTAAGGTGATGGTTTCGAGTTGGCACCCCTTATTCATAATAAACAAAATTTAAATATTCCTAAGTAATTGATTGGTATCAAGTTGTGCTTTTACTTTCTCTCCCCTAATATATTCCTTCCTGACTAACAATAAAATCAAATCTCTCTCTCTCTCTCTCTCTCTCTCTCTCTCTCTCTCTCTCTCTCTCTCTCTCTCTCCATATATATATTACCTTTTGAATTCAGTCTTCTCTGACTCCTATCTTGCTTCATTTTTACCAGATCTACAAATAATGGCACAACTAAATGGTAATCATAAATTATTCAGTCTTGTATTCTGGGGTCAAAAGATAACAGAATTAGTCATTGATGCTTTGTTCCAAGGAACAGTAGAGTAGTTGACTTAGTTCTTAGTGAAAACATTAATGGTTTCCTGGTTTTCTTACTGCAAGGTGCAGTCCAATTGGGGTTCATCGAGTTACAGTCGAGTTGGGAATGCATCAAGATACAATCCAGCTAGAATATATTAAGACTGAGACATCTCTGTTTATTTCCAGGCCCTCCCTTTCCACAGCTTTAGCATGTTTGAGAGTCCTCCTTAGCAGAGAAATTCTATGCACAGACAATACTGGTGTTACTTTTTCCTTCAAGTAATGTGTGAATACTGTTTTATGTGAGACTTCCACAAGTCCTTAACTTCTCGGTGGTAGAATTTACTTTCCCCTCTCATTTGAAGGTCTATTGAATTGATATAGGTCATTCCTGTCTTGTGTGCCATGCTTTATCCTCATCTGATTTCTCCGTACACTCCCACAGAACAGACACCAAACATCTGTGTTAACTTTGGATTAAAGATCAGTCCTCTGACCTCTCAGAAACGACTGGGTTATGGGTCAGAAAGACAGAAAACAGAAGGTCATCACCCAGTGCAGAAGGAGAGGAAGGAGCAGAGGGCATGGATAAGGTCCGTGTTTTAGGGTTTTACTGCTGTGAGCAGACACCATGACCAAGGCAACTCTTATAAGGACAACACTTAATTGGGGCTGGCTTACAGGTTCAGAGTTTCATTCAGTCCATTATCACCAAGGCGGGAACATGGCAGCATCCAGGCAGGCATGGTGCAGGAGGAGCTGAGAGTTCTACATCTTCATCTGACAGCTTCTAGCAGAATACTGGCTCATAGGCAGTCAGGAGAAGGGTACTAAAGCCCACGCCCACAGTGACACACCTACTCCAACAGGGCCACACCCTCTCCAACAAGGCCACACCTCCCAACAGTACCACTCCCTAGACCAAGCATATACAAACCATCACAGTCCATCAGGCCCAACATTGGTGATATACATCCAAGTCAGAGCTCTGGGCAAAGCAGAGTGAGCACCCATGTTCATTCCATTAGGAAGATAAGAGTGTATGGTGCCGTTCACTCTGGTGTCAGAAGCAGAAGCAGTGCTCATGCTCAGGATTCATGAGAAAACACCATACAGAGGAGGGAGAGAAGACCAGTGAACAGGGATCATTGGGTGTGGCTTAGGGTCTGCCCACAGGTCCCACTTCACACTTGAAGCTGGTTTCAAGTTGTTAGTTCATCTCTCTCTCTCTCTCTCTCTCTCTCTCTCTCTCTCTCTCTCTCTCTCTCTCTCTCTCTCTGTAGGTTTTTGTTTGTTCATTCGTTTCCTTATTTGAGCAAAGGTGTCTCTGTGTATGCCAGCATAGAATCTTTCACACATAGTCTAACTTAGCCACAAACTCATAATCTCTCGCCTCAGCCTCCTCAGTGCTGGGATCATTAGACCTGTGTGACCACTTCTGACAAGTTTGGTGTTTTACTCAAGGACAAGAGAGGAGCACTCTGTATTGTAATGCATGAGCAGGCTTGTATACAGGCCAAATCACTCTGTCTAACATGAAGAAGTAACATTTTTTGAGAGTAAGTTTGGAGGCGGGGAAGACATGGTTAATTCAGGCAGTTGCCAGGAGCTACATGACAATGGTCATGCATTGGGAAATTTATAGGAGATGCTTCCATGGGCATGTAGGGGCTGGGAATAGGAGAAGCCAAGGGTGGGAGACAGGGCTCCACTGCCTTCTACTGATAGTGGACAAGGTAGGAGTAGGTGTGGTCAGCAAGCTTAACAGACGGTGGAGATAACTCAGGAGGTAGAGGGAACAGAGTTTCTGAGTGAACAGAGCACTGCATTTTACAAAACAAATGAAAAGAAGAGAGAGCAGACATTCTAGTTTTCTGAGAGGGTACGTCAGTAAATGCTAATAAGCACTGTATAATAAGAATGGAAGACAGAGAAAGAGGAGAGGGGATGCTAATTTGCAAGGACCTCAATCATAATGTTGCAATGAAGAGGGGTATTAGATCAATGATGGAGATCTCAGGGCTGGGGATGGGAGTGTGAGAGTGGCCAAGTCGAGGAGCAGATTCCTCAGCCCCTGAAGTACTTCCAACATGTGTAAAAGAGGTTGAAGCAGTAAGATCTTCATGAAGCATACCCTGGTGGCTGGATGTCCATGGGAGGAGAGTTTGTGGTGTGCTAGCTAAATATGTTTGGAGGCCAAGACTGCCAGGAGGAGGACTGTGT
This sequence comes from Rattus rattus, assembly GCF_011064425.1. Classification (NCBI taxonomy): domain Eukaryota; kingdom Metazoa; phylum Chordata; class Mammalia; order Rodentia; family Muridae; genus Rattus; species Rattus rattus. Next base: position 116,760,175 of record NC_046157.1, read on the forward strand.
GACCCTGTGGGTGCTGGATGATGTAAGAGAGATTGGGTAGGTGAGGAAGACTGTGTGGACTGAGAGTGAAGAGAGAGCCAAGGTGCTGCAGGAGAGACCATGACTTTTCCCAGGAGATAGCATACCTTCAAGAGAAAACAGGGCATTTGGAAGTTTGTGACAGAAAGGTAAAGGGCAAATAAAACCAGAGACTCAATTCTCCTTCATTCTAAGCTAAACTGAGTTGAAGGTTGCTGGGTAGATGATTTTGAAACTCAGTTCCTTGGGCAGGTTCTTCCTCTTGGCTGGTGACTCATCTAATGGCAACAAGAAGAAATCTTCCTGTAGGAGACACAGATGGAGGTCCAAGTCTGTAGTGAGTCCAGGGCTGACTGGGGAGACCAATTACTGTGGGAAACATGGATCCTTGAAGAACTGGTTTTTAACCTAACATCTGTAGCCTGATGTACCAGTCATTTCATGGACAAGATGTGCATATGTGTGTGCCTGCGTGTGTGCGTGTGTGTGCACGCACATGTGTGTTTGTAGGTCAGAGTACAAACTTGGATTTTACTTCTCAGGTCTAACCCATCAGTTTCTGTTGAGACAGAATTTCACACCTTCTTGCAACTCGTCATGTAAGCCAGGCTGTCCAACCAGGGAACTCTACTTCTCCACACTAGAATTACAAACACATGCACCATGTCCATGGGGTGGGTGCGATATTTTGAGAGTCCCATGGATCAAGCTCAGGTCCTTGTGCTGTTGTAAGCACTGTGCCAGCTGAGCTCTCACCCCAGCCCTGAAGAAGTGACTTTCTGAGTGGCTATTTCAATTTCAAGATGTATGCCTTCTGGGTAAAGTAAAAAAAAAAATCAAAATCAAAAAGAGCACCAAGGTCTTATATCGGCATTGACATATTATCCCCAAATCTTCAGTGAGCAGGACTTCAGGTTTCTCAATGCAAAGGGTGATTTTTGTTTTCAACTTTCAGATGAGGACACCAATGTAAAGCCGGACATTCTGGATCCCGTTACAGACACTCTGGACGTGGAGCTTGGTAAGCTGCCTGGTTATTACCATCCCCGGATGACCCTGTGCTTCAGGGAATAGGTCAGAGTGACATAAAGAGTGATTAGACTTTGGAGCGAGAGTATTCGCTGTGTACCTTCATTTGGTCCTGACTGGTTTTGTTGTCCCCCCGCCCCCATGTCTTCTTAATCTTGAGTCTCAGTCGTCAGTCAGATTTGCCCCTCACTATGTCATCCTGATCTTCCATTGAGGTAGCGTGAGGAAACATATTCTAAGTGCCTGGCGAGCTAAAGAAGATGAACTGGTTTTATATTTTAGATGCATATGTTTCCATTTAGGTCATGTGTAGGAGTTTGGCCAGTTAATGTTAACCCCTGTGACTATGACTCTTGGTCTATTCCTTAAGACCTTTATAGAAGAATACTTCAACTCTGGCTCAAGTATATTCCAAAGTGGCCCCTTCTTCTGCATCGAGGAGACATTGCCTTTCCTCTGGTTGCCTTTAATTCTGTCAACTGCATTTATTGTTGTACACACAGCCGAGTGGAAATTGTTATGCTTGAAGGAAAATGGCGGTGTTTCAGTGCAACAGTTACTGTTTTAAAGAGAATGACTTTGTTTCAGACAAAGAAATGTAAACAAATTATTATGACAATCTCAGGTCGGTAGGTGGCAGCAGTGGCACATCCTGGGGCTAGAACTAGCAGGGATGAAGAGGAAAAACAGGATGGTGGAAAGCAGGGAAACACAGCCAGGTTGTGTATAGCATCAGGGAGTCTCAAAGCATTGTTGTGGAAAAGATCAAGATCCAAAGATGAGCCTCCAAGTGGATTCCCCACTCATTCATACACAAGTCAATTCTAAGTGGAAGATAGGCAATCCACACTAGGGGTTGGGGGATGGAGAGGGCAGGAAGACAGAGGGTGGTCCAATAACACGCATGGCGTATCTATCCATCCATTGTGTGATAGGTCAAATGTCTGAGAATCTAAATGATTTCTTCCCTTAACTGCACATGCCTATACTGAACTTCTTCTACAAGGCCAATTGATAGCTAGAACCTCAATGATCGTGGAAGGATTGGTTGTAATTGGCCTTGCAGAAGGTTCAGTGTGTGTGTGTGTGTGTGTGTGTGTGTGTGTGTGTGTGCTGTTCTTATTTATTTATTTATTTATTTATTTATTTATTAAACTTTGTTCTTTAAAGGAATTTCCATTCATGGTAACCTCATGACCTTGACTCAGTATGCGAATATCAGCTAGTCAAATGATCTTTTCAATGTGTCTTTTTTTTTTTTTTGGTTCTTTTTTTCGGAGCTGGGGACCGAACCCAGGGCCTTGCGCTTCCTAGGCAAGCGCTCTACCACTGAGCTAAATCCCCAACCCCTTTTCGATGTGTCTTACATTACTAATGTTAAAGATGAGGTTGAAGCCTGTTCACAGGGCTTCAACTTGGTTGCCAATTTCCTCATACTAGGGACATAGCGACACATAGTTGAGATATACAACTTAGCCACAGGGGGCAATTGTAAGCAGAATCATGTTGCTAAGTAAGATGTGTTAATGATTTGCCATTTCTGGTACCCACTTGACTGACAACTGCCTGCATGCTGATGCAGCCTTCTGGTTTTTTCCATTACATCAGTGTTCTGACATGCTCCCTTCCTTTTTTTCTTGACCTCTGCATTTTCAGGAAAGGCTTTTACTCTACCCTGCAGAGTACAGTTTGGCTTCCAAAGATATTCAAAGCCTGTAATAAAGTGGTATGTCAAAGAATCTACACAGGAGTGGGAAATTTCAGAATTTGTGGAGAAAAGGTAAGAAAAAGATTGTGACCCAAACTAGTGATTTTATACCTTTAGAAATAGCTGAAACAGAGTTTATGGTGGTGGGGTAGCCACTAGTGCCTACTAGTGGGGAAAATAAAAATATATAAATGCTATCTGTCTGTCTATCTATCTATCTATCTATCTATCTATCTATCTATCTATCTATCATCTATCTATCTCTCTTATCTTTCATCTATCATATTTATTTAAAACCCAGAGGCACTCCATTTCTCACGGCACCATAAAGTAAAGTACGTTTACAGAACATTCAGTCAACAATGGAACCATATACAAGAATGGTGTCCCCTAAGACTGTATCACTTAGTGATGTTAGAGATATATTGCCAATGTTAAGTGTCCTGTGATGTTTGCACAATGGTTTAAAACACCCTAGACTGTTTGAAAGTGTTTCTAATTTAATTTAATTTTTCGAGGCAGGGTTTTATGTATCTCAAACTCTCTGTATAGGAGAAATGTGAATGTCTTAAATGCCGGAATTACAGGCACGTGCTACCATATTTTCTGTATGTTTGGGATTGAACCCAGAACCTCATGCACGCTAAGCCAGCACTCTACCCTCTGAACAACATTCAAAGCTTTCATATTTTGTCTTGGTACCAGGGACCATCCACTGGGCCGAGCATGTACTCTTCGCTAAGCCAAATCCTCAGCCCATAAAGGGGGTTGAAAACAAATGAGAGAGGGTGAATCCTACCCCACCAGGTCTTCAACTCCACCTCTGTCTTCATGCAGTGTGTTAAGGAAATGGCACCATAGCACAGGTTCTGACAAAAGGGAATTGGTGATGTGCTTATGAAGCGGTGGAGTCTTAGAGCGGCGGGTATCTATCTTGGAATGCTAGCAAGCTGAAACATTTTATGATAACTAGACTTCATTTATTGTTATCTATGGCTAACAGACACCCCAGAATTTATGGGAGAGGAGAGTTGACCAGTTGAAAGGAAAACTAGAACTTTGTAGAAAATTGTAGGGCCAAGCCATCCAATGTCTAGAAAAGTAAGTCTCTATCCTAGAGCCAAAGAGCTGGGGCCCATCATGGCCAGTCAGACACATCTATAGAAAATGTGTCCTCTCAATTTTCTACATTAGTCTCCCCCTAAAAAAGAAACCACAGAATGTTCTTTAGTTTTTCAAGGATTTCACTGAACACATGTACTATTTTGAAAACCGGAAATTAAACAGTAGAGGAAAGATTTTACTAAGGGAAACGTCATTTGGAAAGAAGTTCTAAGATCGAGGAAAACATTATATTTCAAATCGATGCTGCATGAGAGTCTGTGTAGGAGAAGTGAGGCAGAGTCCACAGCAGCGTAACTTATCTGAACACGGTCCAATGAATGTGTCATTTATGAGACGATTAATGTGGTCAATGAATGATGCAGTTGTAGAAAATGGGGACTAAGTAAATGCAGAGAGTCACAGTTTTCTGGGTGAGGTGTCAGGCTGAAGGTGAGGCATAACACAGGATGGTGTCACTACTATGGCCAAACACTACTCATCCTCCTCTGAGCCTTACCCCTGACACTACCAAGTCAGGATGTTCATATCATGACTCCTTAGAGTTTGTGTGGTGAGGAAGGAAGAGATTAAAGAGTCCATAGTCAGTGCTCAACCAAGAACCTGTCAGCCAGCCTCAGGAGGGATTAGGTGTGGTGGTGGTGGTGGTGGTGGTGGTGTGTGTGTGTGTGTGTGTGTGTGTAGATGTGTGTGTAGTATAGGTGTGTCGCTGTGTGTACACATGTGTGCACTTGCATTTAGAGGCTAGGGGTAAATCTCAGTTTTTATTCCTCAAAGGCTACTAACCTATTTTGGAGGGCGGAGAATAGAATCTCTTGTTGACTAGACTAGGCTGACTGGCCAGTGAGCCACAGGGAATCGCTTGTGTTTGCTTTCCCGATGCTGGGATTACAAGTACATGTCACCACACCTGACTTTTTACATGGGTTCTGGGGAATAAATTTAGGCCTTCATGCTTGGGAAGGAAACATTCTACAGACCGAGATTGTTCTTAAATTATTGATATTCTTCATTCCAAAGGGGAATTCTTACAATAAAGTCCAGAGAAGGGCCACAAGTAACTTTCGTGTAAACCCTTAGCAGATTCCATCACTTGATCAAGAACAAGCCTCTTCTGTCCGTTTCTGATCCCCTGCTGTCTCCTTGTGAGAAATTCCCATTGGCTCCCTGTCAGCCTTCCCAGCGCACACAGCCTCACGAATGGCAGTTGATGTTCCTGAGTGGGTGTGAATTTCTCCCCTCCTTTCCTTAGGATTCAATCCACTTTGAAGAACGAAGTCATTGAACATACCATCTTCTTGAGAGAAGTCACCCAAAGAGATCTCAGCAGAAAGTTTGTTTGCTTTGCTCAGAACTCCATTGGGAACACAACACGGACCATCCGTCTGAGGAAGAAGGAGGGAGGTAAGCCTAGAACCTTGTTCCTAAGGACTGACAACTGTTCTTCTAGAAAGGGGAAGGGGCATTTTCCCAAAGAAGAGCATCAGTGTTTGCAGTGAATGTTTTCCAGTCACTGAAGCACTTTGCTATGATAGCTCCTGGAAAGTCTTGACCATGGGCGTGCAACTGACTTTGACCTAGGCTTCTTAAGAACTAATTTGTACGTGAGAGAGCCCGCTACTCAACTCACCCAGCTTGTTCGTTCATGCTGTCACCTATTCATGTATCCTTCCCACTTATTCATTCTCTCAAGCACTCAAGTAGCCCATCTATCCCACCCACACTACAAGAATTCCCAGCCCTGCCTACCCATGCCCACTGTGGCAGGCCCATTGTGCAGACATCACTTTCTTTGGTGTTGCCTCAGCTGGCTTCCAGAGAACATGACAACAGCTAGGAGAAACGCCAATGAGGAACAGTTCAATCCTTAACAAGATGTCCAGGGATGAGGTTGGGTCAGTCGATGACTGGAACACATCCCAGTGTAAATGTCCTCTAGCCATAGCGTGACGCTGTGAGCATGCCGTGATGGTGGCTTTCCTATGTAGATCCCTTATTTATAAGATGAATCATGGAGAGTGCAGGATGATGCTGATGTAATTCCTGGTCTAGAAATGTTTAGACGTAGGTGGGGATGAGCACACACAAATGTAATTTATAACAGGCAACAGGAAAGATACAAATGAGCCATGTAGACATTCATAGGAATAAAAATAAATGGCTCGGCCTGGCGGGTCAGCTCATCAGGAATTTCCCATCCAGACTTAAGATGACAGAGCACTGGTTTCTATTACATAATAGGTGTGTTGGTCCAGATGTGTTTTCTCAGAGCTCTGTGTTTCCCTTAGTGGTGTTTCTATACATCCTCCTCGGCCTGACTGTGATGCTGGTGGGCGTTCTGGTGGCAGCTGCTTTGCTCTACTGGCACTGGATTGAAGTTGTCCTGCTGTGCCGAACCTTCAAGAACAAAGATGAGACTCTGAGGGGTAAGATCACCCCTGGCATGCCACTCTCTGACTAGGAGACACGGCGATGTGTGTGTTACTCCCGACCTATTGGCTTTCTTCTCTTAGAGCTGTCTTAGATATGATTTCATGTGTCACCTGCCAGCCAGAGCAGCTCATGGGAGAAGTCAGAGGTAGCTAATGCCTGATAGACAGTGTCTTATTGTGCGGGCTTAACAACTACTACTACTTCTTCTTCTTCTTCTTCTTCTTCTTCTTCTTCTTCTTCTTCTTCTTCTTCTTCTTCTTCTTCTTCTTCTTCTTCTTCTTCTTCTTCTTCTTCTTCTTCTTCTTCGTTTTTCTCCTGCTCTGGCTTTATACCAGGGAAGACTGAAGAAAGTCCAGCTCATTCTACTTACCAGAAACCTTGTAGTGTAGTAGACACTTTTGTGGGATTTATGGGACCTGGAAATATTCTCTCTGCTAACCAATCTGAGGTAATTCAGCAAATGGCAGCTTTGTGTCCTGCCTTCCTTGTTCATAAAACAGGACTGTAACAGCATCAGGCAACCTTCAGACTGGTACCTCAGTATGTAGAGAGACAGTCTGGTCGGCAATGGATGTCCCTTGAGGATGAAGCACATGCCCTGCCTAGGTATTAACTATTGCCATCCTCACAGCCCCATTAGAGGAAGGCGAAGCTACAAACTTCATATTAGACCACCTGAAGAGGCTGTATCTTGACTTTGAATCTGGAAGTCTGGTTTTAGGGAACCAATCACCTGGTTTATCACCCTATGAAAACAAGACACGACAGGCTAAGGATGTGTCCCAAACAAGTGTACAAAATACCAGTCCTATTATTAATAATGACGCTTCTGTCAATTCACAAACAAGACACCGTCGTAATACTCATCCTGTTGTCTGGGCTAGAATACCGCCTTTAAGCTTTGCTGGCCCTGGAAAGTCTCTGGTTGGCATATTTGTAGTATTAACTTGCGAACAACTCTGCTGCTTGGAGCAGTAGGTCAGCCTGTGGTATAAACACCCTCACTGGAAGGTTGCTCCTGAGGCCAGTGGCTATTGTAGGCTGAAGAAACAGGCACCCAGAAAAGGAATGTTCCAGGTCTGAGTTCAGTCCCCAACAAAACAAACAAACAAACAAACAAACAAAAAGCTAATAAGTACATGTACTTCATCTTTCTTTAGATTGATTATTGGTAACATCCTTTGAGGTCTGTAAGCCAACAGTGTTTTCAGAATTTTTGTTTAATTAGCCTTTTTTACCTGAATGGGACAAATGCCTAATCGGTCTTCCCTAGGTAAGTCCACACTTCTTTCACTGAACTTTTTTTAACCTTAAGATTCTAGAGCTTGCGAACTGGAGTCATTTGGCACGGAACTTTCAAATTTGTTGTCGTTTCTCTTTTTAACTGTGGTTTGCTCAGAATTGGGTTCTCGAGCACAGGGATCCAGCGCCCTCTGCTGGTCAAATGGATATTCGTTTTCAAAATGAAAGCCCAAGCAAGAGTTCATTGTGAAGGTGTAAACTTCATAAATAATAATACTAGGAGGACATACGTAGGTCCTCTAACACCACACTCTGTAATTCCATTACTAAATAAGTTTATCTTTTGAATTATAGAAAACTCTGCGGTTTTACAAAATGATGGGAGGAATAGAAGTAACTATGGTTTGTTACACCTTTTTAATTAGCTTTTAAAAACATCTATTGATATTCACCCACCCCCTTTTCTCCTTCCTCTTCCTCAGTAAAGGTGCCCTCATTTTTTAATCCTTTCTTCATACTACCCGTGTCCCCCCTCCCCCTCCCCAGAGCGTCTTCTTTACCCTTACCTCAAAGTTTGAACACACCAGCACTTAACCTGCAGGCCACACTTGAGAGTCTCCTCCTTCCTATACGGGCAGTTGAGTGCCTCACAAACCAGCTTCTGGAGCTTTGGGGCCCCGAGCCTTCTGTTTTATTTGTAGATGGTAGTCAATCCTTGGGGTGTCTCTCTTGACTTCCATTGCATGCATACACTGCCGACTGGCCTGAGACACCACTTCTGGCCGGAGACACTATTTACTTCTAAGAACACTGTAGATGGAGGTTATGGAATGGCCTGAAATATAAACTCAAGCTGCTCCATCCCAAAGCCTGTGAGTTAATGTGTGACTTTTTCTGTCTCTTCTAGGTAGTTTTCTTTTTAAGCATATCCCATAACTAATCTGCCTGATAATATTATCAATAGAAGTACAAGAGACCTTCACTGTATTCAGTTCTATAAATGTAGCGTCTCAAATATAAGGGGAGAACTGGGTGAGAGCCAGTTATTTGTTATCTGATGCAACCATTGACATCCTCCAAGGGGATTCTCCTCAATCTCACCTCACACGCAGATACAAATACTGTCACATGACACGGCACTTCGTGACAAGGGTACATTCAAATACATGTACACTTAGATCATGTTTCTTTGTAGAAACAAAATGTAGTGTGCTTGTATAAACCTAGACAGTGTAGCCTACTAAACAGAATGTTGTGGGCTCTCTGGAGAGTGTGTGTAGATAATTGCTACACTACAATAGCAATTATCACTACACAGTGGTTACTATATATGTAAATATAGAAAACCCTTCTACTCCAATGTTTAGATGAACAAAACAACCAACACCCAATTAAGCAGAAGTGAGCATTTATCCAATTATGAGACTCGTTAAAGGCCTGGTGCATGAGGCTGTGGATGGCGCTGTAGGGCAAACGCTGCTTGGAATCAGGAGTGTGTTCCTCAACCATGGCAAGTGGAGTGGAGTGCAACCAATGTTCAGGCCAGCGACATAGTCACGTGTTGTGTACGGGAATGGCCGGAGGGCTGTGCTTCTGCATGCTATCTATGCATGTAGACAACCACACCAGCACTCCTGCACATGGGAGAAGCCTGATGTGCTAGGATGCCATGATGTGATGAGTAGCATCAAAGGGCAATAGGAGTCACCTGTGTGTCGCTAACTTCCGGAACCTCCACTTTGACGAGCCCACTGTTAACCGAACCGTCCATTGCTGTTTCGTGGCTGTAAGTGTGCCGCCATCTCCTAGTGGATCCTGGATCCGGATCTTAACGGCACTTGCTTTCTGGTTATTATCACACTTTGACAGAGCAGACTCCTCTTTGATGTGCGACTAATGAGCTAGAAACATTGCAGATACGAAGGACGACACCCTCCGGAGCACACGAGATTCAATCATGGGAGGCCCCAGCTGTTTGATCTCGCCCCAGCAAGGACACAGGGGCGCTTCATAAGTTAATCATTGGGTTTTATACGGACGATCAAAACCACTCTGTTGTTGATTTTAAGATGGATGTGTCTGCTGGCTTTGTTTTTGATTCCTTTATCCATTTAGCATACACTCCAAACACCTGTGTAGACCATGATAGTTTTTTAAAAAAGAAAAAAAAAAAGGACTTTGGTTTTACTTGTTGTTTCCTTTCCGTAGATAAGAAGGAATTTGATGCATTTGTATCCTATGCCAATTGGAGCTCTCCTGAGACTGAAGCCACGGGATCTCTGAGTGAGGAACACTTGGCCCTGAATCTTTTCCCGGAAGTGCTAGAGAACACATATGGATACAGCTTGTGTTTGTTTGAAAGAGATGTGACCCCAGGAGGAGGTAGGCCTTGCCTGCCAAGGAACCAATTAGAACACAAAGAGTCACCCACCGTAGATCTGAGCTTCTTCATCTTGATACATGCCTTCTGTGTTTTCATTTTATTGTGAGCTTAGATCATGGGCAGGAACATGGAAAATTGTGCTCCAGAGACATGCTCTGTCTTCCAGGAATTTCTATTTTCAGGAGAATAATAAATAATGAGAGGGCCTTGGGGAAACCACCTAGGCTTTCCCTGGACTCTTCGTGGGAAATTACCACTCTCATCTTGAAAACATGGCCTCTCTGGCTTCTAGAATTCTGTTCCAGCAGGAGGTATAGCAGGCCTCTCACTGGATGTCATACATGACCCATCCAGGCTTCAAATGGCCTGCTCTCCTTCTCTGTCCCAGATACTTCCACAAGTTGCTTGGGGTGTACCATATTCCTCAGTCATGTTCTGACGTGATTTAGGTGGTTTATGTGGTGTTTTAAGGCAGCAGAATACAGGGACAGTCAGTTGTGGGTATTGTCACATATTTTCAACAGTTCAGAGTATGACAATAATGGGGGTTGGGGGAGGGGGAGGTGGTGGGGTCCTTTCTCCTTATCTCTTTGCCCAAGTATCCAAGTTAGAAGAAACCCTCCAGACATCTCTGGAAGTTTCAAAATTGTTGTGACTCAAGTTTTAATGATATCCATTGAAAGTCATTAATTTATTTATTTTTGTTTGCTTCTAGTATATACTGACGACATTGTGAGCATCATTAAGAGAAGCCGAAGAGGAATATTTATCCTGAGTCCCAGATACATCAATGGACCCCGTGTCTTTGAGCTACAAGCAGCAGTGAACCTTGCCTTGGTTGATCAGACACTGAAGTTGATTTTAATTAAGTTCTGTTCCTTCCAAGAGCCAGAATCTCTTCCTTACCTCGTCAAAAAGGCCCTGCGGGTTCTCCCCACAGTCACGTGGAAAGGCTTGAAGTCGGTCCACGCCACTTCTAGGTTCTGGACCCAAATACGTTACCACATGCCCGTGAAGAACTCCAACAGATTTATGTTCAACTGGCTCAGAATTATCCCGAAGGGCTTTTCCCCTGAGAAGGACCTAGCAACGCAGAAATCCTTGGGAGGAATGCCCAACTCGGGAAACAGCCATGGAGCTCAGAACAGAACGCCCGATGCAGGGAACAGACACGGAGCTCAGAACCTCCTTCTCTCCAGCCACCAGAAGAGGTGCTGATGGGCAGAACTTGCTGTGAGGATCAGGCTGACAGAAAATCGAGCCTTTCTGCTCTCAGTGCCGAGCGAGCTTGACAGGCAGTGGAAAGAAGCAGCACCTGTGGTTTTAGGGTCTGAGTTCCTGGAAAGGACACACACACACACACACACACACACACACACACACACACACACACACACACAGAGAGAGAGAGAGAGAGAGAGAGAGAGAGAGAGAGAGAGAGAGAGAGAGAGAGAGAGAATATGGTCCAGACCTCTGCCTTGCACTCAGCACACATTTCCCTGAGAGTTTCCAAGAGTTTCTGTTGAGCAGAATCAACAGAAATAGCTCCATGGGCTGTCTAACATGCCTGCATGCCTGTTTTGCACTATATGCATGAATTTATCATAGGTTTGCGTGTATATGCAGTCAGATAAATAGGATTTTATTTTGTTAGATACGAGTGATTGGAACTCCATCTAAAGGCCTTCGGTAAAGAAATTTCGATGATTGCCTATTCCACTCTACAGAGGAGAAAGGTAGAAGGTGAGACAGAGCACAGAATAGGTATGATCTCCTGGGTCCCAATGGGACATGACCACTTTGAAGGCATGAACTAGGTATGTGTTCCTAGACCCATTGGTGACTAATGTGCATGGGGTCCTTTGTTGGCAGAACATGTTGTGACTCACAAATGCTTTTAGTGAGCTCATCCTGAGTCTGAGCTTAGAAAGGTGCACTGTAGAATGGTGGACATTCCCCTTGGGACTAAGTGAGAGTTGTGCTTCTTTCCTGCTCAGTACTGTAAGTGAAAGTCACATCCCGAGTCACTAGCACCAGAAAAAACAAAAAACAAAAAACAAAAAAAAACATGCTCAACACTCAGAGTGTCAAAATTTTGAGTCCAATTTCTTCTAAATCGTGTATAACAGAGAGGACAGAACCCTCCTCTTGGTTGGTAGTCTCCACAGGATTTAGGTTTAGGAACGGGATAGAGCTAATTACAATCTCTCCTTGTTTTCTTGGCTAGAGACCTTTGGGCGGAAATCAAATCTTACCCGAGTCTCTGCAAGTAGAGACTAATTTGTCCCAGATCATTAGTCCAATTAAGAGACAAGGAATGGATTCGCAGCTATCTACAACCCGGAGAGTCTGGGCCATAAGTGTACACATGGGTTGACAAGCAACAAGGGTACAACAGAAGCCATACCTCTGTGTGAACCGTTTACTGGCTGAGAGTAGACCCTGTATGGTCACTGCTTGACTGAGTGGTCTTAGGGGAAAGTCTTCCTTGGTAACAGGATGATGTGTTGAAGGGCCAGGGCTTCATTTTGATTAGCAAGATGAATTTGATGCTCATAAGTCGGTCTGTTGCTAAAAACGAGGTTTTAGTTGAGGTGGCCGTTTATGACCTTTGAATGTCACCTTTCCTGATGGAATAGGGTGGCTTTTCCTGTGCGCAGTAAAGGCAGCACCTCATGAACTGGCTCCCACGTCACGAGTCACATCCACTGCAGACTGACCGAATGAGGTCCACAGGCAGAGTGGGTCATCCCCTGACATCTGCCCATTTGGTGCCTGTGTGAAACGCTCTTCTGATCCTCCTTCGCAGAAGAACCACATCATAAAAACCACTTTGGCTTTGGCGCTAAGCAGCATCCTGGCTGGAAATCTCAGAGCTAAAGAGGAACCAAAGAGCATAAATTATCCCTGGAGGAAGGTTTTGTGGGAAGGCCTGCTGTGGGATCGCAGTGGGGAGGAACCCACACTTGTTGAACCACTGTGCCCTGGCTAAGGCCAGATTTCCGGGTCCCTTGTCAGCCTCTCCCTGAGATCATAGACTCAGAAAGCTCTTCTGGCCAGTGTAGCCAGGTTTATGTTGTTCCAAGATAACTGAGTGCACAAGCCTTTGGCTTTACAGCACCTCAGACTTGTATATCCACGAAAGCAAAAAGACCATTCAGTCCATGTTTATAGAATGCCCTCTTTCCCATAGCGACGTCCAGTGAGCATGACAAGTTTGCATCTAGGGCAAAATACTACTATTATTTACCCCGTGCATATCAACTAAAACAAGGGAAATAATTGAAACAACATCCCTCTGTGTGCGAGATTTTGGCTGAGCGACTGGACTCAGTAGAAAGCAAAGCCCTGTTTTCTGACTGCACCATCTAGATGAGGAGGCCATGTACCCTGCCTCTTGTTTTACACACACTGCACAAATACAATGGTCACAATGCTTTATTTCAGTATAAAAAGGGAAGCATTGTCATTTGAGTGTAGATGCCGTCCTTCCAGGACACACTGCAGACCTGCCCTTATGGACCCTGTAGGGTCTCCTAGACAGTTCTCAGAGTCAGTTCTCAATAGCATTCATGTTATTCCCAGGTTAACACTTCAAGTAATATAAAATAAACACACACAGTCTTGACTACTGGCTTGTTTTATGCCAGCTTGTGATACAAGCTAAGTTCGTTTGGAAGAGGGAACATTGGCTGAGAGAGCGCCCCCATGAGACCAGACTGTGGGCAAGCCTGTGGTACATTGTCTTGATTCACAGTTGATGTGGGAGGTCACAGCTCACTGTGTACAGTGTCACCCCTGGGCTGGTGGCCCTGGATGCTATGAGTAAGCAGGCTGAATAAGTCATAAATAGGAAACCAGTAAGCAGCACTCTTCCATGACTCTGCTTCAATTCCTCCCTCTGGATTCATGGCTTGTACTCCTTGGACAATGGATCTGAGAATTGTAAGACTGAATAAACCCTTTCCTCCCCAATTTCCTGTTTTATCTCCTGGTGTTTTATCTCAGTAATAGGAACCCTGACCGAGACATTATCCTTTGCATCACGGCTAAACAATCTGGAGAAATGTGTAGGGAAATCACTCTGAGGGCTGGTGAGATCATTCAGTAGGTGAAAAGCTGACCTACTACAATCTCTGGATCCGACCTAGAGGGATAAGGAGAACAAATTCTCAGCATTTTCCCTCTGGCCTCCCTGCGCGCCATATTATGTGCACATGTGCGTACCCTTCCTTCCTCTCCCATCTGTTCACAGGACAATGATGAGTAACATTAAATTTTAAGATGACAAAAATTCATTTTGAAGACTTCAAAAGGTGAACAAAACCAGGTAGGTTAGAGAAAAATAAGAATCCAAGGCTTATTGGTTTTTCTCCCTTTCCCCAGTATTTAATGATCTAGCCTGAGTCAGCCCAAGTCTTTCAAGCGGGCATGGGGGCTGATCACAGAGCTGCAGATGAAGCATGAAGACTGAGGAAGGATTCCCTGGCCTTCTGTTCTCTTAGGCTTTCTCATCCCTTCCCTGGGTTCCTGCCCAGACTTTAGACAATCCAGTATTTGAAGCAAGAATATGCCGATAGAGACTTGGGAATCTATTTCTCCAAGGAATGAGCACTATTCCCTTAGGTATAAGAACCTGGAGTGCCTATAGAGTGTAAAGAACTCTTACTGATACTTTTTCTTTCTCTGTGTCCTTTTGCAATTGTGATGTGCATTGAACAATGAGGTTAATAATCACCAATCCTGGCTAGAAAACTGCCAAGAGGACTAGAGGGAATCTACAAAAATCAAAACATAGTACAGATCTTGCAGACAGAAGCATAGGAGAATAAGGCTACAAGACTCTTTATAACTCTAGGGGGCTCATGAGCAAACCTGAATCTGATGCTAAATGTGCTACCATATGCATTGAGAAACAAGCTGTAGAACTGTCACACTTCCAGACAGGCTGCCAGGGATGCATGTGGTGCATGCTTTCCACCCTAGCATCAGGAGGTAGAGACAGGTAGATCTCTGTGAGTTTAAGACCAGCTTGGTTTACATAGTTCTTGAAGAGTCAGGACTACAGAGTGAGACCATGTCTCAAAACACAACCCAGCAAAACAAAATGTGACATTGGAAGATGAATTTGGAAGGGCTGGTCCCAGACACTACTACACCGCAGCCATGGCTCGGTTGGAGTTTGTGGCCCTCCTCCCAATTTCCCACCAAAATAACAACAAAAACCATGAAGCTGCAAAGCACAGCATAGTAAGACAGTGAATAGAAAATCCGTATAACAATAATGCCAAGCAACCAGAGCTTCCAGGGACTAAGCCACTACCTAAAGACTATACATGGACTGACCCTGGACTCTGACCTCATAGGTAGCAATGAATAGCCTAGTAAGAGCACCAGTGGAAGGGGAAGCCCTGGGTCCTGCCAAGACTGAACCCCGAGTGGATTGGGGTGTGGGGGGGGGGGGGCGAAGGGGGGGGGAGGGTGGGGGGGGGAACACCCATAGGGAGGGGGGGGGGGAGGGGGATGTTTGCCCGGAAACTGGGAAAGGGAATAACACTCGAAATGTATATAAGAAATACTCAAATTAATAAAAACAAAACAAAACAAAACAAAAACAAACAAACAAAAAAAGAAAATCCGTATAACCATGAGGGCAGAGAGAGATCTCAGAAGACATTTTTGCTGCACACATGGGAAGACCAGTGTGCTAGATAGCTTCATGTCGAGTTGACATGAACTAGAGTCATCAGAAAGGAAGGAATTTCAGTTGAAAAAATGTTTCTGTAAGATCCAGCTGTAGGGCATTTTCTGGATTAGTGATTGATGACCAAGGCCCAGCTTACTGTGGGCGGGGCCATCCCTGGTCTGGTGGTCCTGGGTTCTATAAGAAAGCAGGCTGAGCAAGACATGGAGAGAAATCCAATATGCAGAGGTTCTGTTTGAGATCCTATCAGGGCTTCCTTCAATGATCAACTGCAATGTGGAAGAATAATTTCAACAAACCCTTTCCTTGCCAACTTGCTTTATTGTCATGTCTCATTGCAACAAATAGTAACCCTAACTAAGACAACCAGAGTTTGAATACCCAGCACACATATAGAGACTGGGGCATATGTGGCAGCCATCTTTAATTCTGGCATTCTGGAGACAGGGGATCTCAAAACAAGTTGGTAGCCAGTCTATGGAGATGCCATGTTGAGAGAGAGAGAGAGAGAGAGAGAGAGAGAGAGAGAGAGAGAGAGAGAGAGAGAGAGAGAGAGAGTATAAAAAATCAGATTTCAAGGAAGCCTCTGGATCTTATGTAAAAAGGAACAGCCTGTGTACTGCACAAATGTCAGATTATACAAAAAAAACTCCCATTTCCTAGGGCTAGGAATGGATCTTATATAGCCATATTGGATTTGGGCATGCACACACAGGAACAGCCTGAACACCTGTGTGTACTGCACAAATGTGAGTGTGTAAACATACATGAAAAAACAGTTATGATATTTCCTAGAGGAGCTAAGGCAGAGCCTATGTAGCAATAAGTTATGTACATCTAACTTAAGGAGGTGAAACAGGCTTTGAAGAAAATGAGAAAGTAATACAATACTACGCTTTAATTTGGTGGCACCGCCACTAAAAGAAATAAAAAGATATTCAAATATTGGTAAAATCCAATAGATGATGGAATACTATTCAACCCAGAAGGACTTTCTCTACAATTCACAACATGGATGGATATAGAGAACATATTACATAAGGAAACAAAAACCCAGTTACGAGAAGACAAACACTGAAAGCTTACCTGAAGAATCTAAAATAGTCAAATTCCTAGGATCAAAGGCTGGAATGGAACTTGGAGGCCAGCATGGACGAGGAGTCACTGCAGGAATGCAGTGTCAGTCCACAGAAATGAACAATATCTGGTGATCTGTTTTATATGTTGCATGCATAGTAAGGAACACTGCTCTCAAACTGGGAATTGGTCAGCTAGGTACTTCTAATGTTAACTGTTTGCACTAGGGCAAAATTGTAAAAGATTAAGTAATAAAAATGCCCCCCTAGAAAAAACAAAAAGAGGGAAAAAGAAGATGAAGAAATATAAGGAAATAAATAGGATTATGATCACAAAATGGTAGACAGAATCTATACATAGTAACATCATATTAAATATCCAATGTCTAAACAATAATTAAAGGCATATTATCAATAATATTTTTAATGAAACAATTTGTTTTTAATGTAAGCTTTCCTTTATAATAAATAGGTTAAAAAAAGATAGATGAATGTAACTGGGTAGATATGAATACACAGACACTAATTAACATATAGTTGAAGATCCACATTAACATCAGTTACAAAAAGTTATCAGTATACAGGGTGGTGTCACATTCTGAGAATAATATAGCTTTGTACAAAAGCACAATAGGAAAGCAGCCCAGAGACAGCACCACCCACAACCGGCTGGGCCTTTCCTCATCAACCACTAATCAAGAAAATACTCTACAGATGGACCTTGTGGATGCATTTTCTCAACTGAGGTTCCTTCCTTCAGATGACTCTAGCTCTTGTCAACTTGATATAAAACTATTCAGCACGCTTGTCTTCTCCCAGTTCAGAAACACCTAACAACTGTGTTTTGGAACACACTGGACAAAACAGTGAGTGTCTGAAAGGAGAATTTTAGTATGTGACCTAGAGACTCTTCTTGTGATGTTTGGATGAAGAATGTGACTGCTTTTTACCCTTGTCTTAAGAGTCTCCCTGAGACTAAGGCAAAGAGATTTTCAATTAATTGATTTGACAAAGGAAGTCTCAAAACAGCCTGGTATAAAGTCTGTTGTGAGATTACTGAAGTTCACTCTTATGAAGAGCGTTTTAATGAAAAGGAGCAATCTGGGAAAAAAATACAAAATGTGTGGTTGAAGTATTAAAGGGGAACCAGGAAGTTGAATGGAGCTAAAGCCTGTGCTCAAGGAGATACACAGATTAAGGGAGTAATGACGTCAGGGCAAGATCCTTCCCAGCTAAACTTATTGTTTATGCTTTTGCAGTTGAATAAGAAACTGTTATTTAGGTGTTACTATTACCTGTTAATTGTATTCATTTAGACTTTTAATCTGCAATGAACTACAATCCAGAAATGGGGGACATACTTAAGATCCAGCTTTTGAGGCTGGAAGGACACAGGCTTTTGATTCATATCTTGAGGAATAGTGGACATGAAAAGCTTAGTTCCAGGCATGGTAATAGTACATGCCTTTAATCCCAGCATTCAGGAGACAGAGCCATGAAGAACTCTGAGTTAAAGTTCTATCTACAGAGCAAGGGGCAGGACAGCCAAGCTTAAGCAGTGGGGGAGTTGGAGAACAGAAAGCTATTGGTAATATAACAGAACAAGGGCGGCCATGTCCTAGCTCAGCAAGCAGCAGGACTGGGCAGCTTTGGCTATGCGGCTCTGGCTTTAATGTCTAGAATAGAAGGGACTACTGGGATAATTGATTTTAGTTCGCTGGAGCTAAGATATTAGCATTGATTAAGAAGAGACCAGCATCACTGATGTGAAATCTTCTGGGAATTGTTTTTCTGGGAGCACAAAGAAGCTGTGTATTAGAGACAGTGAGGGTTATACTTCATGCTGCAGCTGGACTTGGTAATATGCAAGGATCACCAGGTGATACTGATTTGGAAGGGATGGAGGGGTCATAATGAGCAACTGAGGCTTGGCACTGTGAGAAGCCATGGAAGGCCATTGGTGAAGGTGCAGCCTCAGTTTCAGTTGGCATCCCAGGCCTGAAAGGATCATGCAAAGGAATTGAGGCTTGACATGAAGAAAACCTATGAAAGGTTATTGGTGAAGCCTAGTCGCAGCAGAGGACCCCAGCATGTTGGAGATGCCAGTACCATGGGATAATTACCAAAGAACAGCAGTATCAGTGGAGTGAAGTCAACCAGACCCTGAAGTGCTACAGAGGATGGAGAAGTGACCCAAGCCCTTTAGATGAGCTCAGAAGATTGTGTGTGGATACGAGACACTGAAGCAAGGAGCTGTAACGTTAAAGTTGCCTTGGAGACCCCAAGATGTTAGAGATGCTAGATCTATGGGATACCTGCTGAGGAAAGCTGATGACAGGGAGTGGAACCAGCCCAAGTGTATGAACTTTGCTGCTGCTGTATGTCAGATCTGCTAATAGCAGTCAGCAAGAATGAGAGGAGATCCGAAGAGCACTTTGACATCAGACATGGAAATATGGAGTTGAACCAGCTGGTTTTTTGGTCTTTCTTTGGTCCAGTATTTCTTCACTATGAAGTTTTGGAATAGTAATGTGTATCCTGTGATATTGGAGTTATGTGATCTGCTTTTTAAAAAAAATGTTAATTTAAATTTTATAGGGGAATACAGTTATGCGATTGGATAAATCTCAGAAGATACTTTGAGCTTTGGAATTCTAACATTGTTGAGCCTGTTACAGAGTATAGGACTTTTGAATTTGGACTAAACATACTTTGTATTATGCTCTCGCTAGGTATGGCCTCCAGAGACTCATGTGTTTGAACAAGCCTATGGGGGCCAGGGAGTGGAATGTGGTGGCTTGAATATACTTGGCTGAGGGAGTGGAACTAATTGGAGGTGTGGACTTGTTGGAATAAGTGTGGCCTTTTTGGAGGATTTGTGTAACTATGGGGGTGATCTTTGACACCCTCTTTCTAGCTACCTGTGAGACAGTTTCTCCTGGTTGTAGTCAGATCAAGATGTAGAACTCTTGGCTTCTTTTCCAGCATAGTGTCTGCCTGGATGCTGCCATGCTTCCTGCCCTGATGATAATGGACTGAACCTCAGAAACTGTAAGCCAGTCCCAATTAAATGTTGTCCTTTATAAGAGTTCCTTTGGTCATAGTGTCTCTTTCCAATGATGGAAGCCTAACTAAGACAGTGGTATTAGTTAGTACATGGAAGCTGGTTTAAAATTCAAAGTCTTGGGGTTGGGGATTTAGCTCAGTGGTAGAGTGCTTGCCTAGGAAGCACAAGGCCCTGGGTTCGGTCCCCAGCTCCGAAAAAAAGAACCAAAAAAAAAAAAAATCCAAAGTCTTTCCATGGAACCCTCCACTGTAAGAAGAAAAATCCATGTGATCAAATTAAGCAATTCTAAAACGGTATTTGACAAAATTCCCAGCAATCCCTGTAGAACTTTCCAGGTATTGAATTAAACTTACTTATTATGAAAATAAGATCTAAACACAGAAAAGCAACCAATCAAAACCATTGCAGCTGTAGATGAGAGAGAATATGCTTTGTATATGTTATGATGGATTGAATGTGCTAAGCCCAGGGAGTGGTACTATTAGGAGGTGCGGCCTTGTTGGAGGAAGTGTGTCATTGTGGGTGTGGACTTGAAGACCCTCATCCTAGTTTCCTGGAAACCTCTCTTCTAGCTGTCTTCAGATCAGGATGTAGAACTCTCAGCTTCTCCAACCCCATGTCTGCCTGGATGCTGCCAAGCTCCCACCTTGATAATAATGAACTTAACTCTGAACCTGTAAGCCAGCCCCAGTTAAATGTTGTCCTTATGAGAGTTACCTTGGTCATGGTGTCTCTTCACAGCACTAAAACCTGGATTAAGACAGATGTATTTTGTTTTTCTTATCTTGTTGCCATGACAAACTGTTACAGTTGAAGACTGCAAACCATCCCAACAGGCATTTCCTTGATTCCCCTCTCAATAGCAGTTAGGACAAGCATGAGCAAAATAACATGTTAATGTCACTGAGTGGTAAGTATAAATACAGACTATACCAAAATAGTTGTCTGATTCTTTATAAAGTTCAACAACAACTTAATAACAGAGAAAACTCTAAGCACATAGTGTGAGATCAACAGGGTATCACCATGTATTACATACGATGTATTATATATTGTATCTGTAATATGCAAATGTGAAGTCTTTTATATGAAGAAATGAGTCATGCTTCTTACAAGACTGAACTCAACATGAAATAGAGATCTTTTTAAAAAACCTAACTGTATAAAGTTTAGAAGAAAAAACCCAACCCAAGTGTAAACATATAAAGTTTAGAAGAAACTCAGCCAGTATTGAGGCAAAGGCCTCTTAGGTATGACACTAAAGCATGTTTTATAAAAGAAAAGAGGGTGCACTGGAGTACTACAAAACTGAACATTTTATTCTGAACTAATTTTGAACAAGTGGAAATCTTCAAGAGTCCTATATTTAACAGAGGAATGTAGAGATCTCTTCAAATTAACTCTTATCATGAAAACAATTCTTCTTCTTCTTCTTCTTCTTCTTCTTCTTCTTCTTCTTCTTCTTCTTCTTCTTCTTCTTCTTCTTCTTCTTCTTCTTCTTCTCTTTCTTCTTCCTCTTCTCCTTCTGTAATTTTTTGTTTTTCTTCTTCTTCCTCCTCTTCTTGTTTTTCTTATTGTTATTGTTCTTCTATTACTACTATTGCTGCTGTTGCTGCTGCTGCTGCTACCACCACCACCACCACCACCACCACCACCACCACCACCACCACCACTACTACTACTACTACTACTACTACTACTACTACTATTACTATTTGTTTTTCTTGCTCCTCTTGTCATCTTCCTCCTTTTTCTTGCAGATACAAACCTTAAATGAACAATTAACTATAGGCAGTTTCCAAATGGAAAGAAACATATGAAAAAATATATAACACCACCAGGATAATGAAAAACCACCATGACAGAGAAATTCCCCCATGCAGATGCCTAACTTCATGAGATTCAGAAAGGCACCATGGGACAGGTGCCTGTCTTGCAAAACCCATGAGCAAATCTGCTACATACCACAGTCCTTAATATTTGCCCTGAGAAATAAAAACTATGTTTTCATAAAAACCACACACAGAGAGATATTTATGGCAGCTTTATTTATAATCATCAATACCTGAAATAAATTTCTTGGCTGTTATCTGGGATGTAGCCGCTTGTGTCCAGGCAAAGACAGTGCCCTAGTTTTAGTTCTGTGTCAACTTGACACAGGTTAGAGTCCAGCGAGAAGGGACTTAAGCTGAGAAAATATCTCCATCAGATTCATCTGTAGGCAAGTCTGGGAGGTATTTCCTTGATTGGTGGTTGTTGTAGGTTTGACCACCCCACTGGAAGTGGCACCATCTTATGGGTAGATGGCCTTGGCTCCTATAAAAAAGAATGAGTATCTTAGTTAGGTTTTTCACAGATATTGTGACCAAGGCAACTCTTGTAAGGGACATTTAATTGGTGCTGGTTTATACTTTCAGAGGTTTAGTCATCATCATGGGGGGAAGCATGGCAGCATCTAGATATATATGGGGCTGGAGGTGTTAGAAGTTCTACATCTTGATCCAAAGGCATCCTGAAGACTGGCAATGCTCAGGCAGATGGGAGGAAGCTCTCTTCTGAAATCTGTAGAGCATGAGTATAGGAGAGGACCTCCAAAGCCCACCACCAAGTAACACACTTCCTCCAACAAGGCCACACCTCCTATCAATTCCATTCCTTATGGATCAAGCACATTCCAACCATGAACAAGCCAAGAGGAGCAAGCCAGTGAGCCCCGCTCCTCCACAGCCTTCGCTTCAGTGCCTGCCTCCAGGTTCCTGTCTGAGTTTCAGCCCTGACCTCATGCAATGGTGGACTGTGACATGGAACCGTAAACTGAAATAAACCCTTTTCCCCTCAAGTTGCTTTTGGTTAAGGTGTTTTACCACAGCAACAGTAAGCAAACTAATACTTGTAGCAACTTAAAAATAGTACGTTTTAGTCTAAATAGATAGTAATTTCCCTGTGATGAGAGAACTCCAAGGAGACCCTCAGGACTGAGGAACGATACAAAGGCAAAAGACAAACTTAAAAAGAGTTCCTCTCCCCATACTGTACCTTCTACCCTGCCACTGTGTCCCTGGGGGCTGAGAGACCAGACCAACTCCATCTTGCGTTCAAACTCCATCTTAGAAAACGTGACCTAAGGTTGAACTTGAGTTAACCAATAAGCCTGCAGCTAGCACTAGTTTCCAGGTCACTCCCTAACAACCACCAATGAGGAGGAAAGCAGTTTATGGTTTTGCTCCCAGCACCAGCCAATCATTTTAAAGGGCAACAAATTCCAAAATAGTCCCCACCCCAACCAGATGTGTGCCAAGTTGGAAACCCCCTTGCTTGTTTGCTTGCCCCTATAAATGCTTGCTTGAAACTGGGCTCAAGGGTTGGGGATTTAGCTCAGTGGTAGAGTGCTTGCTAGGTGAGCACAAGGCCCTGGGTTCGGTCCCCAGCTCTGGAAAAAAAAAAAAGAAAAAAATGAAAAAAAGAAAAAGAAACTGGGCTCAAGGCTTCACCCTCCTGTTTTGCTGCATCAGTAATGACAGTGTAGCCCAAGCTTGAGCTTAAATAAAGACCCTCATATTATTGCATCAGAATCAGCTCCTTAGTGGTCTTTTGGGGTTCACAAAACATGCACAACAGGGGCCACATGGTGAAGAAGGGCATTCAAACCCACACTGGACTGTAAGGAATGAGAAACAAACTCTGAGTGCCATTGGCTGTGCTGTAGTCTAAACTGACTGGGCCCTCAAAAGATAGAAGTCTCTTCCTTCCTTTATATGCTGCATGCTCTCCCTGGGAAGTTGCCATTGGTTCTCAAGCATTTCAAATCAGGACTTTCATGTTGAAGCAGTTCGGTTTGGGTGCAGAGGGTCCTCAGTTCCCTCCATGTTATTCCAACTTCTTTCTCCTTTCTTTGTGTTCTGGACTACATGCCTGTGTCAGAGCAGCTCTTCAGTAAGCATTGAACTGGGCTGTGCTGTGTGAATGGTACATAGTGAAGATCTTCACAGAGAATCTGGCCACCACATGGTTCAAGGGGTTTTGACAACTTATTTCAGCCAGAGATCCTTCCAACACCTCTCCAGTTTTCTATCCCTTCTCTTTTAAAATTAAAATTAACTTAGTGTCTTCTTTTGGAGAGAGGGGTATAAACAGATATAATAGACATTTTTGAAGGGAATAGAGTGCACTAGAATATTGATAACTGTCTTAGTCAGGGTTTCTATTCCTGCACAAACATCATGACCAAGAAGCAAGTTGGGGAGGAAAGGGTTTACTCAGCTTACATTTCCACACTGCTGTTCATCACCAAAGGAAGTCAGGACAGGAACTCACACGGGGCAGGAACCTGGAGGCAGGAGCTGATGCAGAGGTCATGCAGTGCTGCTCACTGGATTGCTTCTTCCCCTGGCTTGCTCAGCTTTCTTATAGAGTCCAGGACAACCAGACCAGGGATGGCACCAAACACAATGGACTGGGCCCTCCTCCCTTGATCACTATTTGAGAAAATGCCATACAACTGGATCTCACAGAGGGTGGCATTTCCTCAAGAGAGGCTCCTTTCTCTATGTTAACTTCAGCTAGTTGACCTACAAAATCAACTAGTACAATAGCTTAGCATGTTTCTCAGTGGAATGAGATTTGGTGAGTGTGTGTGTGTGTGTGTGTGTGTGTGTGCCACTAGAAACTTTGTCTACCAGTGCCTTGTTTTTTGTCTTCTGGCATTGAGAAATGTGAAGAAAATAATTTTTTTTTTGATGTTTAAGTTACCTTGAGCTAAGATTTCAATGTGAGGCATGGTAGAGTGGAAGGAAGCCTTACTAGGGTGGACAGATTCACCTGAATTGCATCATGGGAAGTGGGAGGGGGCAATGATTCAGCACCAGACCAGCAGATGAATAGTTCCTTGAGATCAGACTGTGATTCTCACATCACATCAATATGTGATTCTCTCCAAGTTTGCCCTTGGAGATTGAGTAAGAGAGGACTAGAACTTTCCTCTGGGTCTCTACTATAGTTTGAATGTCTATCCTCTGATCCTCTTCCATAGCTGAAAATTGATTGCTCTTGTGACAGTATCAGTATGCCATCACACCAAGATTGGATTTAGTGTGATTGGTGTGTGTGTACATGTGTGTATGTGTGCATGCTTATATGTACATGTGCGTGTGTGTGTATGCATGCATGTGTGTGCGTATGTTGTATACTTGCATGCATATACAAGTGGGCATGGAGTGGATTAGAGACTAGAGATAGAGGTCAAGTACCTTCTTTTACTGTGGCACATAACATGGGCTTGCAGGCATGCTGTTGTACTTGACATTTTTCATGGGTTCTCGGGATTCGAACTCTGGTCATTATGCTTGCACAGCAGGCTTTTTACCACTGAGCCAAGCCTAGCCACTTGTTTTATTTCTTTCTGCTTTTCCTTTATCTCTGTCCTTCTGGGTCTACCACAAACTGCCTTCCATAGGTCTAATGCAGCAGGAAGGTCCTCATCAGATGACAGCACCTTGAAGGGGCAATTCATTGAATTTTGGCTCATAAATTGCTCAGGCAGTGATATTCTGATATAGCAACACAAGGTAGACTCAGATAACCACAGTATTTCTCTACACTTCCTTAGCCTATCGGTCACACTGATCCAAACATCAATACTTCTGGGCAAGCAAAGCCTCTTCCCTGTGCCAGGATTTGTTGTCTAACCTTAGGGGGATTCCATGGTCCTTGAACTCCAACATCATTATCACTTTGAGGGGATGGGATACTCCTTCAGGGCAGAAGCAGTAGAAGAAAACCTGCTTGACATTCTTAGCACAGGGGTCATGGTGAAGGGTGGAGTGAGAGGCGAAAGGTAAGGACAGCAACCCTGGGAGAGTAGTAGGAGAACAATTGTGAACTCAGCCATATTGCTGTGGGTGCCACTGTTCTTGTGACTCGATCTCTGAGTGAGGGTGACTGGGAAGAATGTGAGTGGATAGAGTAAAGGGACAGGCTGCATTTTACAACTTTTCTACGTGATGTTTAACTTCAACCACCCAATAGATTTTGGCTGCACTGGGGACAATTAAGGGTGGTGATATCAAGGGTTCTATGGCAGCCTTACGTATATGACATATATTGGACCATGCATATGATGTCTTGTTGTACTATGGACCAAGGATTTTCCTATATTCAGTTTTGCCACTTATCTTTGGCTAACCTTTAGGACAGGTGGCACCACCACCACCACCACCATCAAAAAATGTGACCAAACTACAGGAGGTTTAAAACATGCCTAAGATCACACAGCTTCAAGTTTCTCCTTCTTAATTAAAATAAATAAGTCTACTAGGGAGTTGTCACACAGGATTTGTAAGTTGTTACACAGGTGTTAGCCCTGGTGTAAGGTTGTGCTTTCTTTTCAAATCTCACATTCATGTCCTTCCCACTCACCTTAGTAGGTCCTCTTCTCTTGCTGTTGGAGCGTTTCTGGAGTTGGTTATATCCTTCACCAGGTCTGTGTCTCTCTGAACTGCAGAGGTAAGACTTTGGAATGCACAGACAGAGTTCAGATCTTCTGTCCTGAAGGCAAGGTCAAAGCTCTTGACTCCTCTCCAGTTTAGAACACAGGCTTTCAATTTAGGGAGATAATATGGCAGAAGTTGATCCAAGACCACACAGTTTAATTGCAAGCTGAGGACTTGGAAAGCAAATCAACCTCTGGACTCTGGACAGTGCCAACCGGTTCTCTATCACAGATCTTCCACCCCTCCCCCTTTTTCCTAAAAAAAAAAAAAGAAAGAAATGTTAGCCTTGACAAAGAAACAAGAGCTCAGGGGCAAACAACTGATGGCTTAGACGCAGATACACTGCAAATATTTTCTGATAAAGCCAGTTATGACTGTACATTGTGATGGGGTGCAAAGAGGCAGTGATGGTTGTGTTGAAAGCTATTATGAGAGATGTGCCTTCCTAATTCCTCACAGGGTCACAAAGAAGGTAATGTGAGGCTTCCTCATCTTTCTTTAGGAATATCTCTGGAACAAAGTCACCACCAGGGTTAACAGTTAAGGAAATAAAAAGGAAGACCTCCCCCCACCATAAAAAAAAAACAAAAAAAGCAAAACAAACCCCCAAACCCACTGCCTGTCACTGTATAGTGGAAGCCGTGAAGGATGGGAGTTTTCCTCAGAGTATCCCACCTTCAATTAGCCCCATGAGGGTAGACAGGATATGGTAACCTAAATTATAAGGCATCTAGCAGACAGGCAAGTCAAGTCATTTCTTCTTCACCGCTGGACGCAATGTTTGGACCAGTTTCTGAGAGTATATGGTGAGGACCACAGGGATTCTTAAGACTGGCTCCAAATGGGGTCAGGAAAGGGCAAGTGTGCATGTCTAAAAGAATCGGCTTGACGATTAGATCATAAGCTCTAGGTAGTTGCAAAGCAGATTAAGGTTCAGATATTTTATTTACTGGCTATGTAGATGGGTTGCTGCTGTTAGTTTTTGATTTTTTTTTAAATCGACTTCAGATAGCGGTCAACCCTCATCGCCAATTTAACTGGATTTGGAATCACCTAGGAGACACACTTGTCAATGTATGTGGGTGGGGGGTGTTTCCAGAGTGGGTTAAAGGAGGAACGAAGAAAAGATCCACCATGAATGTGAGTAGATTTATCCCGCAGGCTTGGATCCAGGCTGGGTGAAGAAGGGAAGAAAAGGAAAGGAAGAGAATCAGTATTTCCTCAGTTTATCTCCCTGACTTACAAGCACAAGGAGGCGGCTCTCATGCACCCACTGTGGTAGACGGTACTCTCATACCATTACAGGACATAACATTCAAAGACAGAGAAGAAGAAGGGGGGAGTTGTCCTTTCTGTTGCCAATATGAAAGACATGATTTCATTGTCAGATATTCAGATGTTGACTGATAATGAAGAGGAAAGAGTGAGTAATCGTTCCATGCATCTGCTGGAATTGCTTTATTCTGGGGACTTTCTTCCCACGTCAGCTGACAGTAATCACCTTATGTCTCCATTGAACGAGACAGAGAATCTATGGCTTTTGTTTTTGGACTCCTGAGAGTCACTAGACAGTCACTACACCCCAGGCTTTGCAAGTCTTTTAGTTCAGAGCCCCACCCCCACCCCCATTTCCATTCCAGCAACTGTTATTTGTCGAATGGCTTTGTCTTTCAGAATTCTGAGCCATTTGGATTATATAAGACATTCTAATTTCTTATTATATAAGACATTATTATAAGACATTCTGATTTCTTGGGGAGCATTGCTTCAAAAGCTTGGTGTCCAAAGAGAGTTATCTCTTTATAAAGTCTGCATTCCTGCCCAGACGGCTATGAGCTCATCAACGAGCTATCACTTATATTACTTCTATTACTGAGAAGCCTCATCTGGGGTGCCATGTGTTACAGGGGAGGTTGAGGTCCCCTCTCAATCTTCATAGTCTCATTTATAAAAAGAGACTCAGGAAGAGCTCGGAAAAACCACAGGACAGGCATGCTGACATCTCAGTATCTGTTGCAGGAGGTATGGAGAAGGAAGGCAAAAAGCTGTGTTTCCGAGTCAGACACGGCAGTTCAGCAAACACCCACCCACATGGAAGAAGGCACGCAGTTTTAGAGAAGAGTAAACAAGTCTCGGTCACAGAGGAAATACATGGATTGAGGCTCTGGCTAGTAGCTGAAGAAATAAAAAACAAAGGAAACGTTTTGTCTCTCTGAGTGAAGACTTGAGGAGGCTTGCCAGGGGGTAGGGGTTCATGACTTAAATTTCAAACTCCAGAGGCAGAGGCAGGCAGGTCTCTGAATTTGAGGTGAGCCTGATCTACAGAGTGAATTCCACAGCAGCCTAGGGTCACACAGAGAAGCTAAGCTAAGCTAAGCTAAACTAAACTAAACTAAAAATTAAAAAAGAAAGCCCAATACAACAAAAATAGGACTTGGGAAGGCAGACAGTTTCTAGGCAAGTCTATAATGACTACACCCAGGGTGGGGATGGTGGGAAGGAAAAGTATTTCATCTCATTAATGGGTAATCATTCCCATCTTTTTAGCATACCTGTAGGCAATGAGCCTCCCTGAGGCGTGGTGCATGGCTTGGTGATTGATAGAGCCAGATGGATTAACTCTTCTGTTTTCATGGATCTTGGTATATTAGGCCTCTGCCCAAGGCTGGGGACAGATCCCATTCTTCTAATGAGGATGAAATCATTTTTGCTTTAACAGGGCCTCAATAGAGCCCGATCAAGGGGGCAGTAACGTTTCTCTTTCAGAGGAGATAACCATAAAACCCTTTACAAAATTGACTGAACTTGGAGTAGATATAGAGCCCACGTTCAGGATGAAACCCTAAAGTTCTAATGCTGAAGCTGTTCAGCAGGAAGGATTAGTCTCTGGACTGGAGTCTCTGTCACACCTTAGCATAGCCTCCAGATGGGGGACACAAAATGAGAAAGAGGTCAGAGGCCAGAGAGCTCCCTCCTGGCATCACTTGTCCCAAGCAAGTATACTCCTGTAGCTGTTCCTTTTGGCCTCCTGGCCTTAAGATGCCCGTCAGCTAACGGCCAACATCCTTAGCACTACGCTGCTGTGGCACAGGCCCTATTATGTTTGATGACTCTTTTAACATTTGGTGTTCATCAGGTCCAAAGGAAACTCTCCAAATCTCAAAAGGCAGAAGGGATGAATGTCTACCACGGCACCTATTACCATAACAAAGCACATGCTGGCCTCTAGGCTCCCTCAGTATCATGAGAAACAATAGCATCCTAGTTTTTTTCATTCCCAATCTCCACCCCTTGCACCGCTTACCCTACATTCTCTCCATCTCTTTTGACTTCCCTCCCTGCCATTCTCCTTATAAACCTGCTATTTTTTAATTATGTTTTAACTCTCTTGATCTCCCTCTGTCTATGCCCTCTCCTCTCCTCTCCCCCTTCTCTCTCTCTCTCTCTCTCTCTCTCTCTCTCTCTCTCTCTCTCTCCATGTCTGTCTGTCTGGGTCTCTCTGTCTCTGTCTTACACTCTGCCTGTCTGTCTCTCTTTCTCTCTGTCTCTGTCACTCGGTCTGCCTGTCTACCTGCCTGCCTGTCTATCTCTCTGTTGGTCTCTGTCTTACACTCTGCCTGCCTGCCTGCCTGCCTGCCTGTCTGTCTGTCTGTCTGTGTGTCTGAGCTCTGCTCTTGCCTTTTTCCTGGCCAATTCCAGTGTGCTGGCCATGTTCGGCCTATTCTTCCAGATGCACCTGGCTGTTTCTCTCTCTTCAGTTAAAAACCATCCCCTTAACCATACATGGAGCAGCGATATTGCCATTTTAAACAGTGTTCTGTTGAACTACTTGGGTGAATGCCATAATAGGAAATGTTGAAGTGTTTCCCACTTCTTGTGGCTCTCTTGAGCCATTTGAGATAGAGAAACAAAGGTGTCCCAGAGAACTTTATTGTCATCTTGCTCACCAAGGAAAATAACTTCTTTTATCTTGGTACTTCCTAGGGAGAATGCTGGATAACCAGCCTCTTCCAAACATAACACAGCAAGATGTAAAACTTAATCTGCTTCTAGGAGCCCTGAGGGAAGAAACCTCAGTAGCAAATGTCTGGACACTTGATGTTTACATTTCTGTTTTGAACTTGCTGTGTACTAAAAATACCATTCGTGACATGAATAATTTCTTCAGGGGGAGAAGCAGACCATCTATGCCTTCTTCTAGCTTTCTGTGGGCACCTTCACTCGTCCACACATACCCCTACATACACACACACACACACACACACACACACACACACACACACACAAGAACAAAATAAATCTTAAGAAGAAAATAAGATGGGGGTGAGGATGAGCGCTTGCTGTGAGAATCAGGACCTGGCTCTGGTCCAGGGCACCCACATAAAAAGCAGCCAGGCATGCCTACATGCACTTAGGATCCCAGTATGGGGCCAGTGACAGACACAGGGGGATGGCTGGGACTCGCTGGGCAGTCAACCTAGCTGAAAACTAACAAGCTGCAGGTTCAGTGAATGACACTGTCTGGAAGGGGTTAAGCTGTGAGTGGTAGAGCTGACACTGGATGTGACCTTCTGGGTTCCAAGATGGCCTATGTTTGCACAGGTCCTCTCAGATAGGTCACATGTCCTGTGTGAATGTATGAACATAGTTAGGGATAATCTGGGTGCTATGCTCTTATATAGGAAGCTCTGTGTCTGTTATTTCTCTCTTCCTTTCATAAAGCTGTTTGCTAAAGTACAGATGTTTAATAATTGACTCTAAAATCTGGGATTGAGAGAAACCTGATGGTACAGGACATTGTCTTTGTCAGGCCTACCTGAAGTGTCAACTTGCTGAAGTGCCCCCTTCAAGGTTCTTGTCTGGTGGGATGGTTTAGTTCCAGAAACCTGAAAACAGAGGGTGAAAAGTGCTTGTTTAAGAGATACATGGGCTTCTAAAACCACTATTTTAGAGAGACAATAACATTTAAAATATTACCGAAAATACAGTTTGTTTATTTAAACTGCACATTGGAGTCATAAAATAAGTTTTTAAGTTATAAAATATATACTGACTACATAGAGTTTAAAAAATTGTCTTCTAAAATATTTTTCTAGAAAGAAATTAAATTGGATTTATTTATTGATAGAGTAACATAAAATAAGGACATAAAAATACTTTTGTTAAATGCTCAGAAAATTTGCTAGGCAAATTTAAAATGTAGATTTAAGAATCAATTGAACTGAAAGACTGTATGATTTCAAAGCTTTAGCCCATATAAAATATGTATATGCTTTATCAATGTTGAGATAAGCTGATTTTATTAGGATAATTGATCAAAGACAATTTAGTTGATTAGAAATGATGCTGACCTGTTGAAGGAATCAGAGAAAAGACTGGAAAGAGCTTGAAGGGCTTCAGACCCTAAGAACAACAATGCCAAGCAACCAGAGCTTCCAGGGACTAAGCCACTACCTAAAAGACTATACATGGACTGACCCTGGACTCCTGACCTCATAGGTAGCAATGAATATCCTAGTAAGAGCACCAGTGGAAGGGGAAGCCCTTGGTCCTGCAAGACTGAACCCCCAGTGAACGTGATTGTTGGGGGAGGGTGGTAATGGGGGTAGGATGGGAGGGAACACCCATATAGAAGGGAGGGGGAGGGGTTAGGGGGATGTTGGCCCAGAAACCAGGAAAGGGAATAACAATTGAAATGTAAGTAAGAAATACCCAAGTTAATAAAGATGGAGGAAAAAAAAAAAGAAATGATGCTGAGATCAGATATCTTGATACCTAACTTGGGGCATATGTGTATTGTAAAACTACATGTGTTTGCTTTAAAATAGTTTCCTAGTGATTTTTTTTGGTCTTATGGATGGAAAGATGGCTCAGCAGTTAGGAGCACTAACTGCTCTTCCAGAGGGCCTGGGTTCAGTTCCCAGCACCCTCTTATCCTAGTGGGTGGTTTACAACCTCCCATGGCTCCAGTTTCAGGAGAATCACATGCACCATTGTGACCTCCCTGGTAACCAGGCATGCTCTGGTGCACAGTCACACATGCAAGGAAACTGTCTTAACAGATAGAGGTTCATTTAAGTTTTTGTTTATGCTAAGGTCTTTCAAATGGCCAATTTTCAAGCAGCTATCTTAAAATGACTTTGTTAATATAATTATGCACCTGTGACTAAACATGTATAAAGCTCTCGAAACTCTATTATGTAATTTTATATTATATAAATGATGGACCATGTAAAGTCATCTAAGTTTGTTTGCTTGTTTTTGAGACAAGCCTAGAATTTGCTATGTAAATAAATCGGGTTGGCCTCAAACTCACAGAAATCCATTTACTCCTGCCAACCAAGTGCTGATATTATGCCCACTAGATCTATAATGTTAATGTATGCAAAATCGTCAATGAATGCTGTTTATTCAGGATGGATTACGTGTAGAGTGTCAACATATCAAATGGATGATACATTTCTTTTCGACAGTTCTGCTTAAAAAAAAAAAATCAGTACCATTCAGATGCCATTTGAACAATCTTGCTATTTATGACCTTAGGAACAACTTTGGAAATCCAACTAGGCATCTGGATTTTCACGGTGGAAGTGGGTTACATTTATCTTCCAGTTTCAACCCATCTCCTAAATGATGTTAGGGTTACTGTGGTGTCTGAACCCCTCTCCCCCTGCCCCAGCATGACTGTAGCCATTTGTCCCATGCGGGCCAGCTATTTCATATAACATGCCTGCGGGCCATTGACACAGAGAAGTGACTGGACTCAGAGCAAGGACATGCTGACCACTCACCTTGTTTTGTTCTGCATGTTCTGAGTGTTCTGTATGAGGTTTGCTAATCTCAAGAAATTCCACAAAGCTTTATGTAGGAATGTGTCAAATAAAAGGTCAATATGAGCTGTTATGGCTAGAATATCTTGAGTCAGAGCTGGCCACCAGGCAGCTCCTCCTGCACCTTCATATGAACTCATTGTGGGCTTTGTGGATTTTTCCTTTACAAGGTGACAGGGAAAAAAAAACCAGATATCCATTGTCATTGTTCAGATAATTCTGAGCTATGTCCCTGGTCTCACAATTATTAAGGTGTGCTTTCAATAAACCATTCTTGCTTAACTGAGATAAGTGTTCACATGGTTTGTTACCTCTTTATAGTGAAGAATGGTACTCTAGTCTTTGCAAAATTAACTTTTATTCATCAGATGTAACAGAGGTCTGTTCTAGTGAGACTTGGGTTTATCCTATCTCTGACTCATTCTGTCAGATCTTTCTCTGATTCATCACTTTGTCTGCCCCTCAGTTAAAAGTCACTTTTAAACATGGATGCTTCCATCTACAAACTGACTTTGCCTCCAATGTATGGGATTAAAGGTGTGTACTAAGGGTTTGTCTATATTCTGGGCAGAGGGATTAAAGGTGTGCAATCCAGCTGAATCACATAAACTTAGAAGGTCTTTGGATGTGATCCCTTGCCAGAGCAGCCATGTTGCTGGATTAACATTCCTCTACAGGTCTTGAAGGATATCAGGGCTCTGTTGAGGACTTTCGAGGTAAAGCTGTTTGCTCCTGCTCAGAAGAATGGAATCTGCCTCTGTCTCTGAGTTGAGACACCATTATCTCCTCCTTTGAGAGTTAATTTTGGGCTATGCTCAGGGGCTAATAGCACTTGCCTTAAAGCCTGAAAGACCTATGTAGCGCAGTAAAAGCAGAGAACAGACTCGCAAATGTGTTCTTTCCTCTCCACATGTGCGCTGTGGCAAATGCACATTAGCACCACTCCACACACAATAAATAAATAGTAAGTACATCAATAAATGTGATTCTTTCCTTTTCTTTTTTTTTCCTTTGGAGTTGGGGACCGAACTCAGGGCCTTGCGCTTGCTAGGCAAGCGCTCTACCACTGAGCTAAATCCCCAACCCCAATAAATGTGATTCTTAAGTGTTAATTTATCTGGGACTGTTAGTTAACTGACTGATCACCCACCAATGGGCCAGATCTCTGGAGGACTAATTCACCTGAACTCATGCTGAAGAGATGAGAGGAACGATTACTTTCACGAGATAGTGTTCTCTCCCCATTACAGAGATACTGAGTGGCTGAATGTGGATACATTTCTTCTGAATTCTGGGCTTCCTCCTTCTTTCTCAGAAGAAACTCCCCAGTCCCCTCCAGTTTAGCATGCAGCGGCTTGTCCACCATGTGGTTTTCTGCTGAACCTCCGTTGCTGAACGTACCATCCTAACTCCAAAGCATAGCGTCTCTTCCTCTTCTCCAACTCTTTTGTTCTGGGCAGCTGCCAAGGTTTCAGACTTAACTTTCCTGTTGTTTGTCTTTTAAACACTAATAACTTTTTTCTCAAGCTTCCTTCTAAATCTTTCCTTAAACGCTCTTATTAATGTGACTAAGAACCAGAAGAGAGAACCGCAATTTTCTTGGTAACATGGGGAGACCTAGATAGAATTTCCTAAACTTCCTGGTGACTCCAATTGTTGCTAGCTCTTTTTCTATGTATTTATGCCTCTTGTATCAAATAATTCTCCTGTCATATTTCCGAGGCAGTACATAAAGGCAGAAGGCAGAAAGAGACAAGAATCTGATCTTAACAGATGAAGCTGTTTATTTCAAACAGGAAAGGACAGTCTTCTATGGCACGTAGGCCCAATGTAGAGAAAAGGATAGTAAAGACCCTTTATGTGGGTATGGGGTGTCTTGGAAATGAGAACATTGATGCAGCTGCTACTTGTGGTCATCTTGGGAGAAAGGCAGTCTCTGCATACAGTCCTCTCTGGGTTGAGCAAGGTCAGCTGTAATCTCATAGGAACCCTGGTTTTACAAGGGTTTTAAACCATCACCTTCTATAATGCAGAGTGCTTGAGGACACCTAACTAAGCTGAAGCTTTCCCAGGCCTGTGTTTATGTGTTCCTGGTGGTATCATAGTTAATCACACTAAGCATATAGAGTCAGACATGGCCTAAACATTACGAACTCCAAATAGTGCCCCAGAAATAAATAATTAAAAGATACTAGACACTGGCCATCTGAGAACTCTATCTGTAAACAGGTGTGAAGGCATTCTATAGAGAAAATTAGTCCTCTTTCTTCAGCCACCAGCAATTGGAAGGCATTCTGAAGAGAAAATTAGTCCTCTTTCTTCAGCCACCAGCAATTGGAATTTCCCCCAGGAAGCTTGAACTTGGGGAATAAAATGGCCAAATCCTGCTTTCAGGAAAAGGAAGCACTTGCTTCTAGGAAAGAGAATTTCATATGTCAGGGCACCATCATGGAGAGCCTAGAGAGGAGACAACTGTCAGGTGAGGCAAAGGATACCTCGATGGAGACTGCTTAGTGATGCAGCCTTTGAGTCCTCTGTTAAAACCAAACATCATGTCAGAACCTCTGAAGATGGATGTGGTGGATGGTGGAGGTGGGTCGCTGGATCTCTGTTTTTTCCCCAACACGGCCACATTGAATCCATCTCCTCTCTCTGACATCGAATCTCCTCCCCTCTCTGTTTATCTCATTGGTATAGTGGGGCAGGTGTCTTGAGCTTAGCTTGTCTGGCCTGCCAGGGCCCAGGAACTGGTTCTGACTACTCTGGTAGCAAACTCCTTAAGTAGATCTAGCAGATTCTTAGTCAATTATTAATGATTTCCCATTAAAAAGATTATATCATATGCAGATAGAAAGAATTTTGCTTTCTCAAACCAACTGGAGTATCCTTTATTGCTTAACTGCCCCACCCTTCATGGGGGTGGTCAATAGAACAGCAAGATTGGGACAAAATGCCGACTTTTGACTAAAAAATAAGTTGTGGCCTGTGTTATATCAAGGAATCTCCCTCTTCTCCCGTTTTGGTGGCTGTTTTTTCCTATTTATTTATGAATTTATGTATTTATTTATTTTTATTTATTCACTTTGCATCCCACTTCCTGCCCCCTCCAAGTCACTCCCTCCCACAATCCTTTCCCCATTCCCCTCCTCTTCCCTCTGAGTGGGTAGGGCTTCTCCTGGGCATCCCCACCCCCTGTCACACCCTGGCACTTCAAGTCTCTGCAAGGCTAGGCACTTTCTCTCCCACTGAGGTCAGCCCAACTATTAAAACATATCCCATGAACAGGTAACAGCTTTGGGGGTAGTTGGTGGATGTTTCTGCAAAATGAAAGCATGTTGGTTTGGTCTGTTTCTTTTTCTCAGTTTACTTAAATGGTCTATATGACTTTGACTTTCATCCTATCACATTAAGTTATGTTGAAATTAATCCAACTTCTCTCCCTGGAGTTACTCTCATCTTGAAAATCCATGGTTGACACTGTTACCTGTCTGCTTGAATGACTGACACTTTCCTTTGTCTAAGATAGACCCTGTACGCCCAGTGAAATTCATTACATCAAATGCTACTTAGTGGTTATTTGTAAAACTACTCCATCTCTCTGTCCCGGCTGTTGGTGTGCTATATACTTTCCCAAGCTGTTACTTTCTACCTTCTGTCTTAAAGAATTTCCATTTGTAAATGGAATCAGAAGGTGGTTTTCACAAGAGAGGGGTGCTAACACAGTAAGGTTTGAAGTGATACTGTGGCCTCAAGCACAGCTCCTTTGTTGTTTTTAACATCCTTGCTTCAGTTGTCTTTAGAAAAATACATATTAAATCTGTAGGCAATTTCAGCCTTTTGAAGTTTTCCTCTCCATCCTCTTCCCCTCCTTCTTTCCTTCTTCCTCTTCTTCCTCTTCCTCTCCTCTTCTTCCATCCTCCTTCCCCCCCTCCCCCTCCCTCCCCCCTCCCCTCCTCCTCCTCTCCCTCCATCCTCCTTCCCCTCCCCCCCCCTCCTCCCCTCCCTCCTCCTTTTTTTTTTTCTTTTCGATTTTATTTACTGTTCTATCTGCTCCATGAGGTGAATGCAACTATCCACCTGCAGACGAAGAACCTTTGACAAAAACCCACTCTCGACCTCATAGACAGTCCTTGTAGATACACACTTCTTTTGTACAGCTGGACCACAGTGACAAAATGGTTAACTCTTGGGTTTGAGTATCTGAGAACATTTGAACAACTGGGTTTTCAGACACATTCATGAAGCTTCTCATTTTGGTTTCTTCCCTTTGCAGAAATTCTCTGTGGAACTTATAGACAGCAAGAGCCTTGTTCCTTCCATAATTTATTGACCAGGAAATCAAGTGTTCATTATCCTCCTTGCTTTGCTGCTTCCTCCTCCCTTGTCTGCGAAGACAGTCTTACGGGTCTTCCAGGACAGTCCTATTTCGTTATGGCCTGGCGCAATTCTTAACAGCTCTTCATTCCCCCAAAGTACTTTGGTTTGAGTGCTAACTGCAAGGTCAGCTACTTGTCCTTATGGACTCTCAAAGGCTGCTATGTTGCAGGTGTCCACTAGGTGTCAGTAGTGTAGCCTGCTAAGAACCTTTTGAGGCAGCATTTCATTACAGAAGTCAAATCAGAGCAAATAATTAAAGTGCAGTTCAAAAGGGCTACCTGCAGCTTTGACCGGTTCAAAACAGGTGAGGCAGAATCGGGAGATGAGGAGGCTCAGGTACAGGGCAGGAGGCTCCTTCCTGGGATCCAACAGGGCAGAAAGGATTCCTTTCCTTATTAAAGGACTTCGGTGTTTCACGGAATGAGTGCTCTTCCCAATCTACACTCACAAGATGAAACCAGTGTTCAGTGAATGAGGAAAACAGCTTCGAATGAGGAGGGATTTCTCTTCATAGATTTCTCTTCAATTCACAATCGGATGATGGTCCTACAGGTAGATCCCGCTGGAAGCCCACATCTGAGGCCAGAGCTAAGCTGTCTGAACACAGCAGGTTTTTAAGAAGATTTGAAAGGCTGCACCTGCACTCATCGCACTGGACCTCTTTGGCAATGACTTCTGGATTGCAAATAAACTACCCCTCGGTTGGGTAATGCAGCTGGAAACTCACCCTGCCGCAGAGGCGTGGCTCACATCAGGACCCAGGTGCATAGTGAGAGACGCACAGCCATGGGTCCTGCAATGTTGATAGCTTTTAGTTCGTGGAAATGCTTGCTATTGCTGATGGCCCTTACATGTTTGGAAGCATCATCTTATGTTAATGAGTCCTCCAGTCCCACTGGCCAGCAGGCACCCGATGCTCGGTTTGCTGCTTCCATCTCAGACCCCGATGAAAGGATATCTGTTTTTGAATTGGATTATGACTATGTTCAAATCCCTTATGAAGTCACCCTCTGGATACTCCTCGCATCTCTTGCAAAGATAGGTAAGTCCTCAAGCACATGCTTAGGGAGGATTGTTTCTTACCTGAGTTGTC
Organism: Rattus rattus; assembly: GCF_011064425.1. NCBI lineage: Eukaryota > Metazoa > Chordata > Mammalia > Rodentia > Muridae > Rattus > Rattus rattus. The sequence continues at coordinate 116,798,745 of NC_046157.1, forward strand.
ATGTATGAAAGTCTCTCACATGACGGACAGCGATGAGTTAAGTAGACAGTAACTGTTACTTGTAGTGCACTAAGATTACATTCCCTGACGTCAAGAGAAACTGTGGCTGTTTAATGCTTCAGGATTGTGTTTAAAATTTAAATGCATCCTTCCGGGTCCCGAGTTGTTTTGATTTCATATTTCAAGAAGATAACCCCGTGCTTTCTCTGTCATGTACAAAAAATCATATGCTATATGTTTAAAATAATATAAAATGTAAAGTGTACAGAGTTCAGGAAATGCTGGAGACTGCATAGCATTTCCTTTGTAACAGAGTCTTCATTCATTCCTAGCCACAGAACTGTAATTTTTTTAATGGCTCTAATTATTTATTCTTTCTAAGAGGATCTTGCTTCTTGTTAATGACAGGAAGCAAGGGGGGAAATGAGCACAGGTAACTCTTACACCCAGCAATGACTTGTGGGGCCTACTGAGTCAGTATGCTTGTGATGTATGGCTCTCCTCCTGCCTTAAATGGAGATGCTGCCCACCTCTGCCTTCCTCTGTAGACCAAAGTGAGCTCAAGTGAGTGGATTGGGTTCTAGTCAGTTACTCTTCGCCTGGAAGCCCCAGAAGTGGCCCACATTTTACGACTAATCTTCTAGCCCTTGTCTCCTTAAAACATATTATTTCAAAGTAGAAAATGTATACAAGGTTGTCAGTTACTGCACATAATATTGTCTTTGCCTCCTCTATGATAAACTGTAGATCACTTGGGCACACTGATTGCCTGACTGATGTAAAAATCTTTCAAACATTCTTATTTTCATACACACACATATGACAGATATGAAGTGCAGATTGAGCCATGCGTAGTATAATGTTTAAAGCCGCATGTCTACCCGTGTAACTCCTTCCTTCCTGGGGCCATGGGTATATTCAGGTGTCTCTTTAAAGCAGTTATGTATTTTAAGCTACTAAAGTATATTACAATGGTAAGCTGGGAGACATCTATTGCAGTTTGCTAAATGGTTAGCTTACTCAGATAGTATAGAACAAAAACAATTAAAGTCACTTCTGACTTTGTGAGTTATTTTTCTTCTTGGAATATTATGGGAACTGTGCCTGGACCCATTTGGAAGAATGGCATTGAAATGACATCTCCCACTTCTGGGGACATTATTTCTTCGAGTTTCCCTTCAAGGCACTGGAATTACCCGAGTCACTGCCTCTGCGACTCTGCTGCCCTTCATGAAAGTGGGCAGAGGTTTCTAAATGTAAAACGCAGTAAGTCCTCCTTACTGCAGTGTGATGAACACATGGCCTGTTCCTGCCACGTCTCCACAGGCCTTGAGGCAGTTAGATCCTGGATCCATTTCGGGAACCCCGGTTCAAGGAAACAAGGCCAGAATGGTGAAAGCACGGGCCAGACAAAACACACTGCGGGCTCTTCTACTCCATGGCATAATTTAGACGTTAGTTTTGATGAAAATAAACACCAATTCAAAGATGAAAATAAGTCTGGCGGGGAAGAATAAAGGAGGCCAAGGAAGTTGTGATTAGAAAACGGAGGATCCAGGGCTTTAGGAGGCCTTGAGCTGGCCTTGACACCAGTGAAGTCTCACCGACAGTGACATCCTTTGATGATAATCATACTCGACTGCATCAACCTGCCTATGTACAGTAGATAAGTTCACAAGGGTGCTGAGGGAGGCCCGCATCTTCTTTTTATACAGCTAAATGTAAAGTTCTCCAAGGAGACATTCCACTGTTTTCCCCCTAGTCTACGGAAAGAAATCTACCTTAATTAATTTGGGAGTCAAGTTCTTCCCTCTATGGGACAAAATCATCTTCCAACCTCTACTTAATAATTTCCCCAGCCACTGTTTGCTAAAGCCAGGTGGATCATCTCTGAGTGAGGGAGAGAAGGGTCTGCCAGGACCGTTCCCACCCCAAGCGCCCCTCTCTACCATCCTTCTCATTCTATTACCTGATTCTGTGAGTCTTAGCATTTCCCAAGGCACCCAGATAATGTCCATATGGAAGCATCTCTGATGACCAGTTAGTTCATGCATCCAGTTGTGCACTCTTACAGCCAGCTGTCACACAGACAGAGCTGTGGATATTTGCTGAGCAGTGTAATGACATAAATCGTCTACTTAAGTTTGGGGGGATTTATAGACTAGTGCAGGCGAGCAGTGTACAAACGTTGTAGATTAGGATCATTGTTACTGAATAAACATTGTAGAGATAAATTGTCCTGGTAATTAGGAGAAGGACATTGAGTCCTCTGGTGGGGAATGGGAAAGGCTTAGCATCATGTTCTGAGTGGGACATAAAGCTAAATGAGGACAATTCAAGCAGGAAAAGCAGAGGAATAAGACAGGGAAAGGGAACCTAACTGCAAAGGGTTTTGATTGGCAGTATTGAAGGATGGACGCACTCCTGGCAGGAGCACCGAAGTGCCATGTTGCTTTGGGAGCCCTATGATGAACCATTGAGTTTGTGTCTTTCTATTTGTAGTGTGTTTCAGCTCTGTCTAAGCTGGGGTTTCTGTTGCTGCAATGAAACACCATGACCAAAGAGCAAGTTGAAGAAAAAAGGGTTTCTTTGACTTTTACTTCCATATTGTTGTTCATTATTGAAGGAAGTCAGGACAGGAACTCAAACAGGGCAGGAACCTGGAGGCAGGAGCTGATGCAGACGGTGGAGGGGTGCTGCTTACTGGCTTGCTCTTCATGGCTTGCTCAGCCTGCTTTTTTATAGAACCCAGGACCACCAGCTCAGGAATGGTTCCACCCACAATAGACTGAGCACACCCTTCTACCACCAATTGATCAATAATTGAGAATATGCCTTACAGTTGCATCCCGCGGAGGCATTTCCTCAACTGAGGCCCCTTCCTCTCTCATGACTTTTACTTGTGTCAGGTTGACACACCAAGCCAGCCAGTACAACGTCATAAGTCAAACTATTTCAATCTTCTCAATTGTTTATGTCTCACTGTTAAAACTTTGCCAAGAGTAGGAGCTGCAGCATATTCTACGTCTTTGGCTTTCCACCTCATTAAATCCAACAGCATGCTGGTCTTTACAATAGAATGCTCAATAAACACCTTCTGTTTAATCCATGGAGTGCTTTGAGTGTCTTCCGCACCTTAGGGGGAGCTAAGAATGAAATACACAGGATTGGAAAGCCTAGCTCCTTAAACCACGGCTCAGAACCTCACCCCGTGCTTGCCCAGTGGGATGTGGCGAGTTGTGGAGAATGTAGCAATAACGATAAAAAATGTTTTCTGAAAAGGTAACAAAATCAAGTTGTTTCTCTCTGCCCTTGAGCATGCTTCATCAGAGACTTCCCTGCAGCCTTGGTTGTGAGCACACAGCAGGGACAGAACTGTTTGCACACTGAATACTGCCTGAATGGTTGGCTCTTACTTGAGAAGGCTCTACTCTTTGAACCACGGTGTCCTGCCTTACCACAAGATTTCTCATCTTATCGAAGTGCAATTATTTAGTATAGAAAAGAGAGACGGGTGCTATTTCCCTACTGCCATTCCTTAACATGTCAAATTCCTGCCTTTGGATTGCATTGTGTTGGGTTGCTTGGCTCTAAAACCGCTGTTTGAGTTGCTCACATGAATTCTACATGTAAAGTAAAATTTATGTGCATTTTGGTTTGGGATTAAGGGAGAATTTATGATGATTTCTGAAATATCCTTAACCATATTTCTGCCACTTGGTACTCTGTATTTTGCAAAGTGATATGAGAATTGATGATTATCAATCTAAGTTTTCATTTTACTTATTTCCTACAAGCATATAATGCATTTTAAACATATTTACCTCCCCACTCACCTCTTCCAACTCAGATATCCCCAAAGCTCCAAAGACTGCTTCCCAATCTCTCTCTCTCTCTCTCTCTCTCTCTCTCTCTCTCTCTCTCTCTCTCTCTCTCTCTCTCTCTCTCTCCATGGAATTCAACTAAGTCCATAGGACTTGGCCACCTCCTAGTACATGGTCAATCCACTGGGGACTCCTAAAGAAAACTGACTCTTTCTCCTAGCATCCATCAGTTCTCGATAGCTCACGCTTAGGAGTGGCTCTGGTTTGTGTCTCTCACCCACACTAGGATGTCAATTGGCTTGATCTCTTGCATGTCTTGTGCCAGCAAGCATAGCTCCCATGACATTATAGGTGCAGTGTTCTTGTCAGTAAATGTGTTTTCTGTCTACCAGTAGCACATCCTCAGACACTAATAGATGGATAGGTTTTGGAGGATGTTTTAGATCCAAACCATAGCAGGAGTTAAAGAATGATCTGCAATCCATAGCAGGAGAAATATGAGGACTTCAGAGAAAGACCTGGCTATAGAAACGGAGAGGAAGGGATGGACTTCAGGGACAGATCATGAGAAGAGTGACTGAGGTGATTATGTAATTAGCAAAAGTGACAAGGGTGTTTTAGGAGAATAGGACCCTATTTCTTTCTTCAGTTGGACCAATTGGCAACATTATTAATTAAGTAGGGAAGACAAATAAAGATGCTTTATTTCTGTGACATATAATAAGTGAGACTCCCTGAGCTGTGCACTGGGCTTTTCATGGTGCACACACTTTTACCCACTTTTCCTTATGTGCCTCTGGGAACCGCCTCCCCCAGCCCCTTCCCCCCACCCAGGAAGCAGGAAGCAGGAAGTAGGGAAGAAGTGGGCTCACAGGCTGTGACTGTTGCTAGTGATGCTAACACGTTCTTATCTGAACCCCCCAAGTTCCTGCAGTAGAGGGGATGCATAACTCTTGTCCACCATTCCACATTTCTGTTTTTTTTTTTTTTTAAAAGACCAGTGGTTCTCAACCTGTGGGTCGCTGCCTCCTGACGAAACTTAATAACATTGCGATTTTAATGGATTTTAATGTTCCCATGTTACAATGACTAACAGTAGCGAAATTACAGTTATGGAGCAACACTGAAAATAATTTTATGATTAGGGTCGCCACCATGTGAGGAACTGCATTAAAGGGTAGCATTAGGAAGGGTGGGCTAGACCAATCGGGCTAGACCCAGCCCTGTTCATTGGCAGATTATGGTCCCACCCTCTGTGTTCCCAGGTTTTCATCTTTACCATAGGTTGCCGCACCTCATGCCAGAGAGCTGCCTCCTCATCATCGTGGGAGCCTTGGTGGGCAGCATCATTTTTGGCACCCACCACAAATCGCCTCCGGTCATGGATTCAAGCATTTACTTCCTCTACCTCCTCCCACCCATCGTGTTGGAGAGCGGCTACTTCATGCCCACCAGGCCCTTCTTTGAGAACATTGGCTCCATCCTGTGGTGGGCAGGCCTGGGGGCCCTGATCAATGCTTTTGGCATTGGGCTCTCTCTCTACTTCATTTGTCAGATCAAGGCGTTCGGCCTTGGTGACATCAACCTGCTACAGAATCTGCTATTTGGCAGCCTGATCTCGGCAGTGGACCCCGTGGCTGTGCTGGCTGTTTTTGAGGAGGCGCGTGTGAATGAGCAGCTTTACATGATGATCTTCGGGGAGGCCCTGCTCAATGATGGAATCAGCGTGGTGAGTCGCCCAGGTCATGTTTGCGGATGGGGTGGATCTGGGGTGGGGATTGGCCGGTGCCGTAGAGGCCAGGATTGCCTTGGATCTACTTGTATGGTTGTGGCCCGAATTCTGGTAACATTCTGAAGGATTCACCCATGTTCGTTAGTTGCTTTATGGAGAGAAAAGGAGTAGAAGATACATAATTCAATTTACATTCCAATTCAAGAACATGTTTGTATTTAGTATGGAGAAACTACTATTTATAACCATTCTGAGTATTCCTGTTGGCCAATGCAGTACTTTTGTTTCTAATAAATGAATATATGCACACACACATACAAACTTACAGACACATACATACATACATACATACATACATACATACACACACACACACACACACACACACACACACACTTACCTGAAGCTCTAGATGAAGTTGAAAAAATTCCACTGGTCATTGAGACATGACAGAGGAATTATGTGATGCTACGAAAAGATGGGAATGAGGGCTCTCTGCTCAGGAATTCTCTAGAGAATCTGAAGAGGAGGAACAGGCTAGAAAGAGCAAGATGTGGCACCAAGACCCAGGAAATGCCCATACCTGGACCCATATTCTGGACAAGCTAAGTTCATTGATCAAATTCACTTAAAATGACAGTATTTATCAGTGGTTGGCTCAGAAGGCATTTATACATACTTTGATGGCATTTCACTTTTAAAACTTAGATTCCTGCACATAAGCAACACTGGAATTCTTTTCAGTGTAAAAGAGTTGAATAGTATAAAATTATGAGGCAGAAACAGAAAGTTTCCACTTTAACCTGTTTGCCCTTTTCCCTTCCAGGCTTCATAGCATGCACATACACACCTGCATAGCTGTATAGCTGCATAACTACATAGCTGCCTAGCTATATAGCTGCATAGTTGCATAGCTGCATAGCTGTATAACTACATAGCTGCATAGCTGCATAGTTGCATAGCTACATAACTACACAGCTGCACAGCTGCATAACTACATAGCTGCATAGCTGCATAACTACATAGCTGCACATAGCTGTTGTATAGATTTAAAACTTGATACATGCAGCTATTTTAATCACTTCCTATTGACCCTATTGGTAATGAAAGGTTAACATTCTAGAGTTGTGGAGATGGGCAAAGATATGATACTTGCATCACAGTTTCTTTTCCATTGTCACGTAATAAGGTGTTGGGCTTGTGGTTTCGTAGGGTTAGAGTACATGAAGGCAGAGCAAAGGAAGTTGAGAGGTCACATCTTGTTCCTCAAGTAGGAGAGAGAGAATGTGCTGGGAATGGCACAAGTCTTTTTGAGACCCCAAAGTCCACCCCCAGTGACAAAGTTCCTCAGACAAGGCCTCACCTCTTAATCCTTACCAAACTGGTCCACCATCCAGAGAACAAGTATTCAAACCCATGACCCTACTGGGGCCATTTTCATCCAAACTACTACAATGGTACAGACAGGTACAAAGCCAGGTCATCAGAAAGCATACACATAGTCCAGGGGATTGGGACATCAAATAACACCCAAACCACATAGACTGCCCTAGGGAAAAAAACACAACGGCAGAGGTTAAAGGGGCAGACATAAGGCTCAGAGATTGAGGGGAACAGTTTAGGGAACTAAAGAGAGCAAGCAGAAGGCTGGAGTCACTCTGGTCCTCAGAGAAGATGTGTATGAACTGTGTGGAGAATTTACAGACTAGCACGGATATACAGGAGCCCCTCCTGCCATGCTTGCCCAGGGTAGCTATCTGGCTGGGGCTGTTAAAGGTGGACCAGCAGAAATAAGGGGAATTTGCAGCTAGGCTGGGCACTTTTGGATTTTTTTTCCAAGTGCCAAAGTAACACATGACATTGAACTTGGTGACCTTAGCCGCCAAGCTTTTCCAGAAAGACTTTATCAGCTTCAGCTACTACAGATAGGCTTGACTTCTTTAATTTACCTGGAACGCACGGCCTCTTTATCAGGAGCACAATCACGCAGTGTGCAGAAATTCTCGCTGAGAAGTCATCTGTGTTTATTACCAAAGCAAGTTCTTGCCTACTGCTGCTGAGAGAGGGTCAGATCTCACCTCGAGGTTTCTTTAGCTGTCTTGTCCAGAGCCAACCCCGGGTTGTTAATTCCATCATCGGTGACATTTGCTTGACTTTCTCAAGGCTAAAATTGCTTCCATATAGATGTTTCTAAAGGATGATCGTTTTAAAATAAGATTATAATTTCTGAGTGACTGTAGTGTCTGCTGTTGTGACCTCTGCTGGGCAACACTGCTGTTGTATTGGCTCTGGTGAGGTTGCCCACATGGTCATCTTTGGTCTCCCACAGCACAGTGAGTATTAAGTGTGTGTTGGAGCGCTGCTGGGTCCCTAAGTGAAACCAGAGAAGCCTAGGGCCAGATTTAGAAAGCAACTGAAAGCAACTGGTACTTTCCATCGTCCAATGGTATTTTGAGCCGAGGGCTTTGAGCTCACCCTTTCATTGAGCAAAAGGCCTTCCCAAGGGCAGCAGTCACAGTCACCCAGCAGTCTGAGTCACCTAGGCCTGTGGTCTAGGGCTCCATGTGATGTCAGTACAGATCTTACTTCCAGAACAATTGGATTTATTCATGAATCTGATTCACCAAGAATCAACCGTGTCAGGATTTCAGCTTGTGGGTTTTATTTCCTTTTGCTGAATTTTCAGGTTATAGCGTTGCTAACTAGGACACACCTTCCACATCTGACAAACAGAATAGAGGCACAAGCCGTGTAGGTCTGCACACCCAGAACTGCTGTGTACACTGGAAATGGTGCTGGGGACTCGTGGAGATTTACTATGAAGGTGGATTTCGAGAGAGAAAGGTGGAGGGAGGGAGGGAGAGAGCGGGAGAGAGAGGGAGAGAGAGAAATTCTTATTACCGAGTTATTCAACAAGAATCATTTTATCAGGATGTAGACACTGAGGTGTGATAGTGCATGACTTGAATATCAACAACTTTCTCTTAAAAAGTAATATATATATATATGTAATTTTATTATTATACTTTCATCTTTTTTGACAGTCCAGTTGTTATCTCCCTCCAGGTCCATGCTCAGGCAGTTTCTCATCCCATTCCTCCTCCCATGTCTCCAAGAGGATATCCCCATCCCCCACCCCAAAAGATCCCCCCACTCCTTGGGTACTCAAGTCTCTCTAGGGTTAGGTTCTTCTTCTCTGACTGAGGCCAGACCAGGCAGTCAGTCCTCTGCTGTCTATGTGTTGGGAGCCTCATATGTGCTGATGTGTGCTGCCTGGTTGGTGGCTGTATGTCCGAGAGATCTTGGGGGTGCAGGCTCATTGAGACTGCTAGTATTCCAATGGGGTTGCCCTCCTCCTCAGCTTCTTCCAGTTTTTCCCTAATTCAACCACAGGAGTCCCTGGCTCTGTCCATGGGTTGGGTGGGTCTGCATCTGACCCTTTCGGCTGCTCTTTGGCATTGCTAAAAACAATACCCCAAGATCTCCAGTGCAGTGTCATGGTTAAGATCTCAGAAGAAGCAGAGACAGAATTAGTCCAGGACCCATAATGGTCGGCTTTACACTTGCTACTTTATCGAATCTGTGGAGCTTATCATGAAACATGAAAAGATACCGTCCATTCGAAGATGAAGAGAGTCAGGCGTGAGAGTTTAGAACACCCCGGGTTACAGGGCAGACCTGGGTGCTCAGCTCTGTGCTTGGCTCTGTGTCTTCAGTTCGCTTTCCATTTTCTTTCTGCCAATTGAAATTTCAATTCTAAGCTGCAGGTGAAAGAAAAATTTAATCAAGGTCAGTGACGCAGCTGTCCTTTCCCTTGTATCGAAATGGCTGACTTAGTGATTGCCACACGAGGCTTTAGGCAAGCCTATTCACTCATGTCTCTTTTTGCTGTAGAATTGGAGTAAGGACATTCTTAAGCTCACAGGGTCTGGAGAAATCATAATCAGCCTTTAGTACAGTAAGTCCCTGGCCTGGAAAGGGTGTTGAATAGCTCCTGTCTGCAGCTTTCCCATCAGCTCATGGGCACTCTGGATCACCATGGCTAGGCACCGTATTTTAAATATAGACTCACCATATTGGCTGTAGGGCAATGTCTTCCTAGCTCTATCAATCTCTAATTGCTGTACATCAGCTTGCCCGATAAGCGACAGGTAATTATATTCCTATTCCTATCTACTCCACCTCTCCTCCTCATCTCTTATTTACTCTTCCTCATCTGGAAGGCTAAATGCCAGAGGACAGGGCTGAGCCTAGAACCCAGGCAACCTTCTTTTGCTTTCTGTGCCCCACCTCATCACATTGCTTCTCCCGCTCTGACCCTCCCTCCTTCCTCTGCCTTTTCCCCTGGTTCCCACCCCACTTCTCGAGGCACATCTCTAGGGCTTCTTGCTGCAAGTTTGCCATCCTATAGGGATGCTATGGTGGAAGGAGATGAGCTATATTTCTAAGCTTTGGTTTGAGTCAATCTCACTGATGAATGGGTTATCAACTTTTCCCACTTATGCCTCATGGAACATCATGGAGTGAGGAATTCCTATCCTGTCTTGCCTTATGAAGTAATAGTATATAGTAGTTTGTGGTAGAGTGCCCTTAGGTCCAACTCTTGAGGCCCCTGGTCCTATTCTTTTTTAAGACAAGCACTAAGTTGACTTAGCAGACCTCTATGTAGATACATTTCTTGGTTGTCATTTATGAAATGAAGATAAATTCCCAGCAAGACTGAGCCTGTATTAATTGAGTATAATCTAGTTTTGTGTGGTGTAATATCCAAAAGACAGAGTGGCCCTCTCCTTACTTTCTTGGAGAAGTCAGCCATTTCCTTCAGCTGAGGGGACCAATGAAAGTCTGTGGTAAAAACTTTTGCCTTCTCTTTCCCTCTGTGATTGTATCCTCTCTGTATACACAATCTTGTTTCTAGCACATCATCCTAAGTTCCCCACCCCCCATCTAGAGTTCATTGCCTCTCTGTTTCCTCGTCTGTCTCATATGTCTTCCTTTACTGAAGGGATTCCTGGAAGCCTTCTTGGTTTCTATTCCAGATTCCTTTTGGCATCTACACCACAGAAACCATCATTTGCTCTGAGCAATCAAAGGGTCCCCAAGGGTTCACCCCTTCATCATTACCATGTGGAAAAAGACACCGACAATGGATGCAGGCCTCAGGGGCTGATGCAGCGTGCTATGGTCCTGTTTCCGAATATTGAGGAGTAGCATGGAGCCACTTCCTCAGTCAGCCCCCTGTTCTTGAGAGGAAATTATGTTCTGCTGTGCACTGGGATGCTGAACTGGGGTAAGGGCTAGAAGAACTGAATTCTGTGCACCTTTGTCATGATCCTTCCAGCTTATCATGAGTTTATGGAGGTGTGTTTCACCAGTTCTTACAAGAAACCATATGAGGGTTGGTGTATGAGTGGATATAAACCTATAAAGTGATGGTTCGTGAGCAAAGATCTCAAGATAGTTTTCTTATATATGAGATGGGATGGACTTACCCAATCTGAGAAGATATCTGTGAGGTCACAAAAATGGACTTGTGGATATCTGGCACATGGTAGGTGATGGTCAAATATCTCTTCACCCTCATAATCCAGAGGAAGATCCGTAGAAGAAATATAACCTTCTTGGTGTGTCCAAGCCCCAAGTCCTTCCCAGAGCACTTCTAGTTCACTGGAGGCAAGGAAGGAGTCAGACCCACTTACAGGGTCCCAGCATTTACAAATGTGCTGTCAGCCAAACAATTAGAGGTTTATCTGGTAAGCTTGCCCTCTCACAAGACATGGGACTGGTGTGTGTGTGTGTGTGTGTGTGTGTTTGCACACTCATGCATGTGAAAAAGAGGCAGGGAGTAGCAACCAGCAGCCAGGCTGGGAAGGTAGCAGGAGCTACCATGAGTGCGGAAAGCCAGTCGAAGTCCCCAGGAGTGTGTTTCAGAGTTTTACTAACTTAGAGGAGACACTTCTAATCCTCATGCCCCCCACAACTGGGTAACAGATTGCCTCCAATATATCTATTGTCTGAGTTACAGACTCACCAACTTGCAACAGGAAAGACTTGAACCTAGCAAGGGACAGCCCCTTAATGGCATGCTAGAAAAAACATATTGTTAGATAGGGATCTTCAACCACAATTTTATGACAGTTTCCCAAATTTGACTACAAATGTTCATTTGGAGCATCTGTTTCTTCTTGAAGGAAGGGAGTAGCTGAGATTTGAATTTTATTCATTGGGTATTTCTTTAATCATAAGACACTTATGAGCCCTTTGGGGTAATGGGCACTCACTTTAGCCCCAAGGGTAGGACAAAGAGAATACATCCAGCTAGTCACCAAGATGCCCTTTCTCTGTTGGGAGGTGGAGTAGAGCATCTGTAGAAATTGATTTGGAGGGGAAGGAACACTAAGGAAGAGAGCGATGGCCCTTTAACTCTTCAGGGAATAATGAGAGCCACTCAGAAGCAATTCTGTCCATACTACTATGGGCCTGCATACTGTCCATACCTCCTACCTTGGATGGGAAAGCAAGCAATTCTGTATGCTGCCTTGAATCCCGACATTGTAAGCCTTCAAAGTTCTATAATCTACAACTATGTGCCTGCCTAGTCTGTACTTTCTTAGAACCTGTCCCAGACAGAAAGGTTCCCTAGATTATATAATAATTTCATAGAAATTCCTGCCTGGGGAGGACACCCTGGCATGCCAGGTATAGCCAAGCAGACTTCCTCCTCCTGTGGTTATTTGCCAGACCAACCTCTGCCAACACTTGTGCCAGTTGGGCGTGCTGGGCTGCAATATGAAATAACAAGCTCAGTGTCATGTGAAAAGCCCTGTGAGGTGGGTTATGGGAGGAGGCATTGCTGACGGATGAGTACTTACTTTCCCTATGGCTTCTGCGGTGGTTATGCAAATGGCCATCCCTTAGTAGAACTCGTTGTACAAGCCTGCAGGAAAGCAGTAAGCCTTTGATTCTGCCTCTAGGATATGGTAATCTATATATTCCTGAGAAGCTTTCAGTGAAAGTGAAAAGATTCCTCCAGGAAGACTGGGTATCCCTACCCAGGGTGCCCCTGTAGGCCTCATTCCCTTCTGAAAAGCCCTACTTCTTAAAGACTTCTTCATCTTCTCACTGTACCACAGTGGTACCAAGCTCTAGGACATGAGAACAGTGCAACCTACGCCACACCCAAGATAAACAGTGAGCAAGAGACTAACACTACAGAAAGAATCGAGGTATGACCAAAGGCAACTTCTTAAAACATTTTACCTAAAATTTTTGAGTTCATACATGAAAACTATATTTACTTCATCTCTACTTCCTCACTGCTACTATTCCTGTGTTCCCTCAGTTTCCTCTCAAATCCATAACCTCTTCCTCAGTAATTTTTGTTATATATGTACATATATATTATATTATATATAATAATATACATACACTCGTATATATGTATATAATATATACGAATGTAGATTCTATTATGTATATGATGTATACATATGTGTATTTGTATTGTGTATATTGTATGTGTATATGTGTACATATATGTATGCAACCCATTGAGAGTATTTAGTGTTGTTTAAATGTATTTGTGTGCAGGACTGAGCTTTTGGAATTGGATGATCCTTCAAGGGTCTTATCCCTGGAGAAACCGCATCCTCTCTCTTTGAGCAGCCATGAATTGTCTAAAGTTCTTAATCTAGTGGTGGAACCTTGTGAGAGCCCCTCCATCCTAGTCAACAGGTCAACAACTGTCATGGAGATAGTCTTGTTTAAGCAACCATGTCGTTGAGATTTCATGGGTGCAGCTTCCCCGGACATGTATAGAAGACACTATCTCTCAGCCAACGGGTCCTCTAGCTCTTAGAGTTTGTCTTATTCTTCTCTTGCAGTGTTCTTTAGGTCTTGGGTATTGGGGCTGTGCTGTGGAAGTGTCAGTTGAAGTTGGGTAGTTCATAGTTAGCTATGTTTCTTCAGCTATAGTTAGCTTCATTTTCACTTGTGTTGGATTTCAATAATGGTTATCACACCTGCTTCAAAAGGAAGTTGTTTTGATGAGGGGTGAGAGCTGTACTTTTCTGTGTAAGGATAGGAGTTTAGACTACAGTTAGACATTATTTTGGTTTAGGAAAGTAGCAGTAGTAAGTTTTCCTCTAGGGTCTATGCCTTTACTCGTCACAGGTAGTTGGTTTATGGTACTATGTGTAGATTTCTTTGAATCAAGCATGCCTTACATTCAATTAGGCAGCTGTTGGTTACCCCAAGTTATAAATACCCCTGTCTCATTCCTGTGAATATCTCCTCATGCAATCAGTATTGTGGCTCATAAAATTTACACGTGGGTAGGACTATTGGTTGCTTTTCTATCCTGGCATCTTGCACAGCAGTTTCAGATACCATCAGAGATAGTCCTTAGGGAGGAGACTTCCAGATCAGTTCCTGCTTGTGTTTTCCAAGTCCTGTGTCTGGAGTGTGTGCTGTCTTCAATGGTAGCATCTAAACTTCAGGTTCTAGCAGGCAATCAAGGGCTTCAGCAAGGCCATATTGTTTGGGGGAGGGGGCGTCGCTTGGACTCACCCAACCAAAAACTCAAAGGAAAGATTTCTATACACATGCATAGTGTCTTAGTCAGTGTTTGTATTCCTGTGCAAAACATCATGACCAAGAAGCAAGTTGGGGAGGGAAGGGTTTATTCAGCTTATTGCTGTTCATCACCAAAGGAAGTCAGGACTGGAACTCACACAAGGCAGGAAGCTGGAGGGGCTGATGCAGAGGCCATGGAGGGATGCTGCTTACTGGCTTGCTTCCCAGGCCTTGCTCAGCTTGCTCTCTTATAGAACCCAGACCACCAGCCCAGGGATGGCACCACCCACAAGGGGCTCTCCCACCCTTGATCACTAATTGAGAAAATGCTTTACAGCTGGATCTCATGGAGGCATTTCCTCAGTGGAGGCTCCTTTCTCTGTGATAACTCCTGCTTGTGTCAAGTTGACACAAAACCAGCTAGCACACATGGGGATTCCTGTACTAGGGATTTTGAGATAATGCCCTCCCCTCACCAAATTCATAGACTACACTTTGATTTTCAGAAAAAAAATAAAATAGGTTTAAATTATGTAGTCATATGTAGAAATATACGTGTGGCTGCAAGTACCTGCAAAAGCCAAAAGAGGCCACCATTCTGCGATGGTGGTTTGTACTCTTAAACCAGGAGCCATATCTTTAGCCTGCAACACTCTTATCTTAATGACGTAATTCACTTGTCTCAGGTGGAGTCAGACGTTCTGTGTCCCCCTCATCTACCTGTCCACCTGTCTATGTCCATCCATCTTCTCATCTACTTCCTCATATCCAGTCGTCTGTCTACTTATATAAAACCACCACTGAGCAGTCCCTTTTTCAGACACTACTCCTTCCAAGGTGTCAACAGTGGCATTTTCAGAAGAAAAAACCACAGACTCAGTCTTCAGTGAACTTAGATTGACTGGCCACTGTTGATGTTTGCTTTTACAGTTGAAGGCGCAGTGCAGGGTTTAAGTGACTCTGTATCATGAGATGAGGATGATACTAGTCACTAAAAGTATTTCTAAGCATTTGCTCCAAGTTGGTGCAGGAGCTCAGAATTCCATTCATTCCTTTTGAATGGAGAGGAGTTCCTTAAAGGACTCATTGGCAGTTCTTCAAGTGAACTAGCACCCAGTTTTCCCTCTTCCCTAATATAGCCTCTGACACCTTTGCATTTTGCTAGCTCGACCCTAGTTCTCTGAGCCTACGAACAAATGCTAAGGAATTCCAACCCCAGGAGATTAATAGATCCCATGTCCAGGTCTCTGCTACTAGGCTGCATGTCGGCCCCTTTGGGGGCAATAGGATTGTCTCTTTGTGGTAGTTATTCAAGGTCCTGGACCTTTTGACTGTGAAGTAGCTCCTTAGGAAACCATAGAGCATCTAGTGTATTGACTACTACTGGCCACTGCACTACAGGGAGGAGGGTAGTCTCATATCAGGAAGCAAGAGACCCATCCTGGAAATGAAACTCTCTTCTCCACTCAGAATGCCACTCTCAAAACATGACCAGTGAGGCTGTTGATGAGCAGTGTCAACAAGGCATGCAGTCCTAAAATGTGTCTATTAGAGGGGAAAACTCAGGGTAAATAGTACTGATGACTGTCACCCCAGAACTCCCCCAAGGAACATATTTTGGTCATTAATCTATACTCTACTGCAATAGATCTTTCCATTTCTCTTCCTCTTCTGATCAGCTTTACAACACTGAGCCATGAAAATGCTGGCACCTAGTGTGAGGATGCTGGTGCAGTCATAACAGTCACCAGAACAAATAGCTATAGCAATAGAAGCACAGCACATGTAAAGAAGATTATATCATTATGACGATAAAGAAGGTTATATCATCATGGTGGAAAAGGTACTTCATAAGGATACCCCATACTCATATGTGAGTAAGTATCTACTCATAGCGTCCACGAGGAGGCAATAACTGTTCTTCAAGCAGTGGAGGAGATTCTAGTAACTCAGTCTTGGGAGGCGATAGGACAAGCTAGAAAAATACTTGCAAGACATGGAGGGTCTGAACTCTACCAACCACCTTGGCCAAATTTTTGTTTATGAACACCACATCTGACCACCTCAAATCAGACATTCTATTTTTTTCTTTTCTTTTTTTCGGAGCTGGGGATCGAACCCAGGGCCTTGCGCTTGCTAGGCAAGCGCTCTACCGCTGAGCTAAATCCCCAACCCCCAGACATTCTATTTTAATACATATGGAAAGTTACCACCGTATTCACCCATAATAAAACCCTCATGAATTTAGAAACCTTCAGTCCTTCCAGAGTGCTTTCAGTGCCCACCCACACCAGATTAAAACAAAAATAAAAATTCCAATAATTAGAAATTAGATGATACATTTCTTCAAACTTTGTAGCCCAGAAAAAGAAACCATGAAGGAAATTAGGTAACATTTTGACAAAATAATAAAAACACAACATTTATAATTTATGTGATATGTGCTTTAAGGAACATTTACAGCTTTCAAACCTCTATATTAAAGAATTGAAAGATCAGAACCAATGATGTAAGGCTCTGCCTGTAACAAGAAGTTAGAATCAAGTGAAAGTAAGCAATAGTAAGACAATAATAGTAAGGATGGTAATAATTAATAACTTATTATTTTAAAATAATACCTTGTCTATACCTAAAAGGAGAAATAATGTCTATTCCTTATAAACTCTTTCAGATATAATGGAGAAAGGACCAGTTTCCCACCTTCTTATGAAGCCAACTTTGTCCCAACATCAAAACCAGGCAAATATATATTAAAGAAAGATACCTGCAGACCAATATTCATCATGAATACTGGTCAAGACCTTATTAGTAAAATATTATAAAATAAAATTTAACAACATATATAAAGCACAAAAATTATGACCACAGAGAAATACCTTTGTGAACTCAATTCATCTCACAAATAAAACACATGATTTCATTAACAAAATAGTCAATTATTTGGCAGATTCCATCACTCATTTTTGACAAATACTCATGACAATTTAGGAGGGATCAGTAACTTTTTAGGTCTTGATGTTTTTATTTTAAAAGATTTTTTCTAATTTGTATTTTATGTGTATGTATGTGTTGCCTGAGTATATCTGTGTACCATATACATGCGTGACATTCACAAATTGCTTGGAACTAGAGTTGCAGATGGCTGCAAGCCACCTTGAGGTGCTGGGAACTGAACCTAGGCCTTTGGAAGAGCAACAAATGCTCATAAACACTGAGCCATCTCCCAGACCCATTTCTTTTTCAGTCATATCAGATAGAGATGGAAAACTAGCACTTGCATCATGCTAAAGTTTAAGAATTGAACACTTCCCCTCAAGGAGGAAGATCAACCAGAAGATACCATTCTCAAAACTTCTGCTTATTAGACTATAGAGAAAAGCATGAATCTAAGATCACTAAGATTGTGTACAGTCACCATGTGGCATGGTGGCTTCTGACAATGCTTGGGAATCCATAGCCCTACTAGAATGGAGCACTCTTTTGTGAGCTCACCAAGGTCATGGCATAGGCGCCACTTTGCCCACCTACCCTGAGATGGTTAGTGCTAATGAGGGAAGATTCGTTCAAGCTCAAAGTATCAGTTCATGGTCTCTATATATTCATTAAAGTGGTAGTTTGTTTTATGAATGTGTAGCATGGGCCCAGAATCCACACATTTCAGTGGTGCATCATGTAGAAATTAGTCCTTAAGAAAAATTGATAAGACAGGAAGTAATATTTGTATTTGGAACCAACTCTCCACTTCAATGCCTCAGTGTGTCAGCTGAGGATTTTAGTCCTCATGTGAGGGTTTGTGTGTGGGGGTGGGGGTGAGGGAGAATGGACTTTATACATATTCATGGTGGCCTTGGTTGTAGTCATGGGAGGCTGGGAAGATTTGTCAAGAGTAACAAGGCCCTTTCCTTGAGGTAATGAGTCAAGAGGGACAAATGAGTCCCTCAGATATATATATTTGAAGTGAGTCCAGAGACAATCATCCTTTGTCTTTATAATGACAGCCAGAGACTGCCATTTTGAAACTTAAAGATTTTTTTCATGGAGTAGTACAGAGCGTGTATAAGCTCAGCTTTTTAGTTATGTGACCACTTAGCTTCCCTACACCTGCCACCACTGGAATCCAGGGGCAAAATAGGCCCAGGTGACTATGTAGCCACTGGTAGTCTGGAAAGCTATGTAAAAGAGCTTGTGTTTGAGGCCACAATATACAAATATTTGAGCTTCAATCATGCTCTCCAGATTTCTTCTGGATTTGAGAGTCAAATGAACACACTTTACCTCAACCAAACCTACTTCTTACGGGTTTCTGGAACCATCCTCTGATCCTGTTTCATCCCTTTGTGAATCCAGCCCCAAGGGCCAATAGCCAAAGGTCTGAAGACCCACGTGTGGATTGCTCCATGACCAGGTAGA
Source organism: Rattus rattus (assembly GCF_011064425.1). Taxonomy (NCBI): domain Eukaryota; kingdom Metazoa; phylum Chordata; class Mammalia; order Rodentia; family Muridae; genus Rattus; species Rattus rattus. The sequence goes on from NC_046157.1 coordinate 116,817,285, forward strand.
AAGCGACACAAGGCTAACTGAATTCACAGGGTCAGAATATAACCTCACAGGTTTTTGTTTGCTTTTCTTTTTTTCTTTTTTGGGTTTACTCAGAAACCACATATGACATGCAACCTTCTAATGCTCAGCAAAGCTCCTCTCCAAACTTGCCTTAATAGATTTTGCATGCTTAATAAATTTTATAAATATATTACATATGGCTGGTGCATGCATGCAACTATCCATAGATATTGGTTAGCTCACCCACAGATCAAGAACACAGAAGGTATCGGATGTGTAGAGAATTTACTAGGGAGGCTCCCATGTCAGGAAGCCAGGGAGCAGGGAGGGATAGCCCTCGGGGCCAGATACAGAGTGATCAGAATGAAACAGAGAAGGCAGGAGGGAAACTGGCTGGAGCTGTCTTGCTGCCCAGCCCCTGGGGAGCATCAGACTGAGGACAGCCATCAGAAGAGTATTTGCTTCCTGGAAGTGGCATCCCTCAGTGCCATGTCACCTCAGTCCTCACTGGAGAACAACTGGTAGAGATTAAGTATGGGGTGGCTGGGGGTTTTCTCTCTCTGTAGCCTGAGATCTGAGGGACTCTGAATGCCATAGACACAGAAACTAAGGATCTGCATCACAGACAAAACAAGCAGGACCAAGAAAGAGAGATTTATAGTGTTGGCAGTGGTCTCTGTGGGAGGGGGTGTGAGCTCACAGGGAGGTCACCTGCTGCACTCTCTTTTTTCAACATTTCTAGATTTTAGTACACACACACACACACACACACACATACACACACACACACATACGCACACACACACACACATGCAAATCTGGCTTCAAAGTTCTTAGGCAAATCTTCCATTTTTTTTTAAATCTTCCATTTTTAAGTAATTTTCCTACTTCAGAAATTTGCTACATCCATCCAGGTGTATGTGCACATACAAATGTGCACGCATTACCTCCAGCAAATTTGCACAGTATTTCCTCTGCCTCCATAATCCTCAACCCTTTCCCTCCAAATGAGTTAAAACTTATCTTTGGGTAAAGGAAGAAAGCTTGCTACAATCTCTCAGTACTTCTACATCTTGCCGAACTTACTGGATACCATTTATGAGATTAGCAACAAACCAGTGATGCCCACACCCTGACGTGTGCCAGGCACTTCCCTTGTGTCTCTGTTCTTCTGTCAGCACTGTTCTGTCCATGAGGCATCTGGTGACAGACACCTGAGCTGCTTTGAAGAATCACCTGCTCTGCCAGCTCACATTCTAAATCTAAGGGCTATGCTGTAACGTTTTTTGGTATGACACAAGTGCAGGCAGCAGAATAAGTAAATACATGCACACACATATATAGATATGCATTCATACATAATACATACATTTATACATACATATATACATGCATGCATGCATAAAGGGATACCAGGAAACACAGCACATGGTGACTCCAAGGTCCTCAGAAAAGGCTTTCTACCCTTTCGAGTACTTGCTACTATTTCTGCCCATAGAGGAACCTCTTCTCAAAGTGAGGCTCTCCTTAGAGTGGGACTAGAAGAGAGCATGGTTTTCAGTGTAGTTATTCATAATTACCCATGTGGTCAGATAGCAGTCTAGAGGTGACGTTGGTGTGATTGATCAGAGATGACTCAGTGGTTAAGAGCACATAGTATTCTTGCAGAAGACCTGAATTAGCTTCCCAGCACCTCATCGAGCCCCGCCCCTCTTTCTCTCTCACTGCACATACACAGAGACACATATATGCATGCACACATGCACATCTGCAATGCACTCGTGCACACTCCACATGTAGTTGCACTCACATGTGCATAACCACACAGACAAATACCTGGATACGTAATTAATAATAAAATCATTTAAAAAAACCAATCATTGGTAAACGGTCATTAATTGTCAAGCTCTCGGTGTGGGAAATCAACATAGAAAAGATCTTGAGAGGTCAGAGTTGGGAAATTGGCCATGGAGGAATGGCTGATGTGGCCTGGGGACTGTGGCTGAGCTGTCAGGATCTGCAGAAGAAGCATGAAGTTCTGGCAAGCCCTGCAGGTAATGCCAAAGCCAGAACGCAAAAGCTGTTGGATTAGGATGAAGAATGGAGGTTCCCGGCCTGGTGGTGGATACTTGTATCCCCTGCTATGAGGGAAGTAGGTGTGGGAGGGCTTTAAGTTTAAAGCCTATGAATTAATTACTTTTCATTTTTCTGTGGTTCATTTCCTGACAAGAAACAAGGGAAGAGGGGTTATTCCAGTCAGAGGTCATACAGAGCATCAGAGTAGCAGGAGTGGGAGGCAGATGGCCACTCTACATCTGCCATCAGGAAGCTGAGAGAGATGCGTGCTGGTGCCAAAGTTCTTTTCTCCTTCTCATGAAGTCCAGGACTCACAGCTCAGTCACCTCAGTTAACTCAGTCTAGAAACTCCCTCTGACACACCTAGGTACTAGTTTCCATGGTGATTCCAAATCCCATGGGGTTGATGGTGAAGATTAACTATCACAGCCTGCTTTGACTATAGAGTTTCAAGGCCGAATTAGGCAGCTTATTAAGATCTATCTCAAAATAAAATAAACTAAAAAGTGGGATAGAGACATGCTAGCTAGATGCTCACTAGTGGATTGCACGCCTAGCATGTACAAAGCCTTAGTTTCCCCGAGTGTCTATGTAAGGAAGAATGCAAAAGTAGCAGCAAGCAGGAAGTCCACGCCTGGAGAGGCAGAGCAGTGTGTAAAAACCTGCCTGAGATTCTAATGAGATCCTGATGTACTGGGGAATATGTGGACTGACCAGTGATTAGCAGAGAAGTTGGCTGATTCAGTTACGCTAGACCTGGCCAAAAGGGACTGCACAAATTAAATGTCCCTTTCTGAAAGACAAGCCTGACCAGACTTGCTAAATCCTCAGTGCTGAAAGATCCTGGGCTCCAGCATGAGCAGAAGGTCGTCAGAATAGAGGATTGGACACAGGGAAGGAAGAGAATCTGCTGCTTGGGTTAGACCCAAGTGTGTCTCCTGCTGGGCCCTTTCCAGAAAGCACCTTCGCACTCTCTACTGAGGGAGCTTAACGTTGAGTTCACTTTAAAAGAAAAGCTGAAAGGCATTGTAGCGTTTATGACACAGCATCCTGAGAAAGGGTCAAAGCAGAAAACCAATATGATAACCGAAACAGGAAGCGTGGTAGAGAGAAGGACTTACAGGGAATCCTCACTTTTTATAAGCATTTTCCTTTGGTGGAAGAACTGTTCTTGTGCATGGGGTGAAATAATCATTCAATATGTATACAGTATGTAATAATCAAATTGAGACAGTTTGCATCCCTACCTCCTTAAACATTTGTCGTGTGCTCAATTATGAAATCCAACACTTCCTCTTTCTTCTGTGAATCTGGATATGTCTGAACAGGTCGTCTGTCTAAAACTTGGGTAGCTGTGTTAATATCTGTGCCATTGACTCCTGTATTCTGTATAATTGAATGTGAAGTCGAGCGAGTGCACGTGGTGCATGTAACACATTGTAACTTCTCCTTCATGTTTCTTTCATGTGTACTTCTCCAGGTCTTATACAACATTCTAATCGCCTTCACTAAGATGCATAAATTTGAGGACATAGAAGCGGTGGACATTTTGGCCGGATGTGCCAGATTCGTCATCGTGGGGTGCGGGGGAGTATTTTTCGGCATCATTTTTGGATTCATTTCCGCATTTATCACACGTTTCACTCAGAACATCTCTGCGATCGAGCCTCTCATCGTCTTCATGTTCAGCTATCTGTCTTACTTAGCAGCCGAGACGCTTTATCTCTCCGGAATCCTGGCGTGAGTGCAACCTACGGATGGAGTCACGTGGGAACGTGTGGATGCTTTAGGGGGAAGCTGGCCTGGGTATCTGGGAAAAGCCTGATGCTAGTCCCCTGAGGCGCTGGGGGGTTTAGGATTTCTTCACTTTCTGAAAGCTGGCTCTGGTCCTTTGCCAAACAAATGTTCTCTCCGACATTTGCCTGAGGAACGTCTAGCAATCAGGATGCCAATTAAAAATGTTCAGGAAAAGCTGGTGCGAAGCAGAGCTGGGGACGCTTCAACCTTAAAGTCCATCTGAGCAGTTTCTTCTCTTTCTGAATAAATGGAGAGCCATTCCTGGGGTGCATGCTTTTAATCCCAGGACTTAGTAGGCAGAGACAGGTGGAGATCTGTGAGTTCAAAGCCAGCCTGGCCTATGTAGGGAGTTCCAGGGCAGCCAGGGAGACGCTGTCTCAATAATAATAATAATAATAATAATAATAATAATAATAATAGTAATAATAATAGCAACAATAATATAATAGATTGTAAAATAGAAGGGAAGCAAACCACAAGGAACTTGCACTCTGGGCTCTGTCATTCTGCCACCAGGCCCATCACACCACACTTACCCCACACTGAGACCCCCGCACCCACACCCCACACCCCCTACCCCACACCCACACCCCACACCCCACACCTAGCAGGAGAGAGGAAAGCTACGCATGAACATCCAGTACTTTGTCCCAGTGAAGACATCTGTTTAGGTGTTAAATCCCCCTCCCCCTAACTGGAATGTTTTTCTTAGAATGAAGCTTCTCAGTTTGGCTCATTAGATCTGGTTTTGTTTTCTTCCAGACATTGTCCTAATATGCAACTATCTGGGCAGAAAGCTTTAATTGTACAGAATTTATTATATGGAAATTTTATTGTATAGAAATCCCGATGAAATACAATAGTATGGACTTTAAGTATCATTATTTTTTTTCTTACTGCGGGGGGTTTGTATGTGCTCGGCCCGGGGAGTGGCACTGTTAGGAGGTGTGGCCTTGTTGGGGTGGGTGTGGCCTCGTTGAATGGGTGTGGCCTTGTTGGAGAAGGTGTGCCACCGTGGGTGTGAGCTTAAGACCCTCATCCTTGCTGCCTGGAAGTCAGTCTTCCACTAGCAGCCTTCAGATGAAGATGTAGAACCCTCAGCTCCTCCTGCACCATTCTTGCCTGGATGCTGCCATGTTCCCACCTTGATGATAATGGACTGAACCTCTGAACCTGTAAGCCAGCCCCAATTATATATTGTCCTTATAAGAGTTGCCTTGGTCATGGTGTCTGCTCACAGCAGTAAAACTCTAACTAAGACACTCACCTTAAAATGACCAACCGCAGCTTCAAGGACAAAGAAAGGGGCTTTCTTCACTTTTTCCTAGGTAAATGGGTCCAGAAAAGGAAAAAGCTTGAAATAGTTGAATAACATTTATGTGAGAAATACTGCTTGGTAGCTGGATGGAGTAATGATGGACTCAGGACAGAGGAAGGAGATTTCTTTTTCTTTTAATTAAAAAGAGATCGAGCTGAGCACTCTATCCATGGAACTGAAGAATGTTTACTTGGCTTTAAGGCAGTCAAGTATTTCCTAGTCAGAGTTGGGGCTGACAAAGCTCTCAATATGGAAAGGGAGGTCCAGACACATGTTTGAAAGACCTGCCTGTGTGTGTATGTGTGTGTGTGTGTGTGTGTGTGTGTGGTGTGACTGTATGTGTGTGGTGCATGTATGGTATGTGTGTGTATGTGTGTATCTTAGTGTAAATGTGATGCGTATGTGTGGTTTGTGCTTGTATGTGTGTGCTATATGTGTGTGTAGTATGTGTACAGTATGTATAATATGTGGTATGTGGTGTGTGTGTATGGTGTGGAATGTATGGTGTGTATGTGATGTGTGGTGTGTGATGTGTGTTTGTTTATGAGTGTAGTGTGTGTATATAAGAGTGTGTGTGTGACTGTATGTGTGTTGAGTGTGATATGTGTATGTGTGTGAGTGTAGTGGGTGTGTATGGTATATGTTTGTATGAGGAGAGTGTGTGTGTGTGTGTGTGTGTGTGTGTGTGTGTTGTATGTGTGTTGTGTGTGTGTGTGTGTGAGTGTAGTGGGCATGTCGGTATATGTTTTATATGTGTGTGTGTGTGTGTGACTGTATGTGTGTTGAGTGTGATATGTGTATGTGTGTGAGTGTAGTGGGCATGTATGGTATATGTTTATATGAGAGTGTGTGTGTGTGTGACTGCATGTGTGTTGAGTGTGATATGTGTATGTGTGTGAGTGTAGTGGATGTGTATGGTATATGTTTGTATGAGAGTGTGTGTGTGTGTGACTGTATAGTGTGTGGTATGTGATATGTGTGTGTTATGAGTGTGGTGTATGTATGGTGTGTTTGGTATGTGTTCGTATGAGAGAGTATGGGTGTGACTGTATGTGTGTGGGGTGTGATATGTGTGTGTTTGTGAGAGTGGTGTGTGTGTTTATGAGTGGGGTATGCATGCGTGCATGTGTTATAAAAACCATGACACACGTACACTTGCTATTTTCATTCACCTGAAGAGGAAGGCAGCAGTCTGCAGTCCACAGACAGAGAAGGGAGTGAGGATACATAACTCCAGACAGAGACAGGTTCTGCACACAGCCTTGATTACCAGGTGCCTCTGGTGTGGCAAATGTTGTTTCTTTCTAAGCCTTTGCCCCTCTTGTAGCATCACAGCTTGTGCAGTGACAATGAAAAATGCGTGGAAGAGAAGCGTGTCCCAGGCGTCGTACCCGACCATCAAATACTTCATGAAGATGCTGAGCAGCGTGGGTGAGACCCTGATCTTCATCTTCATGGGCGTGTCCACCGTTGGGAAGAACCATGAGTGGAACTGGGCTTTCGTCTGCTTCACCCTGGCCTTCTGCCAGATCTGGAGAGCCATCAGTAAGCAACACCGGGGCCCCAACACGATGCTGCTTGGCTTCCTACCCACGTCTCTTTTCCCCTCAGTTTGACCACAAGCAGGGAGCTGATCTGTTTTCCCTGCATTTGGGGAGTGCATGCACCTTGTCCTTACTGACACTTGCTGTTGGCTTCCTCAGCAGGCTCAAAGTCACCGCAGAAGTTGTCCTCGGAGGCAAGGACCGAGCAGGGAGTCTTGTGTTTTGTTGAGAGAGAACACTTTTGCATCTACACATTTAAATATAACTCAGTAAATATATCGGTTGCTCTGCTTCCTTGCCAGTTTGTAGCCTCTTGTGTGTTAAGTCGGATGTAGATTATAAACTGTGGGCGTTTACACTTTTGATCCAGGATAAGTGAGATCTCACAAACTGTCTTCTATGTGAGACAAACATTGTCAGGAAACATTCCCATAAATAGTGCAGCCGCTCTAAGGGATGGATGGGTGGCGAGGATAAAGTCGGAGAAGGACCAAGGAGTGAGTTGTTGCTTTAAAGTGCTCGTTCCTGGGGACTGAGATTGCTCAGTCACTAAAGCGCGGGCTGCCCTAGAATGCGGGCCTGGGTTCAGATTCCAAGAATCCTCATAAAAACCAAGAATTACTGCCCATGCTGTGATTCCTGGGGAGAAATGGGCAGGAGGATTTCTGGGGCTTATGGTCAGCCCATCTGGCCAATCAGTGAGTTTCAGTTTCAGCAAAAGCCTCTCTCAAAATAAGGTGGAGAAGAGAGTAAGGAAGACATGCCCTCTGGCCTCTGCATGAGTGCTCACACACACACACACACACACACACACACACATGCTCACACTCACACACACACTCACACACACACACATGATCACACACACATGCTCACACACACACACACTCACACACACACACACACACCACACCACATGTCACACACACACACACACACCCACACACACACACACACCACACACCCACCCACCCCAACACACCCACCCACACCCCCAACACACACACACTCACACACAATGCTCACAACACACACTCACACACACTCACTCACATGCTCACACACACAGTCACTCACACACACTCACACACTCACACACATGCTCACAAACACTCACACACACTCACACACACATGCTCACACTCTCACACTCACACACATACACACACTCCCACAAACTCCTACACATATACACACTCTCTCATACACTCCCACACACTCACATACATACAACTTGCACACAGGAGAACACAAGAGATACTTTTGTGTGTGCCCACATACAGGTATAAACAGAAGGAAAGGGTGAGCACTGTTTTTCATTAATTTATTTATTTGTTCACCTTACATCCCTATCACAGCTCCCTCAACACCTCGCCACCTAGTCCCACTCCTACAAATCCTTGGGTACCACTCCACCCTGGGACTTCCAGTTCTGACAGGACTGAGCACATCCTCTCCAGAGCACATTTAATTATGATATTAATTAGTAAAGGCAGTTATACTATAAATAACCTGACTTCTGGAAAATAACTCCTGTTGTAAAGAATAAGACCCAGTGGCTGTTGTGCACTTCTATTTCATATGTGTTTGTTTGTGTGTTGTCTTTTAATTGATGAATATATATGATTCTACAAAAGGAGCAGAGGCTGAGAGAGAAGCAAGTATTTACTACATCACATGAAGTCCCCACCAATGGCAGGACTGTATGTATAGGTTTCTCTCTCTCTCTCTCTCTCTCTCTCTCTCTCTCTCTCTCTCTATATATATATATATATATATATATATATATATATATATATATATATATGACAGGATATTACTGTGAATTACGATATAACCCTGGCTAGCTTGACACTCACTATATAGATCTTGTTAGCTTCAAACTCACTGAGATTCACCCCCTAATATGTGCTGAGTGCTGGGGTTAAAGGAAGGTGCATGTACCACCATACCCCAAAGAAGTTGTGTGCACGCATGTATGTGTGTGTGTGTGTGTGTGTGTGAGAGAGAGATTAGTTTAGAAATTATATTTCTAGATAATTTTGTTATTTGTATTTGGCCAATTTTAATATATCAATTAAAATTAAGTTGTAATAGCCTTGGGGATGCATAAAAAGAATGACAAGAGGGACTGTTCAGAGAACTGTCTGCTCTTGCAAAGGACCTGGGTTCAAGTCCCAGCAACCACATGGTGGCTCACAGCCCTCTGCTGCTCTACTTCCAGGGGATCCGATGCTATGAGGGCACTGTACATATGTGTGGCACACACACACACACACACACACACACACACACACACACACACATATATTACCAGGACACAAAGCACCCCCCACACATATATAATATATATTATGTTATATATATTATATATATATAATTTTAAAGAACAAGAGTGTAGAAATATTAACATAGTAATAACAGTAGGTAAATATATGCCTATCCTTGTTGGTAAAAATACTATAAGGATTGTGATATAAATTTAAAATCCCACATCAAAATTTGGTGTGAGTTATGACTCACTATTTGAAGCTGTACACACATTTGTTTATTTAAAGTCCTGTTTGTCAGCCTAAAAATAACAGCTTTGACTAAAAATTACCAATCTCCTTCCGTTGTTATGATATTCTACAGATCTACAGGGAAGTAGTGCTGGAATCTAAAGAAGTGAAATGAAAGATTAGGCCAGCAAACAGGGAAATGAGCCATCTAGAGGGGGTGTGTCTGTTCTTAGCAATCATACAGCCCCTCACCACAGCCCTGTAATGGAGAGAATTGTTGAACTACTGCTGAGAGAATGGCTGGCTTGGGCAGGTCACCGTGACTCCACCAGCAAGTGTGACAGTCTAGATCATTGCCTACTCACTCTCTCTGTTCCACCTCATTATCTCTAACCGTAACTAATGACTAAGAAGGTTTTATGTATCCAAGGCCCTGTTTTCTGCTATTAATGAGAACAGTGTTTGCTTAACTTTTCATCTACCTACTCAAGTAAGTACATACACTTGACTCTCTATAGATCTGTGGGCTCTGTGTTCGTGAGTTTGACCAGTCACAGATCATTAATATTGAGGGGAAAACCATAATCTGCATTGCACATGTACAGACTTTATTTCTGGTTATCATTTCCCAAACAATACAGCACAGCAAACCTAGTATAAGCAATCTAGAGCCAGCTTCGCGTATCCACAAGAATGTGTACAGTCTACAGCCCGATACTTCATGCAGTAGAAGGGAGTTGGACATTCATGGTCATGATCATCTGAGAGAATTCTGGGCCCTGTCTCCTGTGGAAACTTAGAGCTGATTATGCTCTTGATATCTCTGATATCTGATGATATAAAATGATAAGGAACCCAGGTCACATGCCAGCAGGCGAAGAGAAGCTCAAATAGACCCACCAACCGAACCTGTGAATTCTGTTGTCCTTTCTAGTCTAATATTATTGATGTCAAACTGTGCTTTCTCTGAGATATGTAGGTGCAAGGGGACATAAAGCGAGAATGAGAGGAACTTTTGTTTAAAACCAAGGGCCAGTACGTCAGTAGTGGCTTTCATGGGAAGCACATCAAGAATCTGTACGGTGGAACACACTTCTATGCTTTGCACAAGCTTCCTTCACTTCCAACCTCCATTTATTACCACACTTACTCACAGTAAAAGTTTCCTGTCCCTGAAACCTTGTAAACTTTTCTGTTTGTTCACATGAACTCCCAGCACTAAGCCAGCCTGAGCGATCTGCCAGTCATGCACATAGTCATAAGGGAACTCCCTTCACATTCAAACTACAGACTTCCGGAAGGTATGCCCTGAGAACATGAGATAAGGGGTTTGTATTTCACAGACAACTTTTCCTTACCTGGTTTTAGAAGGCACCACAAGCGTTATGGATATAGATTAGACATTCACACCTCATTTTTTAATAAAGATTTTTGTTACTTTAAAAACACACAAATACATATATAACACACATACACACAGATACACAAGCACACAGATAAACATGTATACAGATACACACAGACACACACACAAACATATAAACACACACAAATATACAGGCACACATATAAACACACACACATACAAAGATATATAAATACACACATATATGAACACATACACACACACCTACACATATGAACAACACACATACATACAAACACACACCTGCAAACACACACACAACACACATACATACACACACACAAAAACCACATGCACAAGTGAATACACATAAAAACACATACACAAATGTCCACACATACAAATACATATATAAACATGCACACACACACACACACACACACACACACACACACACACACACACAACAGTTGGGCTAGGAAAACCAGAGAAGGGTTGGGGATTTAGCTCAGTGGTAGAGCGCTTGCCTAGCAAGTGCAAGGCCCTGGGTTAGGTCCCCAGCTCCGGAAAAAAAAAAAAAAAAAAAAAAAAAAAAAAAAGGAAAACCAGAGAAAACCTTTAACCTAAAGAAAACATCACCGAAATGCAGAGCCTTGAGAGAAGGTCTGTGTGCGCTGAGTGGTCCTCCCTGTGATGGGATCGGGCTGCCTTGTTTAGCTCTGCATTCCCCTCTGCTCTAATACCTGTCTCCCCTTTGCAGGCGTGTTTACCCTCTTCTATGTCAGTAACCAGTTTCGGACTTTCCCCTTCTCCATCAAGGACCAGCTCATAATTTTCTACAGCGGTGTGAGAGGAGCAGGAAGTTTCTCCCTTGCCTTTTTGCTTCCTCTGTCCCTTTTCCCTAGGAAGAAGTTGTTTGTTACTGCAACTTTAGTAGTTACGTACTTTACTGTATTTTTCCAGGTTGGTAGATTTCTTTCATATTTAAAATAAGTAGGTTCTTTCACAGCTATGTGTTAAACTCGTAGGGTGTATCTGGTTTTTTAGAATTCTGGTTGATCCTCTAAATAGATTCTAAGATACTTAGAGGCCTTAGTTCATAGTAAAATTTTAACTCCTGAAATTTACTGCCTTTGAGTTGATACAACATATTAATCAAAAACGTCCCCAGGTGAGGAGTGAATGATTATTACTCTGTTTACTATGTAAAACGAGGTGGCGCCTGATACTTGATAAAACAAAGTTCTGTTTTAGTGAAGTGAGTTCTTAATGAGCTAATGAAGATTTATTTATAAAGATACAAGATACTGTATTAAAATAGATCGTAACATCTATTTTGTTGACGTATATAGAAGAACTAAGAACTAAAGTGTGACACATCTAATCACATAGATGCTAGAAACAAATGCATATAAATTGGGCATTTTATAGCTTTGAGGATAGAATTTTACTCTACAGTAACAATGCTCCCCTCAGCAAACCTTTATTTTATTATCTATGATACAGGGGATCACAATTGGCCCACTGGTCAGGTACCTGGATGTCAGAAAGACCAATAAAAAAGAGTCCATCAATGAAGAGCTTCACATCCGTGTAAGTTAACTGCCCTTTCTGATAAATGGATACGATGTTTCTTTCCTGTGTTCCCCTGAGAGCCTGGAGGAGGCTGTAGCTGTCAGGAGACTCACTGATCCTGTTCCTTTTAGCTCCATTAAAAGGGACTGCACTTTTTTTTATTTTACACTATTGCTACTGCAAGGAATTAACCCAATTGTGGTGGCTTCTAAGATGCAAGTATGTTATCTTAGAGTTCTGGAATTAGTGGTATTTCAGTGCTATTCCTTCTGGAAGCTCTAGGGAAGAATCTATCTCTTTGTCTCTTTCGGTTTCTACAGGCTTCCTTTATTGTTGTGTTCTGAGGGTGAAAGATAGGGTCCCGCACATGGTAGACAAACACTGTGCCACTGAGTGGTGTACTCAGTCCAACAATTGGGATTTTTAACTGGAAAATTCCAAGGTAGCTCTGTTCTGAAGGTCTTCAGCTGATCTAATTAGCACCCCCAGATTGTCTAGGATCTTCCTCCTTGTTTAAAGCAACTGTTGGTGAGTTCTCTCAGTTCCTCAGAATACAGTCACAGCAAAATATATATTAGCATTTGATTAGATAACTAGAGATTTGCCTCATCGAGTTAACACCTAGAAGGATGTCACGCTGCTATTGTTCAATATGGTCCTAGTGGCTGCTGTAGACAATGTTTCTCACAAATATGACTCCTACTTTTGTCTGTTTGAGTTCAACATAGTATCAAAACCATGATGTTCAGGATGATGTCCATGAATAGACACAAAGACTAGTGTGTGCAAAGACATACCAGCACACAGATGTATGTACACATCCATGCATACATGCGTGAACACACTCTTATACATACAACCATGCCACATAAATACATCTGTGCAGATATGCACACACACATGCATATATGCATGTACATACTCTTGCACACATTCAGAAAACACACATGCATGCTCACATGTACACACACTCATACACACATGCAAGCACACACATGCACACATGTACATACAAAGTATTCACCAAACTGCTTGTATACAAACAATGGCTGGGAAGCCTTGTCATTGTAGCTGCTCCAGAGACTCAAGCTCAATAGGATAATTCAACTAGACCTTTTTCTTTGTGACTTTTACCCCATAGGGCCCTACTTCTGATAGTTTTAATACTGTACAGATGGGTGACATCTTCATGTGTTAGTCTTGAATATTATACCAATAGATACCTGAGGAAATAAAGTCATTTATTTGAATTCCAGGGAATCAAAATAACAAACTGTAAAGCTATTTGAGGATATTTAACAGATTAGGACAGAGAATGTTAAAAACTATGTTAATTCTTTAAACTGATTATACATTTTTCGTCTTTATTCTTATCTTGCTTAGAAAAATTAACAACCTGTCTTTTAGTGGAACTTCAACATTTTACCTCCTTATTTATTTATTTTTCTTATAAAGTTATGACTAAGGCCAACTCTAATGGTATAAGTCTTTAATCCACAACTTGAAGATCAGAGGTAAATGGACTTCTGTGAGATCAGGCTGCCCTGGTCTATACAGACCCTGCCTCAAAAAATAAATATTATGACTATTGTTAGAAGACAGTAGACCAATTAAGGGTTTAAATAATAATTTTTCATCTTTTCGGTTTTTTTTAATCAAAATGAAACAGAAGCCAACATAAACCTAGATACTTTTTTATTTGAATTATTTCTAGATCAATTTATAAGCATTTTAAAATTATACTTCTCCAAAATTCTTATAAATCATCATAAACAAAACAAATGGGGCATTGTGCATTGAATTGTAATTTCCTGGACTAAAGGATTGAATTTTTAAAATGAAGATGAAGATCTTATATTGGTTTATTAGTGTGTAGACTCCATATTTAGTCTTTCCCTTCCTTAGACTTATTATAAGGTTCACACATTACCTGTCTGATGTGAAAAAATGGAGAATGTAGACAAATGTACCCATTACAGCAGAACATCTGAAGAACTGTATTTTGGAAACTACGTAAACTAGAAATGTGATTTTCTTTTCACAGCAAAAGTAATAGGTAATCATTATACTTTTCCTCCACATGATTTCAGTAATGAGAAGTTTCTAGATCTTCTTAGAAAAGTATTATTCAAACCAAGTGCCAGGTATGATTTCATTGTATGTGATGCAAATTATCAAGAAGAAGTTTATCTGCACAATCTTTCAGTAAGAAAGAGGAATTGAATTCCTGTGAAAGAAGAGGTTATGTTTAAGTTAATTAAGGTCTTTCTTGGCCTTTAAAGCTTATAGTGTTTGTGTGTCTGTGTGTGTGTGTGTGTGTGTGTGTGTGTGTGTGTGTGTGTGTTTGCACTTGAGTAAATTAAAGCCTTTCTTAGCCTTCAAAAGCTTATAGGGTGTCTGTGGTGTGTGTGTGTGTGTGTGTGTGTGTGTGTGTGTGTGTGTGTGTGTGTGACTTTTAGAGCTCATATTTCTCTAGCATTTCATTGACTTCATCTTCTTATTTTTGGTTTGGCAGCTTATGGATCATCTGAAGGCTGGGATTGAAGATGTGTGTGGGCAGTGGAGTCACTACCAAGTGAGAGATAAGTAAGTAGGGTAAAGTTTCATTATCTAATAATGGATTCTTGAGGATGGCTCCTTGAGGAATAGTGGGCCTGGAAGATGAAGGACCTAGGAGTTATACTATACAGGAAACAGCTGGGCCTGCCCAACATGGAAAATCAGAGTGTCGGGGAAGAGCCATAGAGGTGGGTCAGGTCAGTTCCAATAGGAACAGCACAAGAAATGGTGGGAAGTAGAAAGTTTCCCTCCCCCACAAAAGTAGCTCAACTTTGTGACCAACCATGAAGTTGTAGAAGACTTTAGTGACTCACTAAGGGCCTAGAGAAACCATAGTTGGAGACCTCTAAGATTCAATTATACAGTGATTCTTCTGAGATGCCCAGAGGCTTTTTGCTTACCACATCCTACATTTCAAATGTCTTCTCAAGGAGGAAAAATATGGCTGGACACAGATGGTAAGTCATCAGCAGGTAGTGAGAAGCTACCTCTCGGGCATATATACAATTATTTTAAAGGTGAGGAGAGAAACAGACTGAACACAAGACTCAGAACTCCTTATGGAGCTGATGAGGAAGTGGGAGAGCAGAGGAAGCTTGGGAGAAGTGAACAGAGAGGATGGGAGGGGATCAGGAGGAGCCAACCTGACAGGAAGCATCTGGCATGTCAAGAGGTATGTGGCTGACAGGGTCGGGACAATGGCAGCCACAAGAGTTGGCAAGTACAAGATCAAGTCGGACTCTGCTAAAGAAATGTGAAGTATATTGTGACAACAGGTTTGGGAGAGTTGATTACAAAGGGCTGAGAAGGAGCCATAGCATCTCTCGAGAAAGGTCAGAAGGTCAAGGGGTGGCCTCTTCAAAAAGATCAGGTGACTTGAAAAGATGACAAAGCTCAGGAGGACTGCCTGCTGTATGCTGAGGACTTAACTGATGGCATCTGCGTACCTCATGATCCAGGGGAGCAAACAGTAGATAATAAGCCAACATTCCAGGAAGTTATGTGCCCCATTAAAAACTGAAGCAGGCAGAACAACTGCCCTTAGAAAATGAAATGAGTGGAAGCATTGAAAACAGGGACTCTGGAGAGGCTCTTAAGGTACCACTGCATGTGTGCGAGACTTAGGCCAATGGGTCGACCAGATGTTCGAGGTAACTGTCGTAGCTGCCAATAGAGTTGGGCCTATTCAGGTCAACCATTATTCAGGCTTTTGAGATGATTGGTGTGTGTGTGTGTGTGTGTGTGTGTGTGTGTGTATTGGAGTGTGGGATAGTTCTCTTCTTTAATTGACAGGATTCAAAGTGACCTGAAGTACGATGAGGCAAAACTACTCTCTAACTAGCAACCTTATTAAACTTAGAAAGTTCTCATTGAAAAGAGCAGCATTACTGTGAGTGCAGCCGCCGTTTCTCTTAGGAGCTCTTAAGAGGCAACACTTTTTCAAAAGCCTCACCCAACTCAATTGTTTTCTTGTAGTTGGAGCTCAGTGGGACTAGGCTACCCTGACTCCTTTTATGCACACTTTTGGCTCTGATTGTACCTTGTCTCTTTCTTTTCGTTTAGTTGATTTCACCGTGTTAGGGCCACTAGGCTTTGATTAGTTGATTTTATTGTATTCCAGCTACTAGGCCATTATTTTCTATTAAAAAAGAAAAAAAAATCCACAAATGCTTTGATTTTTTTTAAATGTGTTCAAATGTGGTAGGTTTCAGGCACTGCTTTGATAATTTTCAGAGTGGAGTTAAGTTGAAATTTGTTAAAGAAGAAAAAAATCCTATTTCTATAATATACATAAAGATGTTGGTTTTCGTGTTTAGGTTCAAGAAGTTTGACCATAGATATTTGCGGAAAATTCTAATCCGGAGGAACCAGCCAAAGTCAAGCATTGTTTCTTTGTATAAGAAGCTGGAGATGAAACAGGCCATCGAGATGGTAGAGACTGGGCTACTGAGCTCTGTGGCTTCTCCCACACCCTATCAGTGAGTTCCACCTGCCTTTTGATCTAGACTTTTAATATCTGAATTTCAGGGCTAAGTCATGGCTCCATTTGAAACATGTAGCAGACCAGAATGGGCTGAAAGATAGATGTGGCAGTTAACATTCTAGATTATAACAAATACCCGCGCTAAAAAATCTCATGGTATGGGGGTTCAGTAGCTGACTGGTTGGTGATTTGGGGCCTGTGGTCAGGTGACATATTGCAGTCACCATTACGGCAAAACCATTAATTTGATGGACGAGGAGATGGAGGGCCCAATGACTCATTCAACAACAGGCACCCAAAGGCCTGAGGCTCTCCCACTGGAAACCATAGCATAACGGTTCTTCATTTCTCAGGAGTGCTATGGACTGCACCAAAGAATTATGACATGGGCTTTAGCTATGAGAAAGGAATTATAAAATAATATTGTCTAAATGTTAATAGTTGGTGCTTTGCCTCAAGCATAGTTTCACGAGTTTGGGGGAATTACTTTTTAACGAAGTTTTCTCCTTTAAGTAAAGTCATAGATGGGCAGGATATTTTATAATGTTTCTTTCCTTTCCTCTTGATTAGAAAATTTTTTCCTACAAACTCTGTCCACATGGTTCTGTAGTTCTTCTGCTCCTTCCACTGTTGTATTTTGTGAAAACTTTCATCTTTTTTTTCTAACTTCCGTGGAGAGAGGTATTAGCTGTTTGGGATCCCGACTTGGATTTGGCGTATACATCTATCTTTCTGTGTCACTACAATGAAATATATGAAGCAGGTTACTTGTAAAAGGGCAGGGAGGGTAGTTTGGGCTCAGCGTTCTGGGGGTTCAAGTCTCAGGTCAAGTCTTTGGGTCTCGAGAGGTTGTTACTGGAGTCTCGGTACATACCCTTAATAAAGGGGAGTGGGGAAGGATTAAAGTGAGGTCCCTGTAACTCCTCTTTGAGACCACACTCCAATGACCTAAAAGCCTCTAACTAGGGGACACCATATAAAGGCCCACAGGAACCTCTCAATATTACCACCAGGGAGACCAAGCTTTTACACATGGACCTTTGAGAAAGACTTTGTCTAAACCACGGCAGGGAGGAGATGAGGTGGCATAAGAGGTGTGGTATACCACTTACAGGTTTTTAAAGTTGAAGAGGTGTCTGCAACAGGGAGAGCCTACATGAGATTGTAGGATTCGTCTTGAATCCACCAGGCCAGCTTGGAAGTGCTGTCTGGCTTCCAAGTGAGAAGAAGATGATATGACTCAGAATGGATGTGGAGGCAAGGCATAGGGAGAGGCCTTATTTGGTGTGTGTATCTTCCACCATCTGCTAACCAATTGTTCCCCAGAGCTGGATTATTTTTAAAAGCTGCTTTAATTCTCTGACATTTTACAACAGTTCCTTCAGTATTTCAAGACTTAACCCCTAAAGATGCTCAGCTTTCTTCTGAGCAACGATTTAAGGGTCGCAAATGTAAGCCACAGTATACATTTAGGGAAAGAATGCTGCATCCTCCCCCACCCCCTTTCATCTTCTTCAACTAATGACACCTGATCATGAGCTTCAATTATGTCCTCACATCAGGGCAGTGGATTGAGAACGGAGCTAAAAATAGATAGCAATAAAATTGTCAGAAACTGCCTGAGTGTTATTTCACAGGTAACACCTTCCCCCTCACCTGCTAATGAATCAGAAACACCAGTGTCTTCTCACAGGGCCAGGGAAAGAGGTAAACAAGTGTCCCCAAAGGCGCCCCGGTCTAAACGGAAAGTCTTCCACCTTATTTATCTGTGGGATTGTTTTCGGTGACTTGTTTGTTTGTTTTGTGCTGCCCGTTACGCAACTAAACGGAGATGCTTGATGCTAAAATGGGAATGTGCTACCAAATATTTATTGGCAATGTTGCCCAGAGCCACAGTGGAGCCAGAGGTGGCTGGAAAGACTGGGAGGGCAGATTCTGTTTTCATTCACTATGTTGCTATTTTATCCATCGAAGTCTCTGTCTCTTCGTCTTCTCTCTGTCTCTTCTCTGTCTCTATCTCTCTCTTTGTCTGTCTCTGTCTCTCTGCCCCCCACCCCCGTGTGTGTGTGTGTGTGTGTGTGTGTGTGTGTGTGTGTGTGTGTGTGTTTTACTTCACTTTTAAAGCCAATGCCCTCAAATCTTGCTTTTGACCAAGGTTTCTGGCTAACCCCTTACACTCATGGCCTATTAGGCACCTAGTATGTGTGTTAAACACCATGAAGACAGTCATAGATCCTGCCCTCAGACAAGGATAAGTCCTGCCCTTAACAGAAGAGACCACACAGAGCATTATAATAAAGAATAAAAATCAATGTTACTGTAGGAGCAGTGTGTGTCACATGACCTCCTGCTTTGTGGCCTACCCATCAAAGGATGAACTGTAGTTAATGTAGAGGCAGAGAAAGGCTGGACAGTTCCAGACAGACCAAACCACCAGGAACTTCCTCAAGCAGTTCACACCCTACTTATATGATCACTTGGTCTAGGAATGTAAGGGTGCTTATCTCTTATCTCTGGCCAGAATCTCATCTATGTTTCAGTCTATTGGGCTAAAACATATTTTGAACTTCTGTATAACATCACGATGTATTAGCCATAAGTAACTGCTTCAGTTCTGACCTCAAGGCTATTTTTAAGCCGGTTTTGCTTGGCACACTCCCCTCCTCTCTCTGAGTCCTCCAGACTGTGATTTAAGATTACCAGGAGTCTCGCAGGTAAGAGATTTTCCACCTCATATATCCCAATCGAGCAAGTTCACTGGAGTGAGAAAGGTTTTTGCTAGAGTCAGTGTTGAATACGGTTTTAGCCTTTAACTTATATTTATTTGATCTCAGTAGAAATCTGTAGGACACCAAGAGAAAAGGAAATCCTCTCTTGAGATCAAAGTAGCTGATTCCCAAACCAAAGTGGAACAAAACAAACAGAACCCAAACCAAGCCTTCATACAATCAGAGGAAAGAGCTGCGTACTCAGCCGCCTCTCGGGATCCAGGAGAGGAGAGGAGAGCAGCCAAATGCACACAGAGCTTTGCTCTACGCGTTTAAGCAGTTGTCAGGCAGCTGTTTAGTCTCTGAGTTCTGCAGCCTTTGGGGGAAGGCTGGTGCAGCGTGGAGGAGGTTGCCTCTGTGGAATCCCATTGCTGTTCCTCATGCCGTAATACCTTATAGTAGCACTTACTTGGATCCCCAAACTGCCCTATGGGAGAGCTGGACATGCATTTCTATTGTTATTTCAAACATGGAGCTGTGTATCTCACATGGGACCCTTAGAGATGACAAAGCAATAACAATGTGCTGAGTATTGAAGCTTATGGTCTTGTGTGGTGGCTCAGTGGGTAAAGGTTCAGGCTGCCAAGCCTCCTGATGACTTGAATTTGATCCTCCAGACCCGTAGGGTAACAAAAGAGAGCCCGACTCTTACAAATTGTCTCCTGACCTCTAAAGTGCACAGTTGGACATGTGTACCAGTGCACATGTTCACACATACACAGTAGATGAGTAAATGTAATGCAGTTTCCTTTTTATAGTTTGATTAGGGTTGGAAATACTGCTCCATGCTATAGCCCCTGCCTAGCATGGGTGGAGCCCTGAGTTTGATTCCTAGCACCACCTGGGTATAGCAGTGCAGCCCCCATAATCTCAGCACTTGGGAAGCTGAGGCAGGAAGAACAGAAGTTCAAAGCCAACCTGAGCTACACACAACCTTATCTCAGATATGTAGATTAATTTTATATAAATTAATATTATAAGCATTAAAATAGCCATAAATTATTGGGTAATTAGATACCTATATAATCTCAAATTATTTTATTTCTAAACTCTCATGAGCCTGAGCATGTCATGTTCTCTTTCTTTCTTAATTGTGTGTGTGTGTGTGTGTGAGTGTCTGTATGTGGGCAGTGCCCCTGGAGACCTGGTATTTACTCCTCCAGGAGCTGAAGTGCATGTTGGGAACTGAAGACAGGTCTTCTGAAAAAGTAGTATGTTCTCTTAATTGCCAAGTCCCCTCTCCAGCCCCCATCTGTGTGTTGGTTTTTGAAATAATTAGTCAAATTCATAGTAGTGTAAGAACTCTTTTAATCAATGTCATATTGATGGGATCAAGTTCTTATATCACCATTCTGACAGCCAACTATGTGTCGTAGTTTCTGATGTAAGTTCCACAATAAAATATCATGTCCTTGTAAGCCACACTTCACACATGCTAGAGTTGGACCTTGAAGTGGCCTTTGAAAGAGTTGCAAGACAGACGTGCAAACAGAGTAACTCATGAGGAACCCTGCAGGCAGCCATGCAGACAGAGTAACTTACAAGGAATGCTAACTGCAAATCAAAAGGGCCACCAGTCATTCCTTCGACCTCTAATCATGGACTTCATGACTAGACTATTGAAAGATTTATTCTTCTCAAGGAATTAGGCCCCAGTAGTTGATCTCTCGATATTCTTAACTATGGTGTGAACATAGTGTTTGTTGGGTCTCATAATTAACTTCAAGTCTCTTTACATTGGTGTAGCATCTCGTGAAAGGAAGGAAGGGAGAAAGGAAGCAGGAAGAAAAGAATTCATGACAAATGTGAATTCAGAGGCTATTGGATTTAGATTTCCTTGTTGTATATTAGCAACAGTGATCCTCTTTACCTAGAAGAAATGAGTGCTCCAGAGAAAAGAGATGCGCCATTTAAATTCTCAATTGCCGGCTCTTCAGGTCCCCGGAAATACTGTTTTCTAAGGGTGGGGTCTTTCTTGCACCTATGTTGTGAGAATTCCAGGGATGGCTGTGCCTCTGAAGGGACATGAAGATAACCCCAGGTATCACCTGGTTCAAGTGAGCCGGGGCTTTTACATCACCGTGGCTGCCACTTATTAATGTGAGTTAGAGGGAGGTGCAGCTGTGCGAGTTGGGTGTTACTCGCTTTAGCCAGCAACCCAGGAGGACTTTAATTAAGTCTGGTCCTTCCTGGAGTGGTCAATTACAAACTGGGGAAAATGCCAAATCTGCTGCTGTATCAAGTTTCACCTGCCATTTCCTTTATCGGTGGCTTTTTCCCTTTCTATTTATTTTATATAAATGTAGAACATAGAAATGTTTGACTAGCTGGTGTTTCTGTTTAGTAATCCACTTTACACACACACACACACACACACACACACACACACACACACACACACACCCATAATGGTGGAATGTATTGGTCATACCGTGTGAGCAGGTGTACCTAAGTCAGAATGAGTTTTTTTTGGAGGACATTTACACAGTTGCCAATAATGGTGCCTAAATTTCAGTCATTTTAAAGAAAGGGTATTGGAAATTGTGCAGACAGCAATTGAGAAAGCCCTTGCACACCACAGTACCCCATATAAAAGCACTTTATTTTATCAATTGCACATTACATCCACACTGCCTTTAATGTTAAATGGCTGCAAGGTTTGGGGGACAGTACTTAAAATATTGGCTGTATTGAAATTAATGATTCATCCCTGTGATTAATCATCCTGACAGCATGGGAGGGAGATATTGAAGCCACCATTGCCTTTATGCTTCCAAGAAATGAGCAGAGACTACTAAAGTAAAAGCTTCCCGGGCAACGGCAGCGTGTTAGAACGGCAGCTGCGTTGGAAGGAGAACTGAACTTTCAGCTCCCTTTTGTTAAGTGCCTATGTTCTAGAGTGAATGTATATTTCCAGTGTAGTAAAAGTTTTCTCGATTACCGATACTAGATTGTAATCAAATACATCTGTCACTTGAGAATTCTTTTTCATAGCTATGTCTTAGCTTTGAGATCCCAGAGGACAATCAGACATTGATTGCAAACCTGGCCCTGATGCTAAGTTTTAAAGTCTTTGGATGCCCAGTGCCTCATCTGGGTTGACCTTCAGGGTACAAATAGTTTGATTCCACAAATAGTAAAATGTGATTCCCCATTCTTAATTATTCTTTAACCAAAAGTAAGGCCCTGACCTGATGTAAAGCAATGTAGGGAGACATTGCTAGTTTAGTTCACAGTTCTACAACACAGTCCGTCATTTGGGAAAAGTCAGGCAGAAACCTGAAGCAACTAGTCACATGATAGCCAAATCAGCAGAGAGAAGGCAAGTGCGCATGCCCAGCATAAGCACGCATGCTCAGTGCTCAGCAATCTTTGCATACTTTTACAAGCTATACAGAGCCCTGGACCAGGAATGCTGCTGCACGTCCAGTCTGGGTCCTCGTCATCAGTTAAGACAGTTAAGACAATCTTCCTCAGGTTTTTCTACAGTAATGCTCTCCTCCCATGTGATTCTAGGTCATTTCAAACTGACAAATAAAACTACCCACGACAGACCCCTAATGTCACAATTCCCAGAGAACTTTATTCACGTAATAACCCGACGTTACCACTGAGTCTCAAAAGGCAGTGGTGTGGATGATGTTGGCTTCTGAACTGTCTATCCGAGCACAGAACTAACAAAAACGGCCACACGAACCTTTGATTGTTTTTTTTTTTTTTCTACTAAGTATCATGTTGGGATTAAATGTTGGGATTACATTTTATGGCACCATTTCCTAAAATTGACCTTTATTGTATTTTATAAATTAGATGGTGGTCATGACCTTGCTAAACCCCCTTTAGAAACTGCTCACAATAATAACAACACAGAAACTGTAAGGAAGCGATATTTTTAAATCTTTAAGTCAAAACATATGTTTGGACTTAATTGATTTGCTAAGGTGGCGGGAAGGATTATGCACACATAAAATCCTGGAATTTAGGAATTTCTCCGAGGCAGGGCAAGGCTTAACGTTTCTTCCTGGCACTTCTTGCCCAGACAGAAAAATAATGCCTTTTCTCCACTGTCGTCTCCAGGTCTGAGAGGATACAGGGAATCAAGCGACTTTCCCCCGAAGACGTGGAGTCCATGCGGGACATTCTGACGAGAAACATGTACCAAGTTCGGCAAAGAGTATGTGCGAGCCCTCTGCGCAGCCTCCTGCTCTACCCTGCCTTGCCCCTATCAGGTCTTCAGGCTGTGCCTTGTTCACACTGTCCTCCCTGTGCTGTGCTTGAAGAAGGGAAAGGTAGTTGTGGGCTGTGAGGCTGGCAACAGTGGCCTTAGAATGAATGCAAATCCAATTGCTGGCTCTAGGGGTCAGGCTGCCCCAGCCATGCGGCTAAAGCTTTCAGAGCCCACAGATCTGCCTATCCTCAAAGGGAAGACAGATGCAGCCATCCATCCTCCTGTCGCGTAGGATCCTGGCAGCCATCGGGTTGTCCAGTGGGGTCAACTATGCTAAAAGTTAACAAATAGAGCTTATTGGATCAGAGTCAGGATGCTATAATACTGAAAGCTGGACTGTAGGGAAATACTGGCGCCTTGGTGTTTTGGTCTGGAATTGGTATGGTCTCTTCATTAGTTTTTAGCCTGAGTCAATGACAGACAAATCAGTGTCACTCCTGCAGAAGCCTTTTCAAGTCTGATGGCTCATTTGTCCATCCTGTTTCTTGGCTATGATTAAGTATGTCTCTTGTGAGGGCTTTTGTTCGTGGTAATGCCCTAGGTCATTCTTTGGATGAGATTAAGAAACTGTCTAAGCTGTTCATTCTCAAGTAGAAGATGCTGGGGTTAGCAAACTTGGTGATCGGATTGAGTCAAGGTTATAAGATACATGTAAGTTAAGAGTTCTCTGCTGCGCTCCTGCCCAGTGTTCTCTCTGAGACTCCAGACTTACACAGTCAGGGAAGGTCAGTGGTCTGAAGTTTTGTGTCAGAAATGCTGATGACTAAGGGGCTGGTGTCAGAAAGGCTGAAGGAATACAATGGGTTTCAGATCATTCCAAGCGAAACTGTTCCAGCAGGACTATCACATTTCACCTCTACTAAGTAGATAAGAACTTCCTGGTGTGGAGCGTGGCTAGTTTAGTGAGAGCCAGGCCCAGTGAGTACCTGGCACTCACTGTTTTCTCCATCTTATTGATACAGGGAAGGAGGTTGGAGTTCTGAAACTCCAATACATTTTGAAATGGTCCACTGCCCACATCCTCTTTCATTCCTCAGATGTAGAGGACAAACAAGTAGGTGTGATGTTAGGTTTCTGTCAACCTGACACAAACTAGAGGCAGGAAAGAAGAGACCTTGGTTGTGGGTTTGCTTTCATCATACTACCTGTAATCAAGTTTTGGGGAGCATTTTCTTGATTGGTGATTGATATGGAGCCAGATAGCCACCGTCTTCTTTCGTCTGGTCTTCAGCATCCTTCTTCTAAGCTATGCAGCATCTCCCGTCCTTCCTTGAATATATTGTCCACATTCATTAAAGAGTTCATTGCTAAGCATCAAATGGAGTCAAAGCAGAGTAGGATTAGGGAGTGGGGTGCAGTGATAGGCTGCAGGTACTTTTTTGCCTCCATTTTTAGTTTGTTGAAAATATACCTCACCAATCCCCTTCCCTGTTAGTGCAGATTTACAAATGCCATTGAGGAAAAGCAACCCCAGAGGAAAGTGTTTACTTGGCTTACACTTTCAGTCACAGCCCATCACTGAGGGATGTCAGAGCAGGAACTTAAACAGGAGCATAGGCAGGAATCACTGGAAGGGGCACTGCTGCTTCCTAGCTCACTCCAGGAAGTGAGCCTGCTTGCTTATACCACCCAGGACCACTTGCATAGGGAATGGCACTGCCCACAGTGGGTTTGTCCTCCCACATCAACCATGAATTAATGAAATGCCCTAAAGACTGAGTTACAATGTGATAAAGACAGTCCTTCAACTGGGCTTTCCCCTTTCAGAGTGTCTCCAGTTTGTGTCAAGTTGACAAAACCATAGCCAACCAACCAGTCAACCACCCAACCAACCAACCAACCAAACAAACAAAAACTCTAACAACACACCCGTTTTTCCCACTACCTCAAAAGTCTTCTACTTTTTCATAGAAAAATCTTCTGGAAATGCTACCCTGAATAACTGAAAACAAACACACACACACACACACACACACACACACACATGTATATTATATAGTATATAGTATAGTATCTATTGCTTGAGGGATTGACAGGAAGACTGTGTAGAAGTCATCTGTTGTCTTCACATCTGGACAATAAGAGTAGGACTTGTAGATGGAAACATTTATCACTGGGCATAGCTAAGAGTCAGTCGTGGGGCTTAGCAGTCACTTCTAAGCAGGGCCAGAAAGAATATAGGGTCCGATTCTGGCCTATCCTAAGCTGTAGTTGACATGAAACTGTGCTGGTCCAACTCTGATTCTGGCCACATCTTTTTAAAAACACTTCCTTTTAGTGTGTCCAGGATAGCATGTACATAGGTGGGGAAGGTGAAGGACTAACTTCTAGAGATTCCCAGTGACACTGCAGAGACAGAGGGCCCCCCAACACAGCAAGATGGAAACAGAGAGGCATGCCCCAAACTTACCAAAGAATAAAGGTCAGCCCAGACTCTATGGCAGTGGTTCTAATGACGCAACCCTTTAATACAGTTCCTCATGGGGTGATGACCCCCAACCATAAAATTATTTTCATTGCTACGTCATAACTGTAATTTTGTTACCATTATGAGTCATGGTATAACTATTTAGTATTCGACCCCTGTGGAAGGGTTGTATGGAAGTATGTATTTCGACATTCATTTCTTATCTTTGGGAATGATTTTATGGCATCTGAGAGCATGTTTCCCCAACTGATGGATACCTGGCTGGGAGATAAGGTCTTGACTCCTGGCAGGTTGTGTGTGGCTTGTCATCCATCACTTCTCTTTGCCTGTGCTTACTGTCTTTGAATACTATGTCTCTCTCTCATAATAACAAACTCATGACTGGATCTTTTCTTGGGGTTCCTTCTACCTTCCCTCAGAGTTGGTTGGTCACTTCCGTCCCTCAGTTCTTATGGCCCTCCCTCCTGTGCAGAACCCACTTAGGGCTGCAGGCTCTGTCCGGCAAGCCTGCCCCATCCAAGCCTGAGTGAGTGCCCTGCTACATACCTCCTGGATGGTTCTAACATCTTATCTCAACTGAATGTAGAGGTGAAATTCCCTGTCTACTTAACTCCCGCAGATGACTGTAAGCCTTTGGAAGACCCACATTTATAATTATTCATTTTTAATTTCCTGCTTGTTATAGCACCTAATAGGCTACCCACCTTTTGTTATTGAAGTAATTATCTTTTTTTTTCAAGTCATGAACCAGTAAGGAGGACACAGGCAACAGTGACCCTCTTATAAAACAGAGATTTGCAGTTTATTGGCACATGCAATGTATCACTCACTGACTCCAGAAAATCAGACATTCACTGATGAACTTGGAGCAAGCATCAGTGGGGACAAGAAGTTCCACTTAATCAAACATACGTTTATGGATAGATATTGGCCTGTGGTCCATGATAGCTTCCATTGGTGAAAGGTGAAGGCAGGAGAGAAAAGTCATTTAAAGTTCGTCAAGCTGGTCTGGTCTTTAAATTAAGGAGTATTTTCACTGAGAAATCTCTCCCTCTCCCCTCTCCCCTCTCCCTCTCCCCTCTCCCTCTCCCCTCTCCCTCTCCCCTCTCCCCTCTCTCCCCTCTCCCCTCTCCCCTTCCCTCTCCCCTCTCCCTCTCCCCCTCCCCTCCTCCTCCTTCTCCCTTTTCCTTCTTCCCCCTTCCCTCCCTCTTCCCCCTCCCTCCCTCCCTCCCTCCCCCCTCTCATCTTTAATTTCAAGCAGAAACTTTGTGGAATTTTCAAAATTAGTTTTAATGTTTTTCTTACCCATCACATCTAAAGGCTTAGCACTGAAAATAATCTTGGAAAGAATGTGGGTGTGCAGGACAGCCACAGTCTGTGGGCACCATAGTGGTGTAAGGGTAGAGTTGCTTCACCATCCACAGTCGTAGCCAGGCCTGAGAGTCCTGAGTTTGCTTGCAGCCTTAACCCCACTGAGGCTTGCTCAGTCATGCCAGAGGCGAAGCTGAGCCCATGCTCTGGGTCTACCTACTCTAGCAGTCTATGATGCCACTGGAGGTAACACTGGCATTCTTACCTGAATATTATTATGCTTTACCTACAGACTCTGTCCTACAACAAATACAACCTCAAACCCCAAACAAGTGAGAAGCAGGCCAAAGAGATCCTGATCCGCCGCCAGAACACCTTGAGGGAGAGCCTGCGGAAAGGCCAGAGTCTGCCCTGGGGAAAGCCAGTATGTGGTGTGGATCTGTCACCAAATAACTGGGCCTGTCCTTGGGGCAGGGCCTCATCAGCTGAGGGCAAATCACTCACTACTTATTCCGACTTCACTTGCTACCAAAGAGATGGAAAAACTTTAGGGGGCAACAGACCAGAACAGCGCCCTCATCTGGATGGAGGAGTCCAGGGACTCAGGCATTTGTGAATGAAGTATAGTGAGGAGATGCTTTCCAAGGTAGACCAGTGACTCCAAGTGGTCCTGAGCCTAGTCTATCCCCAGGAGCCATGGTGGTCATGACTCCTCAGATGAAAGCTTCTAGGCCTCTCAGAAGCTTGTCTAGAATGATTTGCTTTTGCCTAGGCTACCTCTTTCCATCACCAGTGATCACCTGACATCTTACTAGCAGAGGCTGTATAATGCTTATCATATAGGAGCTCCTAGACAGAACAGCCTGGAAGGCTGATACTCAGTGGGGCTGCGACAGTAACTTTGGAAAGTTGACAAAGGTCCTTTCAACATGAGGGGTGGGGTTACGTATTGAGTTATGTGTCCTTTAGACACACATAATTAAATGCCAACAACCCTAGCAAACGGCTCAGCAGAGAGCTGCTCCCTTCCCTTTGTCTGTGTGTCAGTTGAAACTATAGTATCCTAATTCTGCATTTGTTTCTTCTTGCTACCCATAGGCAGGCACCAAGAACTTCCGATATCTCTCCTTCCCTTACAGCAATCCTCAGCCAGCAAGGAGAGGGGCAAGGGCTGCTGAATCCACAGGTAACCCATGCTATTGGCTGCTGCATTGCCTCCTGTGCAGGGCCAGGTGGAGAAGATTTGGGGACTTGGGGGCCAAGAGACACAGCCAAGGCTATTTTGTAGAAACTTGAAATAGAACAAAATGAAGGCATCTTTTATAAATAAATTCCACGATTTTATTTATGGGCACAGAAATGTAGATTTATTACAATTTTGCCATGCACTATTATCCTTTTCTAATTTTTCCGGCCTTTTCTGAGGGTAGGGATGATTAGTAGGTCACATGATTGCACGATCAATACCTCTTCCATGGTATGGTGCCTTAAAGAAAGATATGTGTGTAAAAGGCTCACTTCAGAACTGTTGAAACAGGCCAATGCAATTTAACTATGAGGTTAGATTTTATTGGAGGTATTTGGTCATATTTACTGATTAGTGGTTTCCCATGTAACACGCAAGTGAGATTCCTAGGTTTTGGAAATGTTCATTATTCTAATAAAAGCCAATTTAGCATGCTTTAAATATGTATCAAAATGCTTTCTATTAGAAAAGGGGAATATATAATATAATCCTATGCTATGTTGCCTGTTTGATTTTCTATGTAAACCTTAAAAGAAATCACATTGGGTAGTCAAATAAACTGAAGGCATAGGACCTTAAATTATGTTAAAGGCAATATAATTATTCTTTGAAATAAGGGTTTTTGTTTCTTTGTTTTTCTTGCTAAAACAGGCTTCATGTAAAACACACATCCACCACTGGAGTAAAAGCACAGGGGACGAGTTAAACAGACTTTAAAGATTGGGATGTAATCCCTATAGAACATTTTAGTCAGTGCCCTTCTGTTGTTCTCTCCACACTATTTCTTGACCTTCATAGAGCCCATATCCTGCTCAAAGAATTATAAAAGCACTGT
The DNA here is from genome assembly GCF_011064425.1 of Rattus rattus. Classification (NCBI taxonomy): domain Eukaryota; kingdom Metazoa; phylum Chordata; class Mammalia; order Rodentia; family Muridae; genus Rattus; species Rattus rattus. The sequence continues at coordinate 116,846,821 of NC_046157.1, forward strand.
AGCACCTTGTACAGAAAATCAAACACGAGTGATTGTTTTGTCTCCCCCATCCCCAAATTTCCTAGTTCACTTGACAGTGACCTAGAGAAGAGAGATTTCTCATCTCAACAGATATGAATTTAGTTGTCATTTTAAATGATAAAACACTAGTCAGTTGCATAGAGCAAAATCATCGTTTATTTACATTTCAACCCATCTGGAGCTTTTCCTTGGAAATAGAATAAGTCAGATATACTCTTAAAGTTACTTGCTATGATGGTGTTCCTTCCCAACACTATGTCTATAAAATGAAATGCCAACTTTGTGCTAAATTCCTTCCTTCTGAAGGGGTCTTTGGACTAGAAACTTTGTTTCATTCTTCTTGTTACTAAATTCCTTCCTTCTGAAGGGGCCTTTGGACTAGAAACTTTGTTTCATTCTTCTTGTTACTAAATTCCTTCCTTCTGAAGGGGCCTTTGGACTAGAAACTTTGTTTCATTCTTCTTGTTACTAAATACCTTCCTTCTGAAGGGGCCTTTGGACTAGTAACTTTGTTTCATTCATTTTTTTTTTCGTCTGTTCCTGATGACACGGTGGCATTTGATACTATGAGGGAGTTTCACAAAGAAAAGGAAATTAAGAAGAGAGACACAAGCACAGAACAGGAAACAGATTGATTTTAAAATGCCCTTTTTATTCTAATAACAAGTCTAATCTTGTTCTATAAGTGAAGAGAAAATGAGAGCTCCACAGCTATTTTCTGGGGCGATCATCACTACTGCAGGACTCTGACATGGAGTCAGCCTAGCACGTTCTTGGGGTGTGGATGTACAAATATAAACAAGCATTAGAGCAAACAGCCAGATGGTTACTCTAAATTCTAAACCATGAGGAGTGTGCTTTATTCTAGAAGGTAGAAATTGGTTAACAATTGGAAATGTGTTTAGGTATTCATTAGATTTAACCAGTGAAAGGACTCTAACATTTATCTGGTTATAACATCTTATCAATTCTTTATAAACCTCATGCAGTATATTTTGATAATATTTCCCCCAATTCCTCCCATAGCTTGTCCTGGATCTCCTTCCTTATACTGCCATCTACTCCCCAACCGAACATATGAATGAGACACCATTGGTTGGAGGAACCTACTAAAGGAGGAGGGTTGGCTAAAAACACATGAATTCCCTCAAGCTGTGGCTGCCTACACAATTTCAAGCCTTCTAGCATAGAGTGGGGCGTCCATGACCCCCACCCCAACTGATAAACTATAGACAGTTGATGGTTTCTGCTGGAGGAAGAGTTAATTTTCTTTAGGTTAGGTTAACTGTACTGCAGTAGATGGCCCTACAGTCAGAAGTATACGAGCAGGCACAAATTGGAGTTGGTTAATTGTTATTTTAAAATATATGTGAAAATGTATGCAACAAATGCAACAACAAGAAACAAACAAACAAACAAAAATAGCCTGCCCCTCAGAAAAATGGTATGGTAGAAATCAGAATGAGATGCAGAGAGTCCTCAATGTGTGGCTAAGAGTTTGATCATTTGAGAGTAACTCTCTTCAAGTGTCAGGAGAAGTGGGAAACTCTAGTTAGGAGAATTTGGGTGTCATGATTTCCTCAACTGTGTATCTCTGGCCAACCAATCTGAGTCTACAAAAACACTTCCTGGCTCTTTTCGGGCCCTCCAAAGTCTGAATGCTCCTGTTTGTGAATTACATGATGGTTTTAGAGACCTGTATACTCTTCTAAGGATCCTTTGCCTGTGGGGTTCATATTGTATTACAATTATGGCCCCCCCAACTTAAAATGTCTTGTATGTGTGAGGCAGATTTAAACCCATTAAATTTTAGAATATGCGAAAAGCTCTTGAGAGATTGAAGTTGGTGAAGGTTACATAGAAGCGTGAACATTCTTAGTGCCATTAAACTGTCCTTGGAAATGGTCGAGATGTTTACAATGTTAAGTGTGTGTGTGTGTGTGTGTGTGTGTGTGTGTGTGTGTGTGTGTGTGGTTTTATGTGCAGAAATACAAAAGTCCTGCTCTCTGGGTCTGCGGCCCTAGACAGTTCACACTGGATCAAGCGAATCCCCTGTGGGTTTGTCTCCACCCTGCCCTGGGCAGAAGCACCTTCCCTGTTTACCTGTTTCTCATTCAGCCTTAGTATTTATGTTTGTTTGGTAGGTGGAATGTCAACCTCACATACTGCTTGAGAGGTAACCACCATTCTTCCCTGGGATGCCAGGTCTGCATACTTACCCATAGACATGAAAGACGACCAGATATAGTCCACATCATTAACCTACAATGACAGAGACTTGCTCCATGCTGTCCACTGACAGGAAGCTCTTAGGACTGGCTAGAGTGAGAGCAGGGGCGGGATCTGTGGACACAACTCAGACAGACTTCCCAATGCAAAGGATCTGGGGGAACTGAGGATCAGGGTCCACTCCTGGCACAAATAAAAGGGGGATTTCAAGAAAGAAAAAAATTAGAGCAAATAGATGATACCATTATCTTTACCTCCAGTAGAGTATCCCTCTGTCAGTCTCCCAGCTGCTGGCCTATATGATTTGGCTGCATTTTGCAAGAAAAACAAAACAAGACAAACAAAATAATTTCTGAGTCGAGTATTTTAAGATTTTCTTGTGCCTTGTAACTTGTCCACATTTTTGTCAAGTACAAACCTTTGGGTAGACAGTACTAATTTTATGAGTGCTCTTCTAGCTTTGTCTCCTTTTGCTTCTTTAGGAGGGACTAGAAAGTGGAAGAAAGAACAGGATTTTCAGGTTTACAAATAAATGCCTAAGAATACTGAAACTCCCCGGAGAACATTCAAGGGCAAAATAAATTCATGAGCCTAAAACCTGGAGGAGACAAGAAATGATATTTGTAAAAAGTACTCCTTTGTTTACTGGTGAAAAGGACACTGTGTTTTAGGAATGGATAGAAATTTGGAAATTGGTTCAAAACAGAGCATCAAATGGCTACCTGCCGGATAGTAACACACATGCTATCTGCTCAGTTGTCATCCACACTTAAGTAGGCTTTTTCTTACCTCTTTTCTCCCTCCCACCCCCAGTACAATATAACAACTATTTGCACAACATTTTCAATGTATCGATTCCTATAAGTAGTTTAGAAACTACTCAAAAATTGTAGGATGTGCATAGGTTATATGCAAATACTGTGCCATTTTACGTGAGAGACTGGAGCACGTGTTTATCTTGGTATACTTACGTAGGACACAGAGGAATGGCTCCGATCCTGTTTGTACCAGCCATATCATGTTGAAAGTCACCTCATCCTGAACAGCTTCAGGTACTTTCCACATGATGTGAGGACTATAGTTTTACCCATCTCAGAGGCCACTCGGATGATTAAATATTGTAAAATATGCAAGTGACTGTCGCAGAGGTAGGTACCTAGTCGTTCCTCCAAGAGGGGAAGCACTCAGCCTCATCACATCTTCATGTTCCACTGCAATCTGCTCTTCCTCTACCACATTGACAGGGAGCATCTGTCACATACAGCCTGGATCTCCTGTGGCTCCCCAACCCTCCCATCTCTGTTTCTCCAAGATTCCATCTCCAAGGTCAAAGCAGTGGAACTCAGATGTAAAGCTTTCAGACAGCTACACACTGAACATCAAACCAGGCATGCGACTCACACCTGTGATCTCACTTTGGAAGCCAATGCAAGGGAACCACTGTAAATCCAAGGTCATCCATCCTACGTGACAGGATCAGACCTTGTCTCAACAAAACAGAAACAGGGTAAAAACCAACCACCTTAATGGAACCTTTAGCATAGCATTTGCCTTTTACAGGGTAGAGTATTTTAGTAGTAATTATTTTATGCTGCTATTAGTCCGTAACTGTGAAAAGATACTCTGCTACTCATCTAGGGAAGGCTGGCTGAATGTGCAGGTTTCTGTGAATCCCCACTTGTTTGCAGAACCAAGCATACAGCTCTGCCTTCTCAGTCCTGTGGGGTCGTCATGTTGAAAGGAAAAGTCAGGCTGGTACAATGCTGAATGCAGGAGCTGCAGTCGCACATATTCTTGCCATCTGGGCATGAAGCCTTAACTCCAATCTCAAGTGTTGTTTTCATTTCTGTCATGATGTCTTTTTAGATGATGATGGTGCTGACCCAGGATTCCAGCCCTTGATGCTCAGCGCACACTCGAGAGTAGGGTCCCTTCAGGAAAGGCGACCAACAGAATCAATGATTCCGATGAAGAGGCTGCAGAGAGGAGAGAAGGCGCTTAGCTTCAGTTACCGAAGCAACACCAGCCGGGAGGAACAGGCCAGTTGGCACAGGATGAATGTCCTCCGACCCAAGCCGCTGTTCTATGCAGTGGACGAGGAGTATGACTCTGGAGAGCAGACAGAGGAGGAGACCTCAGCAACCCTGTCCAGATGGACAGCTGAGCACAGACGCTGCAGAGAGCACCACAAGTCCCACAGTCCTTTGCTCCATAGGAAATAGCTCATCGTCCCACAGTCCTTTGCTCCATAGGAAATAGCTCATCATTCCCAGACGGCTGCTGGTTCTTTCCAGAGTCCCAAATCATATTTTATATAATGGAAATTCTCACAGTCAGGAACAGTTACTGAGTTTGCATTTTTTGTTTTTGTTTTTGTTTTTGAAACCTCCGGACACTTATCTATAAAAGCAGAGTGAGCATTCACAGTGAACTGGAAGGCCAAGCCACATTCTTGTCCTTTGTAGATGAATTCTGCATGCAGTCAAATGTCATTCCTTCTCAGAGTAACCAGCCGTCTTTGAAGGTTGCAGAAATCCATCAAGTACTCTTGGTTTTCTCCCAGATGTCAAGAAGGATGCTGGGATTTGGAGATACGTAATGGCGGAAGCCATTAGGAAAACCTACTGCTGAAAAAAGAAAAAAAAAACCCAAAGAACAAAGATATTTTCATCTAGAATTCATAGGAACCTCATATCTCAATCCTCTGATCCATGCCATTGTGATCAGAACTACACATGATTGGTCAGTAATTCCTATCAATTGTATGCAATTTATAATCAATTAGAACTGGCAGGGGTCTTTGAATTCAGCCCCTGGTGTTTTCAGATCAAGACATGTTGACGAAGATCCCATGGCATATTGGCCACCTTGCAAGTTGTATGCATTTGGCTTTAAATTTTTTTCTTGAAATGAACTTCTTTATTTTCAAGAATAACAATAATGTACCTCAAATGGGAGGTAAAACTTGTTGCACACCGTTATGTTTAATCGGTGATATTGATAGATGTGATCTGTACTATAGGGGCTGATCTTATGAATCTGTATACTATTTTTATAATTAGAGTGATAATTTAAAATAAATTTTAGCAATATAAGAGCTACAGTTTAATAGCAATGACAAGAATAATAGTATTTATCTGCTGTGTGTTTGTAGCTTGTGAAGTTTTGCTCTGGAGTTTAGTGACTCTTCTTCAGTTGTGTTTTTCATGGTGATTATTCCAAACCTGACCTTCGGCTTCACACTTTAGCTTGCCAGTTTTAGCAGCTGCTCTTTACCTCTCTCCCCGCCTTACACATCCCTTCTCTTCTATCTCTGCATCTACGTACAAATAAACATTTCTGAAACGTTACCTACTGTGTCAGATAACTAGACCTATGGCAGTCAATTCAATAAATAGCCTTTGCCATCATTGTTGTGTTCTATAAAAAGATAGAGGAAGGGATATGGTTGATGGAGGAGTGGTATGGTGTGGGGGAAGGCAGTGCCTCTGTGGGCCCATGCTGAGACATCCCTCTTCCTCCTGAGGTACCAGCCACAGGACGGTATAGTATAGAATAGACTTTATTCAGGGCATGGGGAGGTTGAGTTGAGAAAAGGAAGAGAAAAGAAGAGAGAGAGGGGTGGGGCAAGGGGAAGGGGAAGGGGAAGAGGGAGAGGGAGAGGGAGAGGGAGAGGGAGAGGGAGAAGGAGCCAGCCAGGAGCACTTGGAGAAAGGGGAAAATGGAATGGGGAGAGAGGGTAAGGAGCAGGAGCAAGAGGAGGAGAGAAGGGAGCAAGAGCAAGAGAATCAGGAGGGGGCAATCAGTCCCTTTTATAGTGAGTCGGGTATACCTGGCTGTTGCCAGGCAACTGTGGGGCAGAGCCTAGAAGAAATGCTAACAATCATGGCTTTATCCATCTCCACCATGCCCATATGACTTAATCAAGCACATCTTTCAAGGCCACCAACAAACACTCTTTGTTGCTAAGAACTGCCTTGACTCTCTAGATGCCCTGAGCTCCTTGGATGGGAGAGGAGACTTGCCTTGTCCTCTGGGCACATGTGTTTAGTCTTGTGGCCCAAAGGACAAGGGAGGACAGTTTGATTGATTGACCATTTGCCCATTTATCAGTTGCAACTTTTTCCTTGTTCACTTCTACCAACTTTCCTTTCATTACTATCATGGTGTCTTCTCCATGGAAGGATATGCAAAGATGTTGAACAGAAGACAACACAGTTGAGCTGGAAGGAATATTAGAGAAGGTGTCATCAGACATTTCTCTTTTCCAGGTATCAAAACTAATGTTCTGAAATTGGACCTGAAGCCAGCACAGGGTCTGCTTTCCCTGGGGGGGGGGGAGACTTGTCCTCTGTCCTGACCTTTAGCTATTAGCAGTGACCATGTGACCTCATGCCAGACCCATGTGGCACTGGTGATTTTCGCGCGGGTTCCTATGGTAGGAGTAGACATGAAAATCAAAGAAGGCGACCGTCCTTTGTTCTTCAGAATCGGAACTAGAATGTGTCTTCCAAACCATACAATATCTTTATTTTAATAAAATCCAGGCCCTGTCAAGTGACTGTAATAATCTCTGAGGGAGGAAGCACACGTAAAACTCAGGGAAGCAGTGATCAAAGGAAGAAAGACCTTTAGGTTTCACAGAGAGGTTGTGAGTCAGAGCCTTTAATTGGCAGCCAGAGGCAGAGAGTGGTCACCAGAATGCACCGGAGCAAAGCTCTGTGTGCAACCTGTTCTTCAGAGACAGAAGATACCACCTCCTTTTCAGGACTCCATCTATACAGCAATAGATATCCAAGTAACAAGGGCTCCTTCCCAGAGTAAGTCACATTTAAGGATTGTAGGAATATCTTGGGAGAAAATCTCCTGGTTTTCTGCCAGACACCAGTGGCATTCGAAAGAGGGGTCCTGGGATTTAGAGAGATATAATGGTGGAAGTTATTAGGAAAATTCACTGTGGAGAGGGGGTTGTTGGGGGAGGGGAACACCCTCATAGAAGAAGGGGAGGGGGATGGAATAGGGGACTTATGTACGGGAAACCAGGAAAGTGAATAACATTTGAAATGTAAGTAACAAAAAATCCAATAAAAAGAAAATTCAGTGCTGAGCGATGAGCCACCTTCCACAGGCAGAGAAGATCTTAGAGCAAAGAAGAGGAAGAGGCAGGGAGAATCCAGGCTGGTTGACAGGGAATCCACTCCGGAGACACTTACTTACCTCTGGCATACTACTGAGAATAAGAAGGCAGGGCTCACAGCTGCAGGGCGTGGTTGTCTAGCTTTGATTTGTAGAGTTGTCCTTCTGAGCTACAGGGGTCCCATATGGGACCCGGTGTGTATGACAATTCCCACCAACCACATGATGGCTCACAACTATCTGTAATGGGATCTGATGCCCTCTTCTGGTGTGTCTGGAGAGCGACAGTGTACTTGCATAATCAATCAATCAATCAATCAATCCATCAATCCATCAATCCATATCTTTAAAACAACTATTTAAAAATGTGAGAATTTCTCACTTCTGCAAACTTCCACTTAGTAGTTTGGGGTGGCATTTGATCATAGATGATTGGGATTGCAGAAATGGAACCTGGGACTAGGGAACCCCACTCTACCATGAAGAGCAGCTAAGGTAATGGAGAAATAAAAAACCAGCTCCGCTGTTGTGCTGAGCTGTCTGGCCGATTCCCTCACCCATCACTGCCCACATAAGAGGACAGGCTAGGCTCTCTGAATTCTGGTGAACATTCAGGGTGACTAGAGAAACTGATTCTCTGGCCACGTAGTCCTGTAGCCCAATAACCACACAAACAATCTATATTTTAGTAGGTGTTGACTTCCTGAGGCCATTTACAGTCTGGAGATGGCCCTCAAGCTCCTGAGTAAATGGCGACAGGTCAAGGACCCTGTGAAGCCGCTGGTGGCTCGATCAGTCTGGGAGGTTCATTTTGAAATGGGCTCATTGGATGCACAGCAGGGTTTGCGTGTGTGACTTAATATTGTTTCCTGCATTCTCCTCACTGGCAGCTCATGGTAGAAATGAGTTGGGGGTTAGCAAACATCTGAGAATGCTCTGGAGTGGGTTTCCCCTGTGAGTTTCTCCAGCAGGTGCCAGCCTGCACCCTGCAGGGCAGCATGTTCTCCTCCTGGGTGTGGTACCTGGGTGTGGAGGACCTTTCGACCTTTGCTCCTCATTCACTGGGAGGGAGGGAAATGACATTAGGATTCCTAGCTAGGGCCTGGCTTCTCAACCACAAACTGTCAACTTTGAACTTAACGTTTTATTTTAACAAGGGGGGGGAGGAGAGAGAGAGAGAGAGAGAGAGAGAGAGAGAGAGAGAGAGAGAAGAAAACCAGATGTACAACTTCCAAATTCTAGTCTCCTCCTCTGAATATTTGTTTTTAACTCTCTGAAAACAAGTTGCTAACATGAGGAGCGCTGGGTACCAGTGTATTCTAAGGTTCTGTGAAGGGTCCTTTCCTTTCCTTTCCTTTCCTTTCCTTTCCTTTCCTTTCCTTTCCTTTCCTTTCCTTTCCTTTCCTTCCCTTCCCTTCCCTTCCCTTCCCTTCCCTTCCTTCCCTTCCCTTCCCTTCCCTTCCTTTCCTTTTCTTTCCTTTCCTTTCCTTTTTCCTTTTCTTTCCTTTCCTTTCCTTTCCTTTCATTGTTCCTGTAGCTCATAGTCTCGAAAGATTTTTCTCTACATTTGGTAAACGTTCTTCATTCACATTTTCTCCTGTCATCTGACGTGGGGTCATAGGCCCTGCTCTGTCTTTCTTCGAAAAGAGAAGTGTTGGCTACAGAAAGGACTTTGCAAAGTGGGGATTCTGCACACTTAACTACCTTCCTACCCTTACTTCCTTTCTCCTGCAGGATGTTTGCTTCTGCACTTACCTTCTTGGACAAAACTTATGTGTTCTAGGAGGTGGAGTGAATGTCCCTTAATCCTGCGATGGGACTGCCATCCTTCCCTGAGGGACGCCTGTTCACACAGGTGTGCAGACAGAGCTCGAGTCTGCAGCAGCAGGGAACGCTGAATCCCGCAAGGAAGCCCCTTGAATGTCCTTTTCCTATTCAGAAGCTTGCTACCCTGGCCATTCTGATATCAAATGAATACAATTAAATCAGAACGTGGGCTTTGATGTCATACAGCAGGTACGCGCACCCATTCCTAAGCTGAAATTTGCCAATCGGGTGATTTTTTTTCTATTTATATATAAGTACACTGTGGCTGTCTTCAGACACACCAGAAGGAGAAGCCCACACAGGGCTAGTCACCCTGTGAGTGGGAGCAATGGGCCCTTTCATCTGTGAATAATTGCTTTAATAAATTCATTTTCCTCCTAGGACTCTGCTGCATTTCCAAGCCAGAGGTGCTTAAGTTACTGTAACAGGTCACAGATAGAAATTTCCTTTGCCCAATCTTCTTCAAGCTAGGGTTCCTTCAAGAAAGGACAGGACTTGGACAATCTCCACAGCTAACTTCAAGACAGAGACATGGATATTGTCCCCCCCCCTACCCTTCCCACAGTCTGCAGGCTGCTGAGCTGCTAATTGAAGCTGAGGGGAAGGCGAGCTCGGGCTAAATAAAGGGAAGGAAGGAAGGACACGCAGTCTTCTCACATCAGGTTTTTGCTTTCTGCGTTTTTAGTCTCATTGGGTTTTATCTTGAGCTCATGACAACACTAGAAGCAGAACCAATTAAAAACATTTAAAGCAGAGGGGTGTCCTGGTTAGTGTGGGTGCCACTGGCTTGAGGGAAGGAAGAGCCTGCAGTGCTACATTTATTTTGCTTCCTTGTAGGCGTTTTTTCTGAGTAAACTGGGAACAGGCGAGAGGAACTCCGGGTTTCACCAGTGTTCTGTTTCAAGCTGAAGCTAGGGTTGTTTTGAATTTGTGTTTCCCCTGGACTGCATTTCAGGAGGCCGTTATCTAACTATGTCATCTCTAAAGGGGTTGCGTGCACAGGGAAGGGGAGGGAACATGTCACCAGAGTCCTTAAAGCACAAATCAAACCACCATTCAGAAAGAGGGACACAGGATATATGTTCTGTCTTCCAAATAGAGCATATTCTTAGTAGGAGCGGAAGTTGCTGACCCCCATGGTACATGGAGCCACAGAGTCAGTCAGTACAGACCATCGGGGCTAAAAGCATGAAGTTTAATAAACAATATTTACCACACCCCACCCACAACCCTAGAGACGAAGTTCAAGTCTGAGTGTAGACAGGGCAGCTAGTGTTGCCGCAGTCTCTCTCCCCAGCATGTTGCATTTCCGGCAGGGCCCAGGCAATCACATTTTGACACTGTTTCCAAAAGGAAATTGAAAACTTAAGAAGAAACAGTATCTACCTCGACTACAGGTAATTAAATTCTCCCAGGGAGAAGGGACAGACAATGGGATATTGAGCACTGCCTAGCTGGGGTTAGTTTCATGATGACTTAGGGAGAAGGGGAGGAGCTGGGTGTGGGGGCTGGGAGGAGAAAGGAACCATTGTGATGCTGTCACGAAGTCAGGGTAGTAGGCCCAGGAGACTCAGAGTGGGAAGATGGTTTTCCATCTGAGAAGTTATCTGCAAGTCTTAGAGTACAGCCTGCTGTTCAGGCTCAGCACCACAGCACAAGTTCTGCAGGCTTCTGAATTCTCTCCATGATTATGGAGGTCACTTACCTTGCAGCAGGTGACTTCCTATCCTGAACCAACTGACACGGGCCTCTTAAAGCTTATGTTATAGATGCTACAGGCCCTTTCTCCCCCAACATGGCTACATAAAAGAATGTAGGAGCAGATGACATGAGCCTAGGCACTGGCTTCGTTGCTCTCTGTGGTATGGACAGATCCCATTAAATTCTCAAGTCAGTTCCATATCCCTGAATTGTGGTACTGGCATCCACCCCACCAACCTCTTGAAAAGGATGTGAGATTCCAGTGAGATCCACAGTGTAGTGAACTCTGGAGCCTAGAGTGATTTGAGTGGGTGGCTACCAAAAAACAGGAAATCCAAGAGTCAGTGGGATGAAGGGGAGTAAAATATGTCAGAACTTGAATCCTGCCCTTTGGTATTGCAAAACCTCACATAGGCAAGCACCATGCCTCACAGGTGAATAGTGTGTGGTGAATGTCTTAGTTAGGGGCTCTTTCTATTGCTGTGATGAAACCCTGTGACCAAAAGGCAACTTGAGGGAGGAAAGGGTTTATTTTGTTCACACTTGCACACCTCAGACTGTCATCACAGGAAGTAAGGGCTAGAAATTGAACAGAGGAGGAACGTGGAGTCAGGAGCTTGCACTGTGGTTTGGTCAGCCTGCATTCTCATGGATCGCAGGACCCCAAGGCCATAGTTCTCTAGGCCTTCCCACATCAACCATCAATCAAGAAAATGGACCACAGGTTTTCCCACAGACCAGTCTGGTGGAGGCATTTCCTTACCTAAGGCTCCCTCTCCCAAAATGACGATAGCTTGTGATATGTTGACAATAAACTGGTGAGTGTGCTAAAGGGGGAAAAAAGTATTCGGTGATCATTGCTGAAGCATGACAAAGAAGACTTTTAAGGACAGTTATAGCCTGTATAGAGGCTGTGGTGGGATGCTATGAGGGGAAACTGGACTGCACTCTGAATGTGGCCTAGGCAAGTGAGAATCTGTAGGACTGGTCAGGTAGGTCAGGGGTCACCAAGGGAAGCCTCCAGAGTCAATTGGATTCTGGCTAAACTGACCTAGCAGGATTCTTGTTGAAAAAGAGTCAGGTGACCAACTATTTTGTGGAGGATGTTTGGCATGGAGCTGGGTGAGATGTGAAAACTGACTGGATGTCAGCACTGTGGGTTCCTTCATACTAAACTCTGAGCAGGGTTCTTTTCCAAGGCAGATACCTCATGAAAGCTCATAAATTGATCTTGGAGGAGGTTCATGTTTAATCAAGGAAAGAAACTTTGCCATGTGTGGGCTTTGGGGGTAGAATATCCAGCCAGAAGATAGGAAAATATAAAAGAAAAAAACATGAAGCTCAAGTGTAAGTGAACTTTTGTCAAAGGATAGGTAACCAATGAGCTCATCGATTAATGAATGAACCAATATTATGTCCAACCAGTTTGAAGGAAAATTTAAAATGCTGTACATTTAGGCATTTGGGATATGGCTATAGATTTAGAAGTAGACAAAAAAATGTGTTTAGATTGGGAAGCAAAGGAATGAGATCTCTTTTCCTGAAATAAACCATTGTTGATCTTCAGACAAAACATATTTATAATGTACAATTTACAGAACTGTTGTTAATGGAAAGACAACAGTGCCTTTTTTAAAAAAAAAGTGAAATACCTAAACAACAATGGTTGAAGAAGTTTAGAATAATCTAGAAAACTGAGACAGTGAAGAAGTGTAATGGGAACCGAAGTTTTATATTTGCTAAAACTAACAGGAACAACTTCCATCCCAGAAGTCTGGCTTCTCTGGCCACACATTGCTTACTGTTCAAGTCTGCCTCTCTTTCAAATCTCTCCTTTGTCTTATGTTCTTAGTAGGCTTGACTTTAAAGAACCTTGCTACTGTGCAGATACAGCTGGTTCTCGGGAGTGCCTTCCATTCAGTCACTGTTAGCTTTGTCAGTGGATGACTTTGGAATACACCCCCCCCCAGTGGATTGCCATTATATTGATTTGTAAGCTCCACCAATGTTTGAAAGTCTGCCTTAGAAGTCAACCTACAAAGCCTTTCGCTTTCATTGTGCCAGCTGTTCATTTTGATGCATTACAAACAATGGTTTAGGAGGAAATTGGCAAGGTATCAGATTATAGTTTTCAGATAATGTTAAATCTGAGATAGTTGACAAGTTGTGGTAACCATTGCAGCAACTTGTGTAGGAAATTGTGTAGCAATTTCCTCTGAATTGAGGCTAAGTTAGATGTTCTATCCTAAAGGGAGCTCACTAAGACTCAGAAGTTCTAAAGATTATCTCTTTAAGACTCGGGAGCAAACAACTCACAAGGTTCAGGCAGATCCTGAACCTTACCAGATTCACAGGGTCCCTTATTTTCCAAAAGTATATAAGCTGTAAGCATAAATGAGGAAAGGAAACTAGATGTTTATAAGACTGCATCTGTATTTGAGTCATTCTGCTCTTGTAAGAAACCATAATAAACTCATTGGTTCACCAAGTGGGACTTGGATGGTATTGTTACTTTGATCTGTTGTTTCTTTATCTGTGGTGAATATATGTGTTCACCCTTCTCCAAAAATAGTGCCACCCAATACAAATGGTGCCTACACAGGGACAAACAGTACCAAAGGTGAGTCATGGAGGAGTGGCTAAATGACCTTTGAAGTGGGTGCTGTGAATGGGACAGTGGCTGATCTGTGTGACAGTGGGAGTGTCCAGGGCAGGGGTAGGGGGAGATCACAATATAGCTAGCTGCCTTTCCCAGTATGGTGTGCCTTCTTGATGTAGTAGTGGTTGCTCCTTGTAGTGGGTAATTGGGTATGCAACCACATCTGACCTGTCCAAGAATGAGATTTCCACCCAGGAGAATCCTAAGATGGCCACCTTCATCTTCTTGACAAGGGTTCACATGTTTCCTTAGTGAGTGGAGTCCACTCCGTAAGTTGGCAGTGCTTTCCACAAGAGCTGATGAACTAAAGAATACCACAAAAGTAGCATGCACAAGGCATGATCATAATCAAGTTGTAGTGTAGATTCCACTGTGTTCTCAAAAAGAACTCACATTCTTTCTCTCTCCCTCTCCCTCTCCCCCTCCCCTTCCCTTCCCTCTCCATCTTCCTCTCCCTATTGCCACCCCTCTTTTCTCTCTGGAGAATGTGTTTTTGAGTACACCACACTTAATATCCATTTCTCTTCATCCCTCCAATGCTTGCCATGTCCCACATCCCTTCTTCTTTTTTATAATGTGTGTGTGTGTGTGTGTGTGTGTGTGTGTGTGTGTGTGTGTATATATATATATATATATATATTCTTTTGAGATGATTAGTGTTGTATGTAAGTCCATGTTTATGACTGATCACTTAAGATTGGGAGCTCTTCCTGAAGAACTTTCTTGCTTAAGGGAGGAACAACAGTGGAAAGAGGACATGTGGTTGATGGCCTCTACATTAGCCTGTCAGAGCTACTTTACTATTGCTGTGATAAAATACCATATCCAAAAGCAGATTGAGGAAGACAGGGTTTATTATAGCTTATAGTCCACTCAAAACAGGAGCTTAAGGCAGGAACCTGGAGGCAGGAACTGATGCAGAGGCCATAAGAAGTGATGTTTCCAGGCTTGCTTCTCATGGTTTGCTCAGTTTACTTTCCTATATACCCTAGGGCAACCTTCAAATAGATGGCATGGCCTACTGTAAGGTAGGCCCCTCCCATTTTATTATTAATTGAGAAAATGCTCTACAGACTTGGCTGCAGGCAATCTGGTACAGACATCTTCTCAGGTAGAGTTGTCTCTTCCTAGATACATTTAAGTTAATGTCACATTGACAAAAACAACAACAAAACAGAACAAAATAATTCAGGAAGCCTTATTTGGAAAGCGAAGTAGAAGGAAGAAACACGAGATCAACCCACGCTTCATGGCTGGAATGGGGGCTAAGGTAAAGAAAACATAACACAGCCAGGTTTTGGTTAAAGAGCCCTTCTTAAGATCCAGAGAGTTGGTGCCACAGGAAAAGTCAGAAAACAGGACAAATAAAAGTTGATAAAAGATGCCCTCTGGTCTTACTTGTTTACACAGAGGAACCATCCATGGTTCAGCATGCACATGGGGACCTTAAAAATTCCCCAATGCAGAATAATAATATAACCAGTGAGTGTCCTGCCTCTCAGATATTTAAAGTAGGGGGAAAAAGCTTTTAATCAAGCAATAAAAGTTCCCATGGCAGCCTTACTTACATGGCTGTGGGTGTGGGGGAAGCTGTTATCAGTCTGAGGGCTGTAGACGTGGAGAAACTGAATACCACAGCAACTCTTTTCTCCTTGGGAGAAAACCTACATCATGAGAGAGAAATAAGTCCTTTGCAGATTGGCTTTTCAGAGCTACCCGAGACACTTGTTTATTACCAGCATGGCCACCATGAATATTAGAAACTGGAAGACTACATGGAAGGACAAGTGTCACAGGAGGAACACAGGGTATGATTCACAGTTCATTGGACTTGATGGAGCTGTGATTCAACATGGACCTGGGATGGTAGGGGTCTTAATGGCTTTTCTGAGTCATGGGAGGACATGATCTTCATGACCTAAGAAGAGCTGTGCAAGTCTAAATGGCATAGACCAATGTATAAATTGGATTTGTAAAATATAAATGAAATACAGAAGCTGTAAAAAAGTCAACAGACATACAGAAGGGTCTGTATGGGCCACTCTAGGGGGTGTGGCAAGATCTGTGTTGAGCCAGAGTTGTTGGAGCGAAAAGAAAGATAGATATTGTTCTGTAAGCTTTTGGAGGACTTTAAGGCCCAGCATTGGTAATCAGTAATCCCTATACTTGGAAGGTTGAAGCAGGGGGATTGCAAGTTTAAGGAAAAACTGGCCTATATACCAATACCCTGTCTCAAGAAAAAAAAATCAAGAGGATTTAGAACAAAAATAAGTTGAAAATGAAACCCAGAAGTGTCTGCAATTCACGGGGAAACTCACAGTCCATTCCTCTTATAAGGACAGCAAATCACTGTTTCTTTTATAGCGGCAGTCTGAGACTGAGCTGGCCAGCTCAGGAATGAGGGCTGTATCCTGGTCACATCTGAAGCATGTTAAATGCTCATCTCTGATTAACAAAAGAAAAAAAAAACAGTTTTTATGAAGGAAACTATGACGGAGAACTCACACACAACTCTAGTTTCTGCTTTCATGACTTTTAATTTCGTTTTAATTTTATGACTGAACATGGCATGGGAAAGAGGCTAGATGTGTAGGTTGATGTCAGTATGCAGTTTAAGGCAGGTGTAGGATAGAAGGAGGCCTGTCATTGGATCAGAAGGAAGGATGGGCGGGAGAAAAGTTTTAGAGACACAGGAGAGAGGAGACCGGAGCGAGGAGGGAGAGAGAACATGGTGGCAGATGTAAAGATTTCTCTCTGCACATGTTACAGGCTGTTATGGCTATTCTTAAAGGATAGTTACATACAGGATTTTGTGCTGTCTAGATGGGCAATTGGTTGTAAGTTTACTGTGTGGATGTATTGTGGATTGAGAATTTAACATATACATCTGAAAGTTGGGTTATAGCTTGTTGAGTCTTGATTGTACCCAGTAGTTGGGAGTTTATACTTTAAATAACAGGGGGCAGTTGCTGGGAGTGTGGACAGAATCTGTGTCAGGGAGCTGCGATAGGCCAGCTGTTGCCTGACTTCTAGAACCATGATTTTACTGGGTATCTAGAACCAGAGACTTCGAGGCTAGCAGAGAGTCGCCAGGAGAGATACTAATCTGAGATAAATTAGCACTAATTCCAATGGCCTGTTGGAGTTGGAGCTAGTGACTGCCAGGGTATGTGCCAGAACCAGTCCTACTTCTTTTTTATTTTTACTGCAACATAGATGGATATATTAAATTTCAAGTGATTACTAAGAGGATCCTAGCTGAGGAATCTTCCTGAGTATTTTGTTCCCCCAGCCTGACAGATCCATCTATATCCCTTTGTTTTCTATCTAGCTGAGAAAGAATCTGCCAGATCCCTCAATACCTGTACATCAGATATATAAGCCATAAATGAGTCACTGACCTTGCTTGTAGTATAGTCGATTGGGCAATCTAGTCTTCCAAACAAAAATGACAAGATGGCTAAGGTCAGGTCTATGTATATCAGCAGCTGCAATGCTAAACGACTTCACTCTCCAATCCTGCCAATCTGGTGCAGATCTGCTTGTCTAGACGTTCAACTGGCCTAGAGAGTTTTGGCTTTTGAGGTGGTTTCTCATGTAGCCCAGCCTAGCTACAAACTCCCTGTGTAGCAAAAGTTGATCAGGACCTTCTGGTCCTTCTGCCTCCATCTCCTTGGTGCTAGGATACCAAGCTGTATTTATGTGATGCCGGGAGTTGACTTTATGACTGTGTGTGTGATTGGTAAATACTCTACCAACAGAGCTACTTCCAAGCCCAGTTAGAAATGTTTTATCAACGGAGTGAGCAAGACGTAGATATTGAGTGTGTACTTCATGTGCTTGTGTATTTCGCCATTTAAATAAGTTTCTAACAGAAGCTCAGTATACACAGGCTGAAGAAGACGGCTTCTCTGTTAGGTGGGCTGAATTATAACTCCACATTTATGCCTCTCCCAATATTCTATATCCCAATCCTAGAAATCTGTCAATGCATTCCAGTGAGAGTTGAGTAATCTACTGTCTCTTGTTCTCTGATCACTGCTCAGTCATTGGTCCCTGGGTTAATCACAGTCTGCTGCAAATAGAAGCTTCTCAGGTGAGGGCTGAGAGAAGCATTGGACCTGTGAGATAACAACAAGCCATTAGAAATTAGTTAGATCTATGTCAATTTACCAATATAATAGCAGTAGGTCCTCCCTTAATGTTTATGATCTATCTAGCCATAGATTCTTGGACCAATCATGGTTTCAAGTTCCTTCTTACAACCTTGGGCTTAAATCTAATTAGAAAGTGTGTTGGTTACATCTGTGATGAGCATACCATTATAGCTCCCATGCACAAAGCTTGCCAGGCCAGTGTTTGTTGTAGCCCACAGAATTCACAGCTGGGTGTGAATGAGGAATAGAATACATTTCTCCTCCAGTAGCTTCCATAACACATTCCAACACTATGAGAGCTTGGAAGTAAGGATGAAGCTTTCAAGTAGGTACCGGCTTGATTGATTTCTCCATGTTTTATAACTCAAGTATATGGTGGTGTCTCCAGCAATGGGGTCTTACCATTCAGATGAGTATCATAAGGAATAGCAAACTACATAGAAAGTGGACTCTAATCATTAGAGTTCCAGAACAGCTACAGAGTGAGGTACACCACAGTCATCTTTCTCCTGTCAATATAATCTCATAGGTGCTGCTTCTAGATATGATCAGCTTATTGTCCATCAGTGGTACAAAGATCAGGATGCATTGGGTTCTGTAGAGAACCACACATCCTTCAGTTTGTGGACGGTCATCCTCTTACCTTCCAGGAGTATTGCCTATTGACAGATAGGTCTTTCTTCTCTTCACAGATTGCCCTCTGGGAAGACAAGGGTTTTCCTAGCACCCTTTCCTCCTTCATGGTGGCAATATGAATCTAGAAACATATCCAAACACCAAAAGGACAGTGTCTCCTACCACAGTTAAGACCTTTATGAGTTTTTCTGCTTCAGAACATTTTGTGGGGGTGGTTGTGTCTCTATGCCAGTCTGTTACATTTTAACTTCTCTGAAAGGCTACAATTGCTTTCTTCAGAACTCATAAGTGTTGTTCTTGAAAAACTATCACATTGAATTTCTGCATACAAGCTTTCATATTAGAGACTGTACTCTAGGGAATCTAAGCAAACATTTATAGATCTGATAAATGAGGTCTAATATATTAATGTAAACTCTGGTATTGAGTAGCAGCTATTGAATTAAAAACACTTTCTTTTATCTCTTCCAATAAGAAGGGAACACTGATGTCAGTTTTCTTTTACTTGAAAGGGATGGTACCATACTTTTGCTATTTTGTCTCCGGGTGTCTAAATCACTATTTTCTATATATTTGCTGCAAGAACATTGGTTATTCTGCCATGCCATCAATTCATTAGGTGATTCCATTGATGCATCAGGTTATCAATTGGTCTATTAGGTCATTTCTTTGATGTATTAGGTCATTCCTTTGATGTATTAGGTCATTCCATTGATGTATTAGGTCACACATTGGTGATATGTGTTCTAGTTTCTTTCTATTACTGTGATAAACACCAAGGCTAAAGCGGCTCCAGCAGAAGAAGGGTTGTTTCGCCTTACACTTCGTGTGCCTTATGAAGGGAACTCAAGGCAGGAACAGAAGCAGAGGACTGTTGTTCACTGTGTGTTCTCTAGACATGCGTTTCATCTACTTCTTATACCTGCCAGAATCATGAGCCTAGGGTTAGCAGTGCTCATGTTGGTCTTGGCCTTCCCACATCAATTCACACTCAAGAAAATCTTCATAGATTTGCTTATAGGCCAATCTCATGAACTGATTTCTCAACCGAGGTTCTCTTTTCTCAGAGGACCTTGGTTTTTATCTTGTAGACAAAATAAAGAGAGGATAGGATAGGGAGTTTCCAGAGGGGAAACCAGGAAAGGGGATAACATTTGAAATGTAAATAAAATATTCCAAAATAAAAAAAAATACCTAATATATTGAAAGGGGTTCAGTGGTCAGAAAACAGCAAGGAGTATCGAAGCTTTGGCAAGACGTATGTTTTAGTTGTGTCTATCTCTGATAGAAATTGTCTCTTTCCATTCTGAACACAGGGAACCTGGCCTGTCTCTCATGTTGTAGTCATTAATATTCACTTCTGGCATCAAGGCAGGTGCTGTTGAAAATAACAACAGCAAGGACCAGAAGGGGACATGATTGTTGAATGCCTGGTGGGACAGTTCTTCAGCTATTAGCAAAGGACCTCGGTAGTTTATCACCCAGGTATGTTCCAATGAGTCATACTCAAATAGATCTCTGGTCGGCCCAGTACTTTCATTGACGAAATCTCAACCTTAGCAGAGTAGCTGGGAAAGTTGGGCTCAAGTACTCAGGTAAAGAGGGGAGCCATTATTTAAGAAAACAACATTATCAGTAATGAAGAAACTACTTAAAAACTTCACCCAAAATTTGTTTTTTTTTTAAGACTTTTATTATCACGTATTAATTACACAGAGTAATGTGTTTCTGAATAACATCTTCATACTAATAACTAACTGGCTTTGGTCATATTCACTGCTTATTACCCTCTCTTGTTCTTACTCCATTCTTTCCAAACAGCTCTCCCCCCTTTTTCTTTACTTGATTACTTTTTAAAAATCTAGACTCTTGTATTTGTGAAGATAGCTTATTTTGCTTAACATGATCTCCAGCTCCATCTGTTTCCCGTAACATAATGAGTTTGTCTTCTTTATGCCTGACCAGTACCCTTGTGGGTGTACAGATCTTTTACTAACTCAACTCTTTTACTAACTAATTACTTTTGCTGGGCACTGTGATTAATTCCATAGTTTGGTTGTCATGAATAGTCAAGTGAGAAATATGGTTGTACGGGTGTCTCTGTGGTGCATGACACTGATTTATTCCTTTAGATGGGTGCACAGAACTGAAATGACTAGATCATATGGTAATTCTGTGTTTACCTTTTGGGGAGCTTCAGTCATGAATTCCATGTGGCTAGACTAATGGAGGTGACTTTGCTTCCACACTAAAAGTGTAATAGGTGCCATGTTCCCAGCATTTGTTTTGTCTTGTTGTTTGCTTTTCTAAAATGTGGGCATCACTCTTTGACTATTTCAAGCATGCACACACTATATTTTGGTCATTTTCAGCCCAATTAAACTCTCTCATCCCCTTACACCACCGTTGAGCCTCCTCTTTTTAACAATTCTCCCCCTAATGTTCATGTGTCTTGACCAGGTTGAAAGAACCAAACGTGGATTCTGCTCCTTAGAGCAGGCCTCAAATCCAGTCAGAAAACAATTGGGTAACTCCATAACAATCATGCCACTGTCTTGCAAGTAGTTTAATACCACCTCCCAGCTTGGTATTATGGCTTGTAGAATCCACAGCTTGGACATTTTGTTGATAGCCATATTGACTGTGATGACATGGACACTTACTTTCATATCCCCTATGGGTAAACATGTTGGACACTGATGGTTACTTTTAAATGTCAACTTGCCCAATTACCTGAGAAGAAAGCCTCTACTGAGGAATTATTAATATCAGGTTGGCCAAAGGCTGTGTCAAGGGGGGGTTATCTTGATTGCTAACTTAGTCGGGAAGACCCAGCCTTTTGTGAGCAGTACTATCTTGGGGGCTAGGCCCTGGACAGTATAGGAGTTGAGAAAATTAGATGAACATTAAAAAAGCAAATAAACAAGAATCCACATATGTATCCCATCTCCACTCTAATCTGGTTGTGATGCTTAAATTCCTGCCTTGTCTTTCCCCCAAACAATGAACTTCACCTGGAAGTATAAACCCAAGGAATCCCGTCTCCCCAGAGTTGCCTGTAGTCAGGGTATTTAATAATAACAGAAATGAAACTGGAATAAATGTCTCCTCTGTGAATTTATTGAGCATTTATAGTACATCTTTGAGAACTGTCTATTCATTTCCTTTGTCCATTTATCCACTGAGTTACTTTTCATGCTGTGCTTGCTTTTTTATTTCTCTATATATTCTGGATGTGTCTCTTGTTGGATCACTAGCTAGTAAAGACATTCTCCCATTATCTAAAATGCCTTCTCATTCTAGAAATGGCTTCCATTACTGTGCAGAAGCTTTTTAATTTCATGTAATCTCATCTGCCAGTTCTCAATATGATAATAACATGCATTATTAGAGTCTAAAAAGCCATCGACTATGCCTGTGCTTTGAAGTGTGTCCATTTTCCTCTAATAGGTTCAAATTTTCACATCTTACATTAAGATCTTTGATTCATTTCAGTAACTTTTGTTCAATGTGAGAGTCAGGGAGACAAGAAAGCTGGTTCATAAAATAGAGTGGTAAATAAAACTAGAATAAGAAGAGGCAAGGAAAATAATTTCTTCTTAAATAATGTGAAATAGGAAGAATTCTAAAATAGAGGTTAAAAAACAAAACAGTAAGCTGATCTTTTAAAAGGCCATGAACTGGAAGTTTCTTGCACTAGCCCCTGGTATTGGAACCTTTCAAGCAAGGAGGAGTGCCAGCTAAAGTTTACTGCAGTTCCTCTAGTTGGTGCTGTAGGTGTATTGAGCATTGAAAAGGCCAGGGTTATTTTGTCACAATGAGCATTACATTTGCTATAGAACAACCTTCCTAATGCTGTGACCCTGTCGAAAGGTTTCGAGCCACATATTGAGAACTGTTGCTATAGAAACTTCCCCTCTCTGTGCATGCAGGACCACTGACTTGGTGGGCTTTGTTGTCTGTGGGTTGAGCAGGTTGCTAGTCTCTTCAGAAGCACCCAGCTTATACACCCAAGAGCAGCAAATGTCTAAGCTAAGAGTATCCCTCAAGTGCACTGGAGAGCAGCTAACATAAACAGAACTTCTTACATGGCAAGAGGAAGCCTAAAGACAATGGGCATTCTGGCCAATCGTCTTGGTACTTCCAGACCCAGCCATACTATGAACCATCCAGGAGAGGGAGGAGGCGAAGGACAAAGAGACACCCACTGACCATGACTCTGGAACTCTTAGTTCTTACAGCACTCCACAGGCAACGTAGCTCCCTCCGCCCAACAGAGGGTGAGGCTGCTCATCACCATATCCTCCACAATCCAAGCTTCTCACTGCCAAGACCTCTCAGCAGGTCTCCATCTGCCTCTCCCTTTCTCTGTGCTTGCCTTGCTTAGCTATCTCCACCCCTAGGAACTACAGCACGGTAGTCCTGGGCTGGCTGAATTGTAGCTGCCCCTCTCTAGAGCATCTGTCTCTGTTGAAATAGTAGGCCCTCTCTCAAGGTAGCGCCTGGCTCTACCATTCTGAGACACTTTCTCTGATGCTTTAAAAGCAGCTGTGGACTTCTCCTGGTGCTAGGTTGAGCAGTATGTTGTCAAGTCACGGCGGCTGTCTGGGTGATTGGGGGTTAAGGTTGCCCTCCCTCTGGACAATCTGGCCTAGACTGGTACTTTTTTATGAGTTGACTTAATACCTCCCTCTGTTTCAGTGACTCTGCTGCATTCTTCCTGATTTCCAGTCTCCTTCTCTTCCTTCTTCTAGCTTCGCTTACTGCTCTATTGCCTTGACGCTCCTCTTCCCCAGAGCTCCCTAGAGCATACTTCTTAGCCGCCATCCTGTACTGGAGGTCCCAAAGTTCTTTAACAGTAGGAAAATAAGTTTTAAGGATCCTTACCTTCAAAAGAGAGTCAAGGAAAAACAAAGAAAATTAAATCTCTGATGCAGATACTTCCCGTGCAATTAGTCTTAAACACTAGTGAGTCCAAGACTGTCTGATAAAATTCTCTCAATAAAACTTCATTGAAAAGTAAGCCCAAACATATGGGACACCGTCACCATTTCCTTAATGAATAAATGCCTTTCAGGAGCTGGATGATTTTAAAGCAAATAAGCAAATATTTGAGAGAACCATGGAGTGGCATTAATAGCTTCGAAACAAGAAGTCTACCCAGGATTGCTCCTTTGTGTTTCCAAATGACTTGACATTTTCAACAGAGACAAGAGATTGCCCAGAAATCCCAATTCAAGGTAAGCATTCAAGATAATGAAATAGACCCATGATTTTTAAAGATTGGTTTTACTCCATTGTTTGCCTACATGTATGCGTGCACACAACATGGTTCATATGGAAAGTAGAAGAGGTCAGCAGATCCCCCAGAACTGGAGTTATCAGTGGTTGTGAACCAGGTGCTTGGAATCAACACCCCTCCCCCAGTCCCACTCCTGACTCCAGAGTCTCCTGGAAGAGCATAAAGTACTCCAAATTGCTGGGTCCATCTCTCCAGCTCCAGACCCATGACTTTTTAAGTAGCTACTTTAGTAGGTTAACAGCAGCAATAGGAACTTTAGGAAGTGTTTAGTTTACCAATGTTTGACAGATCAGACATTTCAAGATTTTGGTTATATATACTAATCTCTAAAAATCGGTTTTGAAATGTTAGGAGAAGTTTTTCTTCCCACGAAATGTTCATCCACTTATGAAGTAAACTGTTGCTTTGCTTTTGTAAGCTAGTGTTGCCATGTAGCCCAGGTTGGCCTCAAGTTCACAACCCTGCTGATTTTGCCTCCCAAATCTAGAGCACACACAGCCATGTGCTACCCTGTGCGCTAACGAACTAGTTTGTAACTTTATGGCAGACAGTGCAAAGTCATTCACATAAAGTAGAAAGAGGCCATTTCAAATTTTCAGTTTGGAGCTTTTCTGAGGCTAGAAATACTTGGCACATAGCTATGGAAGGAGGAGAGACTAGAAGGCTGCTATCCCAACACAGCTACATCCTGTAATAATTTCAATGCCGTAAGGGTGGGCTTTGTTTAAGATGACTTTGCCTAGCTCAAGCAAGTACTCTGGGTATATTTAATATAGGAAGGCTGAGCTATGATGCTTACATGTTAACTTTGCATGATGTTTTCAACTGAACACAGTGTTTATTGAGATATAACCTCATTACAAGCCAAGGATCATCTGTGGACAAGACAATTAAAATGATTTTTAAGAATGAAGGACAAACTGTGCTAGAACTGAACTGAGCTAGAACTATGAGCTATTTTGAAGTTAGGCTGAAAACTTTATAGGATGAACAGGGTGTTGGATGGTGTAGCTTCAGTCAGTGTTCCTGACTTTTTCAAGGCATAGAAAATGCCTCCAAAATATATTTTCCCCATATACTAGCCAGCCCTCTGAAAGACGAGTATCTAAGGGGAGCCAATCTCATGCTAAGTTTGTCTGTGTGACTTTTCTGTTTGACCCTTTCAAATTCTCCTAGACTATGCCTTCAGACCTGGTGATGGTCACATGGGAGTTTGGATAGAATAACTTGTTACATGTGTCTAAAGCCCACAAAGGGAGCTGTAACTTGGTGTGTGCTGGTAACAGCAGACTCAGGGCAATCCAGAGCCGTCTTTGGGAGCATCAGACAACCTTGGAGAGACAAGTGGCCCGCCGATAACTTGAAGCACACCAACTGTATATTTAAGCACACAATTCACCTTTCTAGCTGAGGGATTTGGAGCCCAGTGTTTGGTCTTGTTATCGTCCGTGATATGGAATTAGGGCTCAGGGCATGTTTGTCTCTGTAAGCCAGTATGACTAGTGTTTCGGAGATTAACTTTGTGTGTGTGTGTGTGTGTGTGTGTGTGTGTGTGTGTGTGTGTGTGTGTGTATCCTTGCTCTTGGGGTTTTGTCTTTCCCTAAGGGCAAATTCCCTGGCACAGTGCGCTGCTCCTGTCCCACGTGACGCTTCAGCTGGCACAAGAACTGAGGTTGAAATTCTAGATTGGCTTTATGGGTGAGGTTCCTGTTTGTTCAAAGCCACCTCCTATCTTTCCCCTCTGAAGCCACCAAAGAAAACTCTGGAAATCCCGAAGTGACCCTTAATTAGCTCAGAGCAGGAGGAGGTACGGAACAGCAAGAATAGAATGCCTTGCTCGGAGTTCTTCTCTGCAGAGCACAGAGACGTGTCACATGAGCAGGAAAAAGGCTCTATGGACAAATCAGCTTGCTGGTCTTCATCTAGTGGGCCAGGGGTTGAGCACAGGGTTCCTTTAGCTGTAGTCCCTTGGTTCTCAGAGTACACAGCCATCAGCTTCAAATGGCTCTTTTCTTCCTGTCGGGGTGCAGAGTCCAATAGCAGAGGTGGGCCTGGGGAAATTATAGGAGAATTGAGGTTGTCTGACGTGATACAATCCTTCCTCCTCCATGTACCTCTCTCTAGACCCCTCTGCCCCTTACTCTATCAAAAACACATCATTAGGGATGTTCGGAATAAGCACTTGGGTCCCTAGAAGTTCTTCAAGCACTAGAATTTGAACACTTTCTTTTTTATTTTGAGAAAATGTTTTTCAGCCATCAAAGTGGTGGAAGCAGCTTGTAGCTGGGAGAGGGACCCTCCTGCCATCCCAGGGGGGAAATTCCTAAATGGAAATGGGAAATGTACACAGATCGGTGTACAGATATAAACTGAAACAAGGCCTGGCCAGAACTGTAGCTGAACTTGAACTGAAAGAGAACAAGCAGTTGGAGTATGAAGTGGAAGGGAAACTCATCTCACCACATGAGTCTCCAGAATCAACCCGAGAGTGACTTTCAAAGATAGAGGAAATATGCACTCGTGATTTTTTTTCTACACAATTTTAAGCTGCCCCTCTCCTTGGAGGGCTTCCAGTAGAATCAGTTGGATAGGGAGAAAGGATTATACGAATGGAGAATGTAGGGTCCTGATATATGTGTATATTATGTAGAATTTATATCGAGATAAAATATTTATTTCTCCAGACTATCATCTGTTGTCAAAACAAACAGACAGGTCCTCTCCCCAATTAAAACAAACAAACAAAAAAAAAAACCAACAGAGGAAAGAAAAACACCTTCCAAATGATAGCTTTTCAATGTGTTCAGCATATTATGCTGCAAGTCATGGCGCCATTGCCCATATGGTGCTTGCTGCTGCCCCGTGACCTGGGATCCACTGACCCACCTCTTCCCTTACGCCGGCCCTGCCACCCCTAGCATTCATCCCTGGTCTCTAGTAATCACAGTGGTTTCTCAGAGTCTGTGGAATTGAAGAATATTTATGGGATCTCATGTCTGTTGCACCCCTGAGGAAATTAAGAAAAATTAAGTATATGAATTGGCGCCTAGGTTGGAAGGAAGCAAGGACAGTCTTTTCCAGCGGGGTTTACTTTTCGTTACCTGTTTCTGCCTCCACTGCCTTCAGTGCAAGCTGACTAGCACCACACATTACTACTAGAACACACATGTAACTAGAAACCTAAGCATATCTGTAAGCATTGGGTGTGGTGACTGGAATGGAGCATTCTTGGAGCGATGAGGAGAATGGAGCATTCTGGGAGCTTTTGGTATACACGGGAGACAAAAGCTTGTCTATAGATGCTGCAGGAGAGCTGGCGGTGGGCTGTGTTTGGGAGACAGTGTCAAACTCCCTAAGGGGTGGAATCCGCAAGTAAATCTCTAGTAAAGGTTGGCACTCAATTCACACAGCCTAAAGGTTTGTGTCTAGATTCCCTTTCTTTCTTTCTTTCTTTCTTTCTTTCTTTCTTTCTTTCTTTCTTTCTTTCTTTCTTTCTTTCTTTCTTCTTCCTTTCTCTCCCCCCACCCCCTCACAGCTCTCTCTCCATTTTTATTTCCTGTTTTTTTATTGGGTTTTCTTATGTGACTTAGGTTGACCTCCAACTCACTTCAGTCCTATTAAAGACTGGGGTTACAAATGTGTGTCACCATGCCAGGCTCACATAATCCAGCTGTGCCTCAATCCTTCAGACACAATAGCTACTCCATATGGTTATTAGACCTTGTATCGTGTATGGCACCCCAGAAGAAGTTAGTAGACATTGGGGTGCAAGCCAAGGGTTCTTCATTAAACAAAGCGGCTTACTTTGAATGGGGGAGGTAGGGTGTGTTGAGATGGGATTTTTATTCTAAATCTCTGATCCTGGGTATAAACCAAGACAGAACGGAGGGCAACAGTGCAGAGAGTAAAAGGCTGGGGTTAAAACACTTCTTCAGTGCAGCGTCCATTTTCTCCGCGGATGGTCATTTCCCTTCTCATAGCTTCTCTCCGCAGTGACTAGTTTAGATGCTGTCACAATTGTCTCTTACTTTACAGAGGCTTGGCACAACACTTACATGTCATAAAGCTGTCGCTGTCATTAAACCCAGCAACAAGCACTTGGGGACATTATCCTTCCAAGCTAATTCTCGGCACAGCTCGCCCATCAGTCTGGCTTTTATTTCTTTTCTCATCCACGTTCTGTGCCCATAAACACAGCATAGTTGCATGATATTAAAGTGTATGCCTGGGAGGGAGGGTCAGGGCGGCTGTCGAGCAGACGCTGGCTAATTTGAATAAGTGTGGAATCAGCTCTGTGATGTCACAGCGTGCATTCCTAGCCTAGGAAGTTTCTCGTCTTTCTTCCTGAACTCCAATCTCTTTTTTTTTTTTTTTCAGAGCTGGGGACCGAACCCAGGGCCTTGCGCTTGCCAGGCAAGCGCTCTACTGTTGAGCTAAATCCCCAACCCCAACTCCAATCTCTTTATGCTGCTGCAGAGATAAACTTCGAATCATGGAAATAATGGATTTAGCCTGCAGGATATGATAATGTGTACAGTGCGATCATTTGCACTGTGTATAATTTGTCATGCAGATTTAATTACATTCTGGGTAACTTTGTTGATGGTTAAATAACTGTATACCTTCCCCTGCTTTCAGATTTGAACAGAATGTTATAATGTTTCATGGATGTCTTAGGCTTTCTATCCCTGTGATGAAATAAATGCCGTCACCAAAAGCAAGTTGGGGAGGACAGGGTTTATTCAGCTTACACTTCCTCAGCACCTTTCCTCATCGACGGAAGTCAGGACAGGAATTCAAACAGGGCAGGAACCTGGAGGCAGAAACTGATGCAGAGGCCATGGAGGGGTGCTGCTTACTGGCTTGCTCCCCTGGCTTGCTCAAGCCTGCTTCCTTATAGAACCCAGGACTACCAGCCCAGGGATGGCACCAAACATGATGGGCTGGGCCCTCCCTCCTCGATCACTAATTGAGAAAATGCCTTACACCTGGATCTCATGGAGGCGTTCCCTCGTGAGCGTCTCCTTCCTCTCCGATGACTCTAGCTTGTATTGAGTTGACACAGAAAACCAGACAGTACAGTGGATTTACTCTGAAATTACAAATAGTTCTGGTTTTGTTTTTCTGAGATAGGATTCTGTTTTGTAGTGTAGGTTGGCCTAGAACTCACTCTACAACACGGTCTAGTCTTGAACTCTAGGCAAATGCTCTGATTAAAGGCAGGGATACCACATCTGCCCTAGTTCTATAATTTTATAGAAATGTTTCCCTCTCACTAAGTAGACTCAGATATTAAAAGCACGTCAGACTAACATCCCATCACCAGTTGCTGCTACTTAAGGTTTGAGTTCCTTATGGCTGCTGTAACTACTGTCATATTGATTTCTCAACCAGTTTCTGCCCGTTTCTGTGGTCCTAAACAGCAGCAGGAAGTAGAGGTTCTGTGTATGTGTTCACCAGCGCTAGCCGCTTTGAGCTTAAAAGTAATTCGCTAGAAGAAACGGATTCGTTTTCCATCGGCATCATTTACTATGAATAAGGATGGACCCTTTTCCCCTTGCTTACACATTTTTATTTTCATATGTGTATGTTGGCATAAGTGTGTGCATACATGTGTGTGTGTGTGTGTGTATCTGTGTGTGTGGTATATGTGTATTATATGTTCCTATGTTCTTGTGTGTGCACATGTACATGAAGGTATGTGTACATACATGGAGACTAAGTGTCTATATAGGGCGTGTGATCAATCATTCTGTACTCTTTTTTCTTTCTTTCTTTCTCTTTCTTTCTTTCTTCCTTTCTTTCTTTCTTTCTTTCTCTCTTGTTTTTCAATGACAGGGTTTCCTTATGTTGTTGCTTTGGTTGGCCTGACACCTACTATGTAGAGCACAATGGTCTGGAGCTCTTTCTTACTTTTTATTTATTTTATTTATTTGTCTTTATTATTATTTGTTTGTCTGCTCCACCTTGTGATTTTGAGATGGGATCTCTCACTGAACCTGTGAGCCTAGAGCTCACTGGCTGACCAGCCCTGTCTGGAGATATCCTATGTGTACTCCCAAGTACTGGGGTCTCCGATGGGTGTTACCACACCTAGCTATTTATGTGAGTGCTGCAGATCTGAGCACAGGTCCGCATCATTCATGATAGTGAGCGTTTTACCCACTAAGCCTTCTCCCCAGGCTGACCCTTGTGAAGAGGTGCCATTTCCTCTGAGAACGAAGTCATAAAGCAAGGTCATTCACCTACCCTTGTAATGAGAACCAAGACTGTGCTGGATAGCCACTTCCCTGCCACAATCAGGGCTTGTTATCAATTGTAAACCAGGGTGGGGAGGTAGAGACAATTTCTGTTCTGGACCAAACCTCTGAGAGGGAGGCCATTTATCTCAGTGGAACCCAAAGCTAATCAAACTACCTTTCGTTCCGTTTGCTTAGTTAATCGGGCGAAAGAAGTTAGCCACTGAAAGAGTACCTTCAACTCTATTGACATTAAGCTGGTTCTTGTTCTCACGACCCACAGATAATGGCTGGCAGTGTTCTAAAGGGTAGAAGCTGGAAACGACTCCATTTCCTTAAAGGGAAGTGCCAAAGGGCTCTTCCTATGTACTCAGCCTATGTAATCTGTTTCCAACTAAATGATGCCACCACTTCCCTGACATAGTTTCAAAGGCCATTCATCAAACTCCCTTTTCAATGTTGGTATCCAAGTGATGATCCTAACTGAAGACATTGGAGGGAAAAGTTCCTTTATCGTGGCTGTCAACCTGGCTCTGTGGGAGAACCAAACGATTTCAACAGCTCTCCAAGCATTGGGTGGCACTGATTTGAGACAGGCATTTTCAACATATCCCCAAATGTGGCTGAGAAACTTGATGGCTGCAGGGCAACCCCCTTCATGAAGATTAATAACAACATGTTGGTTTATTTCTCAAAATTGAGATTCCTGGTGATTTGTTCTTTTAATGTGATTCTTTGAAATTGTCCTTCGATGTATGTATTCAGTGTATGGAGACTGAGAAGGCTATTGATGCGTTTGCCAATGGTCTCACCTGTACTTTTGTTTCAGTATGTTTAACCCTCTCTTCTTTTTTCTCTTCCTCCTCTTTTCAGTATGTCCAGACTGCCTGCTTCTCATACCTTCTTATCCCTACTGCCTGGTAGTGTTGTTTCATGCCATGCAATAGATGGTTGTTGACTGACTGAATGCAGGATCCCATTGTTCGGCAGGCTGGGTGGACCTTTACTAGTAATAGTGCCACAGCGACCCCTGTTGATGAAACCAGAAAGTGCAGTGTGCAGACAGATTCTAATGACAGTGATGTTCACATTGAAATATGAGCTCTGGCCAATCTAGAGCTCAATAGCCAAGGACATTTGGAAAGGAGAAGGATCCGCACCACTGGTGTCTGTGTGAAAGCACAGCTCAGCCTGTCTCCTTGTCTGAGCTTTTCTTTCTGTGACTATATTCAGGGACCAGGCATCGCTACCTTAAATGATTTTACTTGTTTGCCATTATTCAAATAATTGAAAGTTTTGTGTTGCACATCAGCCTGTATTGTGGTATCTAACATGCTCTCTATCCTGGTTACTTATTTTGCATGTGGATACCTTTAGTTGTGTGCTCCTGTGTGTGATGTGTGTGTGTGTGTGTGTGTGTGTGTGTGTGCGCGCGCGCGCGCGTGCGCGCGCATGTTTTTTTGAGTTGAGAGGCCCGAGCTTGATATGAGGTGTTCTCTATAGCTCTCCACATTTGGAGACAGAGTCTCCCATTGAACCTAGAGCTCACCCACTGGGGATCCTAATTGTTTCTGCCACTTCAGGGGAAGGATTACAGGCACACATCCATTTTTTTTTGCATGGGTCTCAGAGAATCTGAGCTCAGGTCCTTTCAAGTTTACTTTAGCAAGCAAACCATCACTTCAGCCCTTGACTCCATATGTGAGCAGAAAAGGGTACTTTAGCTTTCTAAGCTGTTCTT
Source organism: Rattus rattus (assembly GCF_011064425.1). Classification (NCBI taxonomy): domain Eukaryota; kingdom Metazoa; phylum Chordata; class Mammalia; order Rodentia; family Muridae; genus Rattus; species Rattus rattus. Next base: position 116,878,469 of record NC_046157.1, read on the forward strand.
AGTGCTTTTATTTTTATTACCATTTGTTACTAGTTGTGGATGGACGGATGTTGCCGTTGCTGGGGTTCCCACCTCTCCAACTTTCTCTGTTCTCTTTGTGAAGTTAGGCGAAATGAATGAGACTGTCTTTGATTACATATTTTAAGTGACAGTTATTTTTAAAGTTAGGTGCAAGAACACTCGATCCTAGAAAGGAAGAGAGGGATATATCACCACCACTCCATAAACCCTGATGCTAGAGATGACTGAACAACTGGGAGCCTTGAGATGCTTCAAACAGCACTCCGCCTTCAGCCTTCGCACTGGCTGAACTGGTTAACTTTCTGCACAATTAACTTCATTCCCAGGGCTGCGCTGCACATAAGAGATCCCACATGGGCTGTGATCGTGTTTCCCCATTGAACAAGGAAGTGCGGATTTGCTTATCTGAGAACCAATAAAGGTTAAAAGAGAAGGGGGAAGAACCCCAGGAGACGAGATATTTATTTGAATGTAGAGGTCACATTAATACTGATACTGTTTTAAAGGACTGAGGATGACTTTAGAGGTGGCAATAGGGCTTGTAGAAAAGGAAGCACCGGGAAGTATCAATAACAGAATTGGCATACTCTTTCCTCTGAGAGGGCGAGGAATGAAAACATACTCACCCTTGCTTCCCAGTCCTTGGTGGGGCTTTGTTTCCGAGAACACCGTCAGACTAGGCTGTGCTCCTTCAAGCAGCAAGATGAAGACCTGGAGCTGCAAACCATTGTCCGTGGAATTCAAAACAACAGCTTCCATATCAAATTACAAGGCTATTTTCGTAAGGCTGCAGGCTTTGCCTGTTTATTTTTCTTGCACACCTCCTCCCCCAGTCTTTTAAAGAGTGCTAAAAATGATACAGAACCAAAGAAGATAACAATAATAAAGCAGAATCCACAGGAGGAAGGGAAACAAAGAAAAATAGAGCCCACGGAGAGGTAAAGAATACGCAGAACCACAGTATCGTGTGCAACCCGCCCTCACTGGCCTCACCTGTGGCCTTAAACTGAGACGTTAACAATCTGATGAAGCGCTGGACAGACTCATACAAAGCTGGTTGAGTCATACACTTCTGACAAACACTTCCAGAATTAAGGCTGGATATTTTGTGGAGAGGATAGAGTATCTTAGCACAACGTTTACTAAGAATCTCTTTTCAGTTGTTTTTCCTGATGAGGTTCCCAGGTAAAATCAAATCTCAGCTCAACAAAGGACACGTACTCGTGCTTTACTCTGAACAGCAGTCCCTTGATTCAGATAACTGTGTTTGTATTTGCTAGGCTTGTAACCCCGAGGAAAGCACTGTGGAGCATGCCAGCTCTTCAGTATGTACATGATTTCAACTCTGGTCGAAGTGAGGGACACTGTGCAAGGACAGCTATGGAAAAGGGTACAGCTTAGTATTTTCCATACTTACAGCCTAAAAAAAAACCCCAAACAAACATGAAACTTCAAGTGCAGTCAGAAATAGATGCATTTGGGAAGAGTTAAAATCTAGAGATATTGCTGAACATGGTATGTGCGTCGACCATTGACCTACACGGGTAGGTCTTGCCCATCGACTACACACTTAGTCGGGGAAATAATGGTTTGCTTGCCCGCTCGTTCTGTTTTCAATGTCAAATAAGTGGTTGGTACCAGACATGGATTAATATCTGAAAATGGAATTCCTAGGGTCTGTGGAAAAGCACAGTGGGAAAGGTGCTCTCTGTACAAGTCTGAGGACTGAGTTCATGCCCCTAGAACTAATATAAAGTCAGACAGGGGCCAGAGGCTTGATGGCCAGCTAGTCCAGCCAACCAATGGCTCTGTACCAAAAGCTCTATAGCAGAAAGAAGACGGAGAAGTGATTGGAAGACAACCTCTGACCTGCATTCACACAGACATAGGTGAGGACACACACACACACACACACACACACACACACACACACACACACACACACACACATACACCCCTGAGTGTGTATAGCCAGGAGTAAATATGTACAAATGAAGTCCAGCCATACCACTCTGCTGCTTAACATTCCCAGCATATTCTGAAGCCACCATCCCTCCAGGAGATTGGTGTCCCTCAGATACCAAAATTGGAAGCTTAGGAATCGAAAACCTGGCCAGACATGTTTGGCTCCCCTTCCCATCTAGATGAGTCCTTTCTGTCTGGTTAACTGCTGACACAGAAAAATAACATATTTGCATTTATTAGTGTTGAACTATTAACTTTAGGATAAGATAACTGCTTAAACACGGAGTTAATACAGTGACTAAGTTTTCCCTTTCCTCACATTCAACTCAACATTTTTCCTGTGTGGCTCAACAGATCTGAGCCAGGTGGTCACCCCATGTTCCCGTATGTAGTGAGTCTGTGCCCTGTCACTGAGTTACATACCCAGCACTCGATCAAACTGATTGTTCTAACTTAGCATCGGCAACAATGAAGTCAATCTCTAGTGTATTCGAATTCAAGATTCCTCTTGACTTTGTAGCCAAATATATATAATTCACAACAGAAAACTCATGCATAAAATTCTTATATTATGAATCATAACCACAACTGATCTGGTAATGTCTCTACTGGTTTTTGTCATCTTGTGTACAGACAGTACTGTCCAGATCGTCTCTGCAAGTCTGTTGGAAAGGAGTCATTGTGAAAATTATAGGTAGAATCCTGGAAGGTCAGTTATGGGCTCAAAGAGGTTCTTCGGGGTTGTGGGTGTTGTGGAGGGGTGGGGAGGAGAGTGAGAGAGAGAGAGAGAGAGAGAGAGAGAGAGAGAGAGAGAGAGAGAGAGAGAGAGAGATTCAATATGTAGTCTCAGCTGACCTGGATCTTATCCCCCTCCTCCTCCTCCTCTTCCTCCTCCTCCTCTTCCTTCCTCCTCCTCTTCCTCCTTTTCCTACTCTTTCTCCTCTTCCTCCTCCTCCTCCTCTTCCTTCTCCTCCTCTTCTTCCTTTTCCTCCTCCTCTTTCTCCCCTTCCTCCTCCTCCTTCAGCCTCTCCAAGTCCATTTTAAGCTTAAAAGTAATTACCACATTGTCTCTCAAATAAGTCATATCATTTATATGTCAAGTCGTAGAGTAGAGACTTTCCCAATACCCCTTAACGACAATTACTATGCATACAGTTACTATGTATTTTATGGACAAAATAAGCAAACAGAAATTATGTCTGTCTTAATTAGAAACTTGCCGGTATAGGAAGGAATAGCGTTCTGTGGCACATTGATCCCCTGCTTAGCTCCTTCTCCCAGGACTCTCATGCTGCTCCTGATCGGCTCCTCTGTGTGCCTCAGGAAAAGAGGTACAGTCTAAATTCCTCTAATGCAACCTTGAGAGTTCAAGCTGTCCCACTCCCACTTTGGCAAAACAAGGGACCCGACGTGGCTTACCTTGTGGCCTTTAGAGCCTCCTGTGATCTGTGACCTCGGAGAGTGGTCCAAGGAGAGGCCTTGAGCTGGGGTCACAGCTGCAGCAGTAGCAGCTTTGGGAGGCGCCGCTAGGGTGGCAAAGCTTGGTGGCCAGTCTGGCTTGGAGTGTAAACAGTTAATGTTCCGAAGCTCAGTTAACTTCTCACGTGTTCAGTCAGGATGGTTTGAGAAAGTGGACGCGTTCCTTCTGCCTTCACTGCTTGCAAGCATGGACACTGTGCAATTAAGTAAGGGATTGGTATGATATGCCCGTAAACAGTGAAATACATCAAACGTGAGTTCTTCTAGAACATAAAAGCAATCTGATAACTAAGTGCTCAGGTTTTGTGGGGTCAGCTGGGCTGGACTGAACTAAACTCAGCATGGAGTTAGGGGGCTATACCCCTGACACTCTCATCCTCATTTGTTCCTGTCTTTTATTAATCTGAAATTCGTCGGTTAGGAAGGACTTGTATGCCGCAGTGTACCTACCCACATGAAAAGGGGTACATACAGTTCAGGATGGCTGGTCAGTCCAGGTATGGTCTTTACATGGTGTGGATGGGGCTCCAGAGAGGCCTGGCAAATAATGCTGTCAGTCAAGTCCTAGAGTCAGACTGATGACCGTGCTTTCCTCCACTGACCTCACGATCAAAACCAGAATCACAAGGTAGGAGAGCATGTGCTGCCACGGTCAGGGACCTTTGCAGAAAGACTTGACCAGCGGCTCGGATAGAAGGGGGGAGGGTGAAGAAAGGGGGGAGGGGGCTGATTATAGAAATGACTTTTATAAATGCGTTTTCAAAAAGTTTAGGGTAGACAGAGATTCAATGACCATGTATCTTAGCACTTAATACTTAGTACATAGTACTTAGTAAAGTACCTTCCAGTACTGTACTGAGTGACATACCTTTCGCTACTCAGTTAAAATTCACATTTTTGTCTTAAAATGCTTCATTTATTTATGGATGGATTAATTTATGCAACAACTATTTAGACAGGTTGGAGTGCAGCTAAGTGGCAAAGGCCTTGGCTGGTGGGATTGACGGCTTCGCTTTGATCCCACCAGTTCAGCGGCGACAAAACCATCGATCCAGAGGATTTGCTACAAGGTCAACGTTCTGATAAGATTTAGAGCTACAGCAGTGACCAAGAGAGGCAGCGTTTCTGCAACAAAGACATGGACTCGGGCAAATAAACAGGCAATGTCAACCACTGAGGTGCTAGGCAAGACCCTCGGAAGGACATTTTACCAAACTTGAGGAAAAGGAAGATTGTATGAGGAAATGTCAGCTGGCTGTGAGCTAAGAGAGCAAATGAATGGGCACTGAAAAGAGGGAAAGAAGAAGAACACTGTCACACATAGGACAGGAAGGAAACATGGCGACCTAGAAGATAAAATCCCACATGAAGCACGGACTTTGAGTCTACCGATCACTCAGGCCACGGAGGGAAGACTGAGAGGTAGGCGTGCGGGGCAGAGATGGGACTGAATGTGCAGAGGCAGACACTGTGGAGAGGGGAGGTGGAAGCAGCATCCCCAGACAGCATCACAGGACGGCTTGGGGTCTGAATTTATGTGTGTGACAGCACAATGTCAGGTTTTTTATTTCGTTTTTGTTTTTTGAGGTGTGGTCCATGCCCTGACAGTGAAGGGGGTGATGGCAGCAGGTAAGGGGAGCCTGGAAATGTTGAACAGCCTGGGTTGCTTTGTTTTCTCTCTCCATCTAAATACTTGGAAACAGCCTCTGCCCCCCAGCACACAAAAATGGTGACTTGCCCATTCATTTGTTTCACAAATCTTCCAAAAATATTTGTGGAGGCCAACATTTTTCATTATTGCATCTAACTAGGAATCTACCTTTTCAATGGGCCATTGTCTTGCTCATGACCTTCTGGGTCAACCCAGAAGCCCAAGGCAGCAGTTTCCAAGTTCCCGGAGTATGACTTCATCGCAGGAGAAGACACCAAGGTGCCCAGGAGAACACCAGATGACATCAGACTCTCAAATTATGAGGAAGAGGCTGTGAATGGTAAGTGATTGAGATGGCTACGAGGTAGAGACCAGGTACCCAGAGAAGAATGTGGGCCTGCTTCCTGAGGGACTTGCATGATCCAATAAAACATTTATTAGAAGTAGGCTCCTGTTTTCCCATTGCAGCCTAAGAGGAGAACTGGTTTTACGGCTTTGTTTGATGTCAGTGATGCAAGGGACTGATTCTTACTGGGCAGGGACCATGCTGTACTACACACAGGCTTCTCAAAAGGTAAGCAAGCCCGTATCGCAAGCAAGACATACACAAAGTTTTTTAAGCAAAAATATTCCACCTATCGTGGCTGTCTTCACAGACAAAGTGACTCTGATTAAGTCAGGCAGCAATCCACATCAGCCCATAAAAGGACTTAAAGGTAGCCACACAATTTGTTCTTGTGAGCACAGACTGACATCCACTGTGAAGTAGACACCTCCTTCTATCTCTGTCAAGGTTCCCTATCCCAAATCTCTGCTCTCCAGGACTGTAGCAATGGCATCCATGGTACAGAGAATCTAAGAAGAACTGGAGTTTTGGGCCCAGCTGGGCGTGGAGCGAAACTGTCGGATTAGCCTGAGTTTAGGTTACAAAGAAAAGTAAGCACACTTCCTTGTTTGGGTGTGGGAAGGCTGTGTCAATGCAAATATTTATGTCAATAACTAAAACAAGTAGACGGGACTAGATATATATTAACATTGGGTAGATATTAAACACATTTTTAAAGACATTCGTGGGTTCAAAGTGAGTGTGTAAGAGAAAGGAGGAGAGAGAGGGGAGAGGGGAGAGGGGAGAAGAGAGAGGGGGGAGAGGGGAGAGGGGGGAGAGGGGAGAAGAGAGAGGGGGGAGAGGGGAGAGAGATGCCCAGAGAAGGAAGAGGAAGAGAAAGAGAAAACAGGACAAGGAAGCCTGAGAATGAAGAGCAGAAGGAGCTGATCACTGTAAAAAGAAACATTTCTGAAAGTCAGTGACAGTGTCTTTGGCTAGTCAAGGGATCTTCTGAATTTCCACTCCCTCTTTTACAAAAACGAAAATAGGAAGGTTTAGGAGCACACCTCAATTATTTCGGTGGTACTATGCATGTAGATCCCTGTGTTCAGAGTCCTTAATTCACACACACACACACACACACACACACACACACACAGAGAGAGAGAGAGAGAGAGATATTTGACAAAGAAATAGGTATATAGATCTAAATGTGACTGGTAGGATCTTAAACCAAATCGGAGTCTTCGGAATGAGAGTCACTGGATTTATTGACAGCTTACCAGATATGGAGTCTCCATCAGAAAAAGCAAAGTGGGGAGAGAGAGCTAGCTGATTTTCTAGTAATTTATGGGGAATAAAAAGAATTTGAGTAACCATTCCATTTGCATTCATGTGTCAGCAGGCAGGTAACTTCATTGTTTAGCAAGGGACTCAGTCAGACGCTAGAGAACAGAGCGGCCAGGCTGGGATCGCTTGAGTTTCGCTGCTTTCTTACTGTGCCTGCTGGAGATTCATATCACAGCTGACCTTTGTTGTTGGGCCTTTTCTCTGGAACTGAGCTGGGTCAACCTGCTTACTGTGGCCGCTTTCCCTAAAAGGGCCTGCAGGGTGTGGGTGCCTCAGACTGAATGAAGGTCAGCAGGCAGGTGCTGGTGTCAGTAGAAACTAGAAACTCTCTGCCCTGCTGCCCTGCTGGGAATGCAGGCCTTCACTGAGAGCAGGGGGTGCTCTCTCATGGAGGCTCTCTCTCTCTCTCTCTCTCTCTCTCTCTCTCTCTCTCTCTCTCTCTCTCTCTGTGTGTGTGTGTGTGTGTGAGTGTTTGTCTGTGTTTCAGTGTGCCTCTCTTTGTGTGTATTCCAGTCATGCTTCTTGCCTTGATTTGATGTCGGCTGCCGAGTGAGCTGGAATATTCATGGAAAATGGCCAATAACCTTTCACAGCTCTGACTTTTCTGAAATCATAAGGGTAGACCAGGCTATCCCCCTATTCCTTGGCTTCAGGGGAAAAAAATCATTTGAGCGTTTCTGATTTCCTTCGCTAGTTCTCTCTACATCTCACTCAGTCTGATTTAAGTTTAATGCCGAGGTCCCTTCATACCTGTGGGGAACTCTCAGGACCAGCTCCAGGGATAACAGAATCCCATGATGCTCAGTTTACGCTTGTACATAACCCATGCGCCATCCTGTGTAGCATAAATCATTGTACCTCGGTTATGTAAAATATCAAAAGAAACGACAACGCCACCCACATAGCTACCTTGTGTTATTTTGAGATGGAAGCTCCATTTCCAGCACAGAAGCAAATTATTTTGGAAGATTATTTTCAAATTAGAGTTGGTCAAACAGAGAGACTGCTGCATTTCCCAATGGCAAGTAATATTGTGGAATATCCGGATGTCTCACCAACATCCATGATTATACTTTTATTCGGATAAAAAAAACTTTTATTTAATTGCCAGATAAAGGAAATGTTTAAGGTATATCATTGGTATAATCAAGACAGCAGTCTTATTTCAGCGAAAAAGACGGGAACACACTGGGAGCCAGGAGGTAGATTCTTCCCTTGTATTTGGTGCAGAGCTTTGAGAGGGTCTGTATGCTTTAGGACCTCATTCTCTCCACCTGAAAATGTAGCTTCCAGGATGGAAATGATTTGGGGTTTGCATGTGCCAGTATATACAGCAGACACAAGTGTATGTCAACTGTCCCAAGGAAGGAAAGGACTCCTCTTTTTTTTTTTTTTAACAGTCCTGAAGTATTCTTTATTGATAGAAATTTAAGGTTATTCTGTTAGATTATTTGACTTTATTGTACATATGCCATTTGTTGACAATGTGATGGTTTTTACAATAGTTTCTAGTGTATAGAGATTGCTAATGATACAGAAAGGGACAGTTCTTACATGAAGTGGAAACGGAAGTTATTTATACCAAATGTTGTTTTGCTGGGGCACACAGGTGAAAGGCTGTCCTGCTAGAGCAAACACCGGAAAGACTGTTTTCCTGAAGCAGACACAGGGGAAGGGATGTTCTGATATAGCAAACACATGAAAGGACCCTTGATGAAGGAGTCTAAATATGACCCCACAGACAGTGGGAGAAGAGCACCGTGCTTTGGTTCTGTTTGCTCCGCCCTGACATGCATGTATTGGTTTGCCTTACATAGCATTGTTGCACTCAACTTGTGATTCACTCCAACACTGAGGAAAACTCACCCAAGAACTGCCTGTGAGGTTCCTACAGCAGTTGCTGCTTCGGTGGCCTCACCTCAGTCCAGTTGGCGAGCCTGGCGGTTTCTTCGGGATTGAACTACAGCTGCTGGTTCGTGCCTGGTGTCTGCCGGCCAAGAGGACTGGCCTGCTGAGTGGTATTTGGTGTTTGCTATGGGACTGAACTGCTGCCAAAGAAGACTGAGCTCACCCCCAGAGAACTATTGCTGAACAGGTCCACTTCCCCCATATCCTAATAACTGGTGGGTGGTAGGGTAGAGGAGACGTTGAACCCTTATTAAAAGTAGGCTGCAGAAGTGTTATGCCTACACAATCCTTTTTCCTTTTCCAGTGATGTATCCAGAGTTTGATTTATACAAGGGGTTGGGCTGAAGGCTACTCATCAGAAGAGATATATGTGAGGCTGCCTTTCTCTCTCCAGTTCTACTGTGAGTAGTGCAGAGACTGGCACAGTCCCTTGTGAGTGCCACCAAGACGGCTTCTGAGCCCTTTCTATTTCAGTGGCGTTTGGCTCCATCTCAAGCCTGAGTCATTTGGCTAGCACCCGTGATGAGACATTACTACTAAACAAAGCATCTGGGAAAATAGTGTCCCTGACGATGTGACTTCTCGACAGCGGCCCTTTGATATCTCTGGTGGTGCGTCCCTAACAAAGTGCTGTTGGAAGCCCTTTCTGCTGACTTTTAACTTCAAGGACTGCGCAGAATTCCTGGCACGTTGAGCTGTGAACTCCTGAGATTAGCAACTGTGCCACAGCTCTCTGGTTGCTAGATGTGAGTTTGAATAAGTATGAATTTACTCTAAAAGTTAAGCCTAAAGAGGCTTAAAAACCCAACTAGGTCCAAAATCCACTCTTGTAGGACTAAAATTAAAGTCTGTGTGAGTGTGCACCTTTGTGTGTTGTGTATGTGCAGTGTATATGTGTGTGTAAGAGAAAGTGTGTATCTTTGTGTGGGACATATGTGGAGTGTATGTATGTGTGAAAGAGTGTGTATCTGTATGTTGTGTATGTGCTGTGTGTGTAATATATACATATATATATATAAACACACACACACACACACATATATATATATGTTGTATGTAGGTATATTATATGTTGCTTGTGTGTGTGTGGTATATAAATGTGAACATGTAGGTATGCTTACCCATGTAGACATATGAAGAGACCAGACCAGACCATCAGGTGTCTTCCTCTTTGCCCTTGGGTTTATTGCCATGAGTTGGGATCTCTCTGGGAACAGGGAGATTGTCCTCTTTGGTAGACTGACTGGCCAGCGAGCTCTTGGTATCTGTCTATCCCTGCCTTTCAATGCTGGACTTCCAGGTGTCTGGAGCCATGCCTGGCTTTTTACTTGGGTTCTGGAATTCAAGTCCTTATGTGTACAAAAGTGTGCCTAACCCATCAAGCCATTCAGCCCTTTGAGTTAATTTCTTCCTTACACCCCCAATATGATTTGGCTCTTGGTCTTGTTTGTCCAGGTTACCTGTAAATTCAGAGGCAAACCGTAGATTAAATACATGGATGGGTGAGTACTCTGGATAACTACACCTTGCACTATTTTATATAATTTCTGATAATTTCCCCTAGTGCCAATGAGAAATTATAAACATGAGGGGCCACAGAGATGGCTCAGAAGACAGAGCATTTGCACTGTAAGTGTGAAGCTCTAAGTCTGGATCCCCAAACCCATGTAAAGCCAGATATGGTAGCATGCATTTGTAATCTCATCACGTGTGCTAGGTTAACTGGACCTCATGCTTTGGGGGATTCTCCTCTACCTATTGCCCATCTCTCCACAGAAGCAGTGGTTATGGAGGCTCCTTGAGAGAGCTTCATTGATTTATGTAAAACTTGTTTGAACCCTGGCTAGATGCTAAGTTTCATTGTCTTCAAGTAACTGAATTTTTGTTATTGATTAACTTGGCAAATGTAGTTGATGGGAATAGCTAAAAAAATATGCTTCACTCTTTCACACAGTCCACTTGGCAATGTCTGTCAATAGATGAGTGGACTTCACAAGTAAATTGTCTTAAACCCTTGCATCATTTTCCCTATAAAGCAAAGGAACCATTAATATAGCTAATATTAATATAATTAATATAACATACATTCAAATGTTAAACAACCCATTTTTTATTTATTCTTCTCTTACATACTACATCTCTGCTGAAGTTCCTCCTCCCTCCTCTCATCCCAGAACCCCCACCCTCCTTTCTCCCAGACCCACTCCTCCTCCATTTCCCTTCAGAAAAGAGCAGGTCTCCCAGGGACATCAACCTGACAAGTTTTAATAAGACTATACATAAACCTTCATAACAAGGCTGCACAAGGGCAAGGCCGTCTCTAAAACAGTCCATTCTTGAATCTCCTCTTTGCCCATCTTCAAAACCCCCAAGGGGGTCACTCTGTCTGTATTGGCACTCACAGTTGACTGGTACCCTCATGGGGTGCTGGCTACCCAAACACAGGCCATCTTTCCTCCTTATCTTGCTAACAGTTCACATCTATTCTACCCTTTCTTGCTTTCCCCTAAATGCCTACTGAAACCACAAATGCTAAATCTGATCTTTGCTCTCTCTGTGATTATCCTGTGTGAATGATTACAGATGCAAAAGACACACTTAATTAGACTGGATCTTCATGCTCATCACCCTGTACAAAGCTTAAGTCCAAGTGGATCAAGGACCTCCACATCAAACCAGACACACTCAAACTAATAGAAGAAAAAGTGGGGAAGAATCTCGAACACATGGGCACTGGAGAAAATTTCCTGAACAAAAACAATCCAATGGCTTATGCTCTAAGATCAAGAATTGACAAATGGGATCTCATAAAACTGTAAAAAGCTTCTGTAAGGCAAAGGACACTGTTGTTAGGACAAACGACAACCAACAGATTGGGAAAAGATCTTTTACCAATCCTACAACTGATAGAGGCTTATATTCAAAATATACAAAGAACTCAAGAAGTTAGACTGCAGGGAGACAAATAACCCTATTAAAAAATGGGGTTCAGAGCTAAACAAAGAATTCACAGCTGAGGAATGCCGAATGGCTGAGAAACACCTAAAAAAATGTTCAACATCTTTAGTCATAAGAAAATGCAAATCAAAACAATCCTGAGATTTCACCTCACACCAGTGAGAATGGCTAAGATCAAAAACTCAGGTGACAGCAAATGCTGGCGAGGATGTGGAGAAAGAGGAACACTCCTCCATTGTTGGTGGGATTGCAGACTGGTCCAACCATTCTGGAAATCAGTCTGGAGGTTCCTCAGAAAATTGGACATTGAACTACCTGAGGACCCAGCATATACCCAAAAGATGTCCCAACATATAACAAAGACACGTGCTCCACTATGTTCATAGCAGCCTTATTTATAATAGCCAGAAGCTGGAAAGAACCCAGATGCCCTTCAACAGAGGAATGGATACAGAAAATGTGGTACATCTACACAATGGAATATTACTCAGCTATCAAAATCAATGACTTCATGAAATTCATAGGCAAATGGATGGAACTGGAAAGTATCATCCTGAACGAGGTAACCCAATCACAGAAAAACACACATGGTATGCACTCATTGATAAGTGGCTATTAGCCCAAATGCTTGAATTACCCTAGATGCACAGAACACATGAAACTTAAGAAGGATGACCAAAATGCGAATGCTTCACTCCTTTTTTAAAAGGGGAACAAGAATACCCTTGGCAGGGAATAGGGAGGCAAAGTTTAGAACAGAGGCAGATGGAACACCCATTCAGAGCCTGCCCCACATGTGGCCCATACATATACAACCACCCAATTAGATAAGATGGATGAAGCAAAGAAGTGCAGGCCGACAGGAACCAGATGTAGATCTCTCCTGAGAGACACAGCCAGAATACAGCAAATACATAGGCGAATGCCAGCAGCAAACCACTGAACTGAGAACGGGACCCCCGTTGAAGGAATCAGAGAAAGGATTGGAAGAGCTTGAAGGGGCTTGAGACCCCATATGAACAACCATGCCAAGCAACCAGAGCTTCCAGGGACTAATCCACTACCTAAAGACTATACATGGACTGACCCTGGACTCTGACCTCATAGGTAGTAATGAATAGCTTAGTAAGAGCACCAGTGGAAGGGGAAGCCCTGGGTCCTGCCAAGACTGAACCCCCAGTGAACGTGATTGTTGGGGGGAGGGCGGTAATGGGGGGAGGATGGGGAGGGGAACACCCATAGAGAAGGGGAGGGGAGGGTGAGGGGGATGTTGGCCTGGAAACTGGGAAGGGGAATAACAATCGAAATGTAAATAAGAAATACTCAAGTTAATAAAGATGGAAAAGAAAATTAGACTGAATCTTTTAACACTGCAGTTTTGCACCTTAACTGGCTCTTAATTCTTTTTTGACTCAAGATTTATGTGTTAGCCAGGGTTCTCAAGAATAACAGAACTTATAGAATGATCTTTCTCCAATGTCTCTGTCTCTGTCTCTGTCTCTGTCTCTCTCTGTCTCTCTTTCTCTCTCTCTCTCTCTCTCCCTCTCTCTCTCTCTCTCTCTGTTTTTCTCTCTCTCTCTCTGTCTCTGTCTCTCTCTGAGATTTAGTAGAATGATTACAGGCTGCAGTCTAGCTGATACAACAATGGCCAGCTGTGAACAGAAGTCCAGAAACCTAGTAGTTATTCAATCCAGGAGGCTGGATGTCTCAGCTGGTCTTCAGTTTACACTGGAATCCTGAAGAAGTAGGCTTTAATGCTTGTGACAGAGTGGACTTATGAGTAGGGTGAAAGCCAGCAGGCAAAGAGGAAAAGCTTCCTTCTCCCATGTCCTTATAAAATCTTCCAGCAGAAGGTGTGGTCCAGGTTAGAGGTGGGTCTCCTCAGCTCAAAGGTATGTCTTTGCCACCTCAGGTACAGATTCAAGGCATGTCTTTTCCCAGCTCAAAGAAATCTTGATTAAGATATGTCTTCCATCCTCAAAAATTAGGATTGGAAATTGGTCTTCCTATTTCAAATTTCTTCTGTCACCATAAAAGCATTTTATCCATCCTTAATACACCAAGCTACAGGCTGATGACGTGTAAACTCCTTAGACTCAACTAGACTCCAAACCTAACTATTTCAATTGTCTTTGATACTTCTCCTTAGAGGTAGCAAACATTTGCACTTTCATAAAAGACATTATATCTTATATTTAACACCACAAAGATTCTGAACAAGAATCTGCATGAGATGTACCCACCTTTCTACAGGAGAGTAAAAGGAACTTTCACTCTTTCAGTGCCTGAGAGAAAAATCACCTTCCAATTGACCTGTCAGATGCATTACATCACTTGCCGTGGGTTTGGTTCACAGAATCTATATCAGGTGATGCAAATCTACCTGTAACTCCAGCCCAGGCATCCAATGCTCTCTTCTGGTCCCTATAACCACATCTATAAATGTATATGCATGCTTAAAGTAAAAATGTTACAAAATTTTTAAAAAGCAAATGAGATTCATTTCTTAGTCTGAATCTGACATTTGTAGAAACACTATGAAACTGTGTCTCTAAAATACACATAGAATTTAAATCTCTCCCACATCCAACCACCTCCTCAGGTCCTCTTTACCTCCACATTCAGTCCCTGGTGCCATTCCTGCCTGCATCCCACAAGGGTGTAACTGCATTTCTACCTTAGTTCTTGTTGCTTCTAAGCATCCCCTATGTACAGGAGTAGGAGGGAGTCATTTAAAACAGAAGCCACGTGATTATACTTCTCAAGCTTTCTGAATGTTTCTCTTGGTGTGGATGGATTCGCCTCCAGGGTCTTTTGTTCTGAGGTCTTTGTTTCTTACCAAGTTCCCAAGATCTTTGATACTCTTTGGAGTGTGTGTGTGTGTGTGTGTGTGTGTGTGTGTGTGTGTGTGTGTGTGTGTGTATGTGTATTTGAGTGTGTATCTGAACGTGTATTTATGCAGTCTGTGTGTATGTTTGTATGTGTGTTTGTGTATTTATGTATGTGAGTGTGCATGTGTGTGCATGTGTGTCTTTTATCACATTCAGATTCTAAGGGCTGCCACAGCTTTCTGTGTGCAACCAGGAAGAGTAGAGTGGGACCTGCCACTTGATACCAACTGACAGGAGTTAAGTAACAACTTTTTTGAGTCTCAGTTTTCTTATTTCTTAGGGCTTTAGAAATAATGCTTATCACACGGCACCATGGATGTCATAGGTAGATCTTCAATGTCCTGCCAAAGGTGCATATTCTTTCTGATAGGAGTCTAGTGGGAGCTCATGGCAGGAGAGCCTTTGATGTGAGGAGAAGACTCCTGGGGCTTTGACTGTTTTTCATTCCTTCTTTGCTTCATCTACTCATTCATTTATTCATTCATTCATTCATTCACTACTTCACTCATTTTTCATTCTTTGCTTCATCCTCTTGTTCATTCATTCACTTCATTCATTTACTTCATTCGTTCACTCACTTTCTTCCTTCTTCCTTCTTTGCTTCATCCTCTTGTTCATTCATTTCATTCATGCATTTCCTTCATTCATTCTTCATTCCTTCTTTGCTTCTCAGTCTCCTTCAGGCAATCCTATTTGTTTAGATAAATTGCTACCCTGCCATGCTCCCATGCCAGACCCACTCTCCCCAGACTAAAGTCCCTGAAGCTGTGAGCTTAAAAAGCCTTTCCAATGTGTAAGCTAATAATAGGAAGCTTCAAATCCACATCACCTTCATCTCCTTCACCCTCATCACCATCACCATCACCATCACCATCCGAGTCATCACAGTCATTTGCCATTTCTAAATCATTAACGTTTGATCGAAACATGATATTAAAGCATAATTCTGGGCTCAAATCACTGATTTAAGATCTTGTCTACTTGTGTGGACCTGTGCGATGTATCTATAGTTTTAAGGTACGGGTATCTAAAGAGCTGGTACAGACAATGCTTGACAATCAGCCCACCTCAGCGTTTACACTCCTTCTATGTTCACTTTTGCTAGAATTCAACCATGTTTTGTAGTTGTTGAGGGCAAGGTGTGCCTGATACATCTTTATATATACAGGATGAATAATTCCAACATACTAGGCTCTAAAAGTATTAAAGTTGGAGTTATATGACTAACTTGAGGAAAGGGTGGACAGATAAAAAACACAGATGAATGGCAAACAAAACACAATATAGAGCATGGTAAGTTATAAATCAATATTGTTATTCTCTAAGCTTTAATATCAGTCATACAAAGAATATGAATTCAGGGCTGCAGGGCGGTACAGACTGCAGGTTTTATTTGGGGTCTCCTCTAATGAGGAGTCTTCAGAAACCCACAGAAACTTCGTCTGGGCCATCAAGGTGATCTTTACTAAACATGATCTGCATAAATACATATTCCAAATGAACTTAAAGGACTCAAAACATTTGACGTTTAAGTTGAGGGGCAGGCAGGAAGTCAACAGAGGTACAAAAATGAAAACTGGTCTCTGTGTGTGTCTGTGCACATATATGTGAGTGTGTGTGAATGTGTATGTTCACGTGTGTATGTTTTTACATGGGTGAATATGTGTGTGTGAATGTGTGTATATATGTGTATGTTTGTTTCTGTGTGTGACTGTGTGTGTGCGCGTGTGTGTGCTTGTTTCTATGTGTGTGTGCGCATGTGCATGCATGCGCAAATGCATATGTGTGAGTCTGTGTGTTTGTTTCTAAAGACTTAAGGGCTTAACCACAGCCTTGCTCACACTAGGCAAGCACTGTATCATTGAACTACATCTCCAAAACTCCCTTGTAACTTTTTATTTCCAGATAAAATCTCACTAAGTTGCTTAGTGTTCATCTTGTCATTCCCCTGCCTCAGCCTGCCATAGCTGCAAGCACCAGGACTGGCTTTAAAGACTGATGTGTTTTAAATTTTATAGTCTCTATATTCTCTACTCTGTTTCTAGGACTGTGTTTGTAAGGATCTTTGTGTTTTGTTTTGTTTTGGTTGCTATAACACAATGGCTCAGACTAGAATTGATAAAGAATGGGTTATTATTCTTGCTGCTTCAAAATATGGCAGAGCGCGACAATGATGAGACAGAACAAGTGTGCCAGAAAGAGCTTACTTCTCACAATCCTCACTCCCAAGGCAACCGATGACATCTTATTCTCTGCATGGCCTGTTAATGACAGCCGGGCTTGATCTAATCACCATCCAATGTCTCGCCTCCCAGAGCTGCTCACCTGAGTATGGAGTCTCCAAACCATGAACTTCCAAGGAACACGAACCCCAGCAGTTTGATCATGTTTCTGATGTGGTCACGGTTGGTTAAATTGTAGACCAGCAGGCAGGGTACCTATTTGTATAGAAATGTTGTTTTCCACTGCTGTTTCAGAAACATGCCTCTCACATTAGGCTTCTTCATTTGTCCAAAGACACAGAGAATGTTTTAATTGCTGGTGACAGCCAAATAGATAGAGACTAAATATTTGGTGAGCTGGTGAGGGATGTGCCTTCATGTACTCGCGTGGTGCGGTCTGAAGGTCTCTGTGTTGCATTTCAGATGATGCATGCAGAGGTAAGGAGCAGGAAGTATCCTTCCAGTGACAGGGAACTTCACAGTACCTGGGAGGAGATGAGGCGTGGTAAACCCCTGTTTCCCTTTACGTAGTCACACTGTATATGTGCAAAGTTACAATGTAACATAATTTACATGTTACAGTTTTTTCCTCCACCTTTCCCATTTTATGAAGGATGAGCAGAATACAGAGCAGCTTAGAGGTTGGGTAACCAACGTCATTTCATTGGTTACCTGCCTGGTGCTTTGAGAATTCAGTGTGAAAATTATTATTTTTACCTGTGAACTCAAGTCTGCAGAAAGCAGTATCCATTAAGAAGTCACTTCTCTGTTGAGTGAAAGACATAGCTTTGGTCAAAATGAGAGGTGTGCAGTTAATTTTGTTCACCTTAACTAAGAGTTCACACAGTGGGAAAGCTTTAGATCAGGTCTCGTTTCTGCTGAATTGTTCTCCATCTATTTATTTATTTACCGTTTTATTCCTGCACTTCTTTGTTGACACAGGGTCTTACTATGTAAATAAAGTTAGCTTTAATTTGGCATCCTTGTGCCTCAGCTTGTAGATATGCACCACCATCCCTCTGACTAAGCTTCTTAAAACAAACTTGAGGTTGAGTGTGATGCTGCTTGCCTATTATTCGAGCAGTCCTGAGGATAAGGGAAGAAGTTCAAAGCCAGCCTAGGGTACATAAAACATACTGTCTTCAAAGACGAAAACTGGATAACACACACACACACACACACACACACACACACACACACACTAGTTTATAGTTTATAGCAATGACCACAAAATCATCACCAACCATAATATGGGTATCAGCTTTTCGTAGAAAAAGATTTTGAATTGAAAGATCATTACACAGCTAAGGGTTACTCATTAGATTATATACATTTGGAAGAAAGGAGACTTTAAAATGTGACCATTTCACGAATGTGAATAGCGTGGTGTCTTAACATGTCAACATCTTTAGGTTTTGTGGAGAGCATGATAGGACAGTTTGAACATCTATTTAAAAATCTGTAACAGGAATCTGTAGCTTTCTGAATGCTGGCAAAAGTGTACAAGTGGAAAACTGACCTAATGTCAAGGATCGTAGTGACAGCACAAACGTACTAAACAGCTTATTAGTATCCCCAAACACGGGTGGAGGAATCCCAAACCCCAGTGCTTCTCATCCTAGGTATTGTGCAATGCAGACCCTGAGCCAGCATTGTCCAGCACAGTGTCACTCTCTGGTTCCTGCCAGGTGACCTAGCTCAGGCTGGTTTACTAGATCTACACTAGGTACTGCCCTGCAAGGAGAACACTGGCGCCCTGCTGTGGCACCAGGGGGCCACTGCCACTCACAAGCAATCACATCCCCTTCATCTCAGTGGAAGTGATAACACACCCAGCCCCCTGGAATTCTTTTTTTTTTTTTATATATTTTTTTATTATTATTAACTTGAGTATTTCTTATATACATTTTGAGTGTTATTCAAACATCCCCTCCCCTCCCTTCCTTATGGGTGTTCCCTCCCAACCCTCCCCCCTTCCCTCTCCCCAATGTATCTAAGAATTGTTAAAGCGGGCATGAAGCGAAGACGTCCTGGAGTTCATTACCTTTGAGTTGAGTCCTCAAAAAAAAAAAAAAAAAAAAAAAAAAAAAAAAAAAAAAAAACAAAACAAAAAAAACCTCAGCAAAGTGTATGACAATGGTGAGCAAAAACTCCTTTGTACCAGTTACAGAATGAGCAAAAGGCACTGCGGTAGGAGCTAGTGAGACCATTCATAGATCATAGGGGCTAGAGAAGAGGAGTGGGAGGAAGAAACACAGGTCAAACTGGGAAAATCACTGTAGGATTATGGTCTTTTTAAACGGTGCGGAAAAAGCCATGAACAGGTTTTAAGTTAGTTCAGACAGTATCTGACTGTTGCTTTCATTCATTCTGTGGGTACAGTTAAAAGCAGAGTTCCCAGGGGCTAACCTCCTTCACAGGACCCTTTGAAGAAATGGCCAAACCAATGGTAACATAGATGCCACATTAGCTTTCCTCACTGTGGCAAACACCCATTCATAGCAAGGAAAAGGATAAAGGATAAAAGGTTTGTTTTAGCTTTCAGTGAAGAGCATTCAGTCCATGGTTAGTTGATGCCACTGTTTCGTGGTCTGTGGCAAAGCAGCAGAGGGCATGACAGAGAAAACTACATACCTCATGGTAGCCAAGAAGTAACAGAGAGATGTGCCAGGGTCCCAAAATGCCCTTCAAGGTTTTGCCCTCAATGACCTAACTTCCTACCCTTAGAACTCACCTCCTAAGGGTCCACAGCCTTATAATACCACTCCACACTCATCACTCATATGTGTGATGTGTGTGTGCACACACATAATGCATGGTTGGAGTTCATAGGACAGTCTCAGGTGTTTGTTAGTCCTTGCCTTGTCTCTCGTTTGAAAGGGGTCTATTCTTGTTCACTGGTGTATATGGTAGTCTCTCCGGCCTAGGAGCAACTGGAGATTCTCCTGTCTCAGCTTTTTCTCCAGAGGAGCACTGGGCTTACAGAGGTGCAGTATTGTACCTGACTCCACATAGGTTCCGGGATTCAAATTCAGGTCTGCATACTGGCTCTGCATGGGCTGAGCCATTTCTCCAGCCCCAGAAAGTTGCTCTTTAACTCTCCCCCTTTCACCCACAAGACTGAATAAAAAGATTTACCCAAGTTTTATAAAAAAAAAAAAACAACAAACCTATTAGTCTTTATAGTAGCAGAGATTTATAGAGTATAGGGACTCCAGTGTATCAATGATCTCTGTAGATACTCTAGACAGTGATGTGGGCTGTCATTCATCCTATGATGCACAGTCGCTCTCAACACCTCATGCTTAGGGATAGCTGTCTGACTGTGTGCTTGCCCTCTTGTGATGTCACTGTGCCAAGGACTAGCAGAATTGTGCTTGCCCTTCTATGATGTCATAAAATCTAAGAATAACTGTCTGACTGTGTGCTTCCCCTGACCCGGTGATGTCACAACTCCTAAGAATAACTGTCTGACTGTGTGTTTCCCCTGACCCTGTGATGTCACAACTCCTAGGAATAACTGTCTGGCTGTGTGCTTGGCCCCTTTTGTCATCACCACATCCCAGAAACTGGCTGCTTATTCTCCGAAGAACTTCATTCTATTAAGAATTATATTTTTTAAACAACCCCTAAAATATTCCTTATTGTTCTATTTGATAAATAATCTAGAATTGGTAGTATGGGGTGGAACCAGCTTTGGTAAGACCAGGCCCCGGCGTGGATTTCTTCTAGATATTTAATCTAGAAGGGTGTTCGTGTGTGTGCGGTGTTTCACCTGTAAAATAGATACAATTTCTCCCTCCCAACTTCGGTATTTGTGATAATCGAAAATTCAAGGGAAAGTGCTTTCCCAGCACCTCTTCTGGGGAGACAGGCATTCAGGAAGGAAAGCACATTACTTTAAGAATGGGTGTGTGTGTGTGTGTGTGTGTGTGTGTGTGTGTGTGTGTGTGTGTTGATCATTGATATGCAAATGTACAGCAGGAAGGAAAAGGGGTTGAGCTCTGCCTGTTTTGGTGAATCTTTACCAGAAAACAGTAATCTCTTCACAGCCAGTTTCATTTCAAAGCTGAAAAACTGATAGATCAACAGCGACATTCTGTGTCGATTTTGTATCAACCCTGAGACTCATTCCGTTTCGGGCTAGAATGGTCCCTGCCTTTCCAAAGGCTCAAATGCTTGCCTGCTTGCCTCGGCTCAGATGGCTTCTGCTGACTGACATCTCACAGATTCTGTGAGAATTTTCTGTGTCTGACTGAAGGGTGTGTAAACAGGAGCAGAGCCATGTGGAAAAGATAAGAATTTTATTTCATAGATTTACGGGGAAACGGCGTGGTTTAACTGTGAGACAGGTGGTTTGCTTTTGGTTCCTTTCAGTTTCTCACTGTGAGAACACGGGGACAGTGGGATCGCAGGCAGGGCACCTGGCAAGGCCCCTGCGGAAGGTCGGGCTCCGGAGAAGGGCCAGTTGGCGCTGGGAGAATCCCGCTTTTCCAAACCGCAGCCCGTCCTGCCTGTAATTAGCCGAACAAGTCCGTCTAAGCTAGGCAAATCACTGGTTTTCCACGAAATAGTTATGTTTCTGATGTCCTCAGACAGATTCACTCCGAAGCCTAAAAACAGAGACTTTTTCTTCCCCAAAACTGGGGGAGGGAAGAAAAGTGGAGTCCACACTGTTACAATGAGTGGAAAAGCGGGGAGCGTGGGAGCGCTGAGTTCTCAACGGGGAGTTTCGGTGCGCAGAGAACAGGCTGTGTTCAATGTGCTTTTCTCCCGAGGGGAGCGAAGCGCAGCTCTTCTCTTTCCGAGGACCCAAGCGACTAGGTAAGTAGGTCTCCGCAGCATCAGGCAGTGGCCAAGGCTCACCAGTTCCGCCGCGCCTGGCGTCGCCTCCCTGCTTGAGCCCGCGGCGCCTCCTCGCGTGCCAGCGCCCCGGGGTGTCTCCTTGCAGGAGCCTGCGGGGGGAGGGGACAGGGCGCGACGCGTGGGTCGCGTTGGTCCCAGCCCTGATGGACGGCCGACGCTGCCTCCGGGGCGGGGACAGTTCAGGCCACCGTGCGCACCGCGCACCTAGTGCACCCACAGCTCCCGGCCTCCCGGGAGCAGCGGCTCTTGGTCCGCGGTGCCGGCTAGAGAGTGGCGCGACCTTCGCTCCCGCGTCGACTGTGGGTTGCGGCAGGTGCACGTCGCACCGGGTCCCCGCGTCCTCCCGCCCCGCCACCCGGGCGCCGCGCCCGCCCCGCCCCCGTCCCCGCCCGCCCTCGGGCCGCCTCGGGCAGGGCCTGTAGCTGCCAGGCATGGGAGGGCGGCCGCCTGCGGAGGGCGGCTGAGCGCGGCGGAGACCGCGCTGTGGCCTCCTGTTGCTGTGTTCTACCCTCTGGGCCCTGCGAGGTTCACAGCCACCGAGCTTGCTGGCGGCAGGGCCCCTGCCCCGTGGAGGCTGTGGCGTGGTACTCTCGCCATCCCGTTGAGTTAGTAGCGCTGTCCCCCAGCGATGCGCTGAGGGTGCCCAGATCCCTACACTGGCGTCCTCTGCTGCGCCTAGAGCCACCGACCCCATGGGCCCCTCAGGCACTGCGCACAGAATGCGGGCGCCACTGTCTTGGCTGCTGCTGCTGCTGCTGTCTCTGCAGGTGGCAGTGCCGGCGGGCGCACTGGCTGAGACCCTGCTGGACGCACCCGGGGCCAGGGGTGCCAGCTCCAACCCGCCAAGCCCCGCCAGTGTGGTGGCCCCGGGGACGACGCCGTTCGAGGAAAGTCGATTGCCCGTGTTCACCCTGGATTACCCCCACGTGCAAATCCCTTTCGAGATCACTTTGTGGATCCTACTGGCTTCCTTGGCCAAGATTGGTAAGGAACTGTACCCGTGGGTGGGGGCGGGGACGATCGGACTAGGGATCCTGGTGGGTGACCCGCCAAGTAGGCAAGTAATTGGTCTCAGATAGTGGCCAGCTCCTCCTGCACCAAGGCAGCCTTGGACAGACAGATTAGCTCCTGTGGTTGAAAGATCTCCTGTTCGTAATCGACACTGGCCTTGGAAATCCGGGAAAGACTGGCCCATAGCATGAGACCCACTGCAGACTTCTGCTTTGAACGTCAAGTTTGACAGCTCTGTGCAAAGTTGAGGGAGACCTGCATGCTGAGTGAGGCAGTGCACAGCTGAATTGCGGATCATCTACAAGTAGAGAGCAGAGAGGAAGTGGGTACGATCTTGGACGGCAGAGGGTGTGTTGGCAGGACACACACCCTCCTCGTGCCCCTGACTGATGAGGTGCTTAGACTGGGACTGTGGACACCTGAGTGCTTGCCAGTGCCCTGTTCCTCCTCTCTGGGCTCTTCACTGTCTAGAAAGCCTCTTCTTTAGAGGTAACTGGAGCCAGGGAGACCAACTATCCACAAATAATTAACCCACTTGCCCTACCATCCCCAAGTTGAGCCCGTTTTCTCATCTGTTAGCCTGACCACTCCATCACAACACTCGCTCACAGTTTTACTCCGTATGTAGTATTAGAATACTAATCTCTCTCGCTGTACTGTTCAAAATGTATGAGATGAGGAGAGCATGGTATTTTCTATGTTTTATGCATTCACCTTGTGGGATGTGGGTTTCCATACATCTCAGCCATTCTAGGGAACCTTTCTGATGAGCAGGGGAGAGGGCACCCATGGTTACAACACAGGAAATGCTCCTCTGACAGAGGAGTATAGCAACTGCAGTGTGGCTGTGGAGAGATGAGGGGCTCACATCCTGGCCAGACCTATACAGACCGTTTTCAAGGATGACTGGAGTCTGGTCAGTGTGAACTGTTCACCAGAAACAGCATTCTAGACTGGAAAGGGGATGGGTCTAAGCAGGCGGCAGGGGGAGTTTGTAAGAGTGTGGAACTTGCAAGCTAAACCTGGAATTGACTTCCAAGGTTAGATTTAAATCCATTAGCCTGTAATGGTGATAAACAAAGGTGTCCTATGCGACATAATGACTCTGCCGTCTGTAATTGCTGGCTCCGGCATGATTGACTAGCTGTGTGTTTTAATTCCACCTGAGCAATGGTGTAAGGGACATGGGCCTCCCTATCAAGCAAACAGCCACATAAGCTCATGGCCTCTAATAATAGCCCGAGATGCTCTCTCTTCCCATATCCCTCACAGCATCCCCACCCCGTAGGGGTGTGCAGGTGTGAATACTCTCACCCGAGAGAGAAGGGAACCAAGGCTGGAAAGTTTACACTGTGACCGACGAAGTCTGACCCACCAAATGCACACAGGTAGCTCACCTCTGGGTCTCCCCCTGTGCCTGAGTCAGAGCCCCAGGAGGGCTGCATTTGTGACCTTTTCCATTATGGACTTTTCTGCTCTGACACCCTCTTCTGTTCTTCACCCCTGATTATTTTAATCAGATTAATTACACTAATAACAGCCGCTAGTGGGCACTTAAGTTCATTATCCCTCATTTTCACAGCCCTCATCCTGGGTAGATATGATGGCCCTGCTTTGGGGGAGGAGGAAGCTGACACATGAGGAAGGTTTGCTGATGGATGGAGAGACCCAGTTCTAGGCAGAAGGGTTGGATGCCTCATCTTTGGTCCTCCCTGAAGGCTTGTTCCGGAGTGAGGATTAGAGGAGGGTGGATTTGTCCATTAACCCAGGTTGTCAAGGCAGGCATGCCACTGGTGACAGTGGTGACCGTGCTCCAGACAGCCACCGTGCTAGCTGGCACTTCTGTTGCTTTTCCACTGTCTTCTGCTGTCTCTGTGCTTCTTGCCTTCTGTCTTGATCCCTGAGCTCTTGTTCTCTTGGGTGGCCTTTGGGAGTCCTCTGAACTCAGCTGTGGTATTCCACTCATCTTAATGGACATCGTCATCCTAACTGTGTGGGACTTGGTTAAAAGTCTCCATGCTTGCGTGAGTCAAAGTTCAAGCGCATGCACCTTCGTGTCTCTCTTAACCACAGTCTTAGCCCAGGGTCCTGAACTCCCTGGCCCTCTTCCATTTTACATGCCACTTTGCCCTCATGAAGTCGGGTTTGACCATAGTTCAAACACGTTGCAGGTGTATTTCCCCAGTCCATCTGCCTTCCTTGAATTCCGTACTTCTCTGGCCACTGGGGCAGGTTAGAGATGACAGGACTTGTCCATTCTTGTCTCTTTCTCAGAGAGAGGTTCAAGTAGTCAGGTGCTGGCTCCTTGAAATAGATCTCAGAAGAGGAAGTGGAGTTTTCGAGTTAAAAAGGAAATCTGTTTGGAGTCTTTTGCTCTTTTCTTCCTATTTTGCAACCCAGCCTTCTCTTGCCTCCTTGGATGCTTCCGAAGGAATGTGCAAATACCCAGATATACCAAAGTCTCCTTTCCACATGCCCTCAAGTCTTTCTTCTCCAGACCCTCCTCTCTCTCTCTCTCTCATCACCATCTCCTCCAGACCTCCTCTCTCTCTCTGGCTTTTGAGCAAGATCACCCAGGTATTGCAGAACAATTTCATGGGCCAGGAAAATAAGTTCTGAAACAGAAACCGTGGAGATTTGTGTTAAATATTTACATTTTACATATCAAATACAGTTTATGCACTTAGCTATCTGCAAGACCAAAGCATCCATGCAGACTTAGAACTAAAAAAAGAACTGCATATTGTAACTGCTCAGCTTACCTGTCTAATGTCAGTTCTAACTGCCTGTAAGTTTATTAAGCTGTATAGGCTTTGGGTCTGGTTAATGTCAGCGAATGGTGTTTTTATTTATTTGTAGGATTTGATTTTTAACAGCAAGGTTTATTTTAGAGTTCGACAGGTTCTGTTTTAGACCTTGTGCTTGAAAGCTTTTGTTTGGGGGTGGTTCACTTACTGTAGGTAGCTTAAGTTGCTCACATTTGGGAAAGATGATGGAGTTCAAAACACACGGAGACGTGAGGTTATGGGGCAACACAAACGCCAGCTCATATAGAAACCGTGGTTTCTGTTTGGAGCATTTTAATGGAAGTACCCAGTGTGCCAGGACCTACCTGCTCAGAGAACAGGGAGAAACATTCCCAGTGATTAATCTAAACATGGATGAACAGGTTGCACCTAAGAACACTTGTAGGAGGTTTAAATACCAGTGGTGCACTTAGAGCGGCTATCTAGATTGCATTGCTTCGGGTCTTGGAGGCATCCTTAGAAATCAGAAAGCACGCTCGTTCATCTTGTTTTACAAAAGGCATAAGTCAACTTATCTTCTCCTTGCTTTATCTGGTTACTGGGGGGAAAAGTCAACGTCCTCATTATTTGGCTAGAGAGGTAGTTTTGCGGCTATAAAATGTCCTGCAAGCCTGATCAGAGAATTGATGAGATGGGCGTGTGCAGAACACTCTGGTTGAATGGGGAAGAAAAAAGAGCGCAGTGATTTTAGCCCAGCTTGCTTTTCCCTTAAGACCTCATGGCTCTACCCTTTAGACTCTCACTGTGCACACATATTTCTGGCAATGTGTTGATTCTTTTCTTTTCTTTTTTTTTTTTTTTTTTTTCAGAAAACTCTGCACAGGTTGCCCCAGTGAACCGTATGTGCAAGGATACAGCTCTAAGCTGAGAGTAAGAGGCATCTGGAGGAAGAGGCTGAGTGCAGACCCTTCCCATGCTTGCCACTGTCTGCTTTGCTTTCTTTCGTGAACTGGGCCATTGAGGGCTGTGCTTGCCCTACCGAAACTGAGTGGCTATGACTGTATATTCTACTTCTGCTCAAGGTTCAGGGACAAAGCAGTGACTCTCGTGTTTAAAGTAACTGAATTCTGGTCTTTGTTCCAGGATTCTCTGTATGCCCCATGTACAGCATTGGGGTCTCGCCCAGGATGCTCCATTTGCTTTTCCTACCTGGGTGGGTGGTCCTGGTTACCCCTGTCTTTTTTCTATTTTCTCGGCCCCACAACTTGGAGTTAGGACACAGCATTTCTACTGTTCTCCATCTTGTTGTCTGGGAAACACATTGTGTTGTTGTTGTTGTTGTTGTTGTTGTTGTTATTGCTATTTGTTGAAAGGCAAAACACTTGTCCCATGAAGACGTCTGTCCTTGGCTTTGGGCTACCTTAAGTTTAAAACACGAGTCTCAAAAGTTGTGTATGTCCCTGAATTTAGAGATCTTTATCTCTGAAAACGTCTCCTTCTACTTACTCGCCTCACACTTCGTCTACTTTGTCCCAAGCTTCTGTGCCATCTGGGGAGGGGCATGGGATGAAGTTCTTGTTCTTCAAATCTCATGTTGTACAGACCGTGTGCCCGCCGCCATGCGCTCTGACCTAATAAAGCCAACAGAGCGGTCAAGGTTCTTTTCTCTTCCGAGGACCACATATGTTCAGGGTCATCCATATGTTTCCAGTCTGAAAAAGGAAGGCGGTAGATTTTTTCTTTCTTTCTAAAGATGAATTCAGGCATCACAAAGATGACACCAGGACACTGTCATCACAGCGTTCTCATCTTTACAATGACAGCAGTGGTATTTATTTTTCTGTTTTGTTTGCTGCTTATGAACTTTCAAAAGGATAACTTTATTTACCATTAGCAAGGCACTTAGTTCTTGTAGAATTTTCATGTGCTTGGTAAGCCCCCAACACACACACACACACACACACACACACACACCCACACACACACACCACCACCCACCCCACCCACCCACACACACCACCCACCCCCCACACACACCCACCCCACACCACACACACACACACACACACACACACACACACACACACACACACACACACACACACACACACACACACACACACACACACACACACACACACACACACACACACACACACACACACACACACACACACACACAACATAGAAACATGTTTTCTTTGTAGGGCTATAAAAATTTACCTGTGAGTTTGGTGGTTTTGCTATACAGATAGGTTAGATTTGGGGTGATGACTCCATTGCTTTAAGATCTACAGTCATAGTGCTATTTGGTTTAACTGCATATTTTTTGAGTCAGTTTTGGGTCACTTATATGTTCGTATCATTTGAACTTTTACTATTGCTTAAAGATTTTTTTAGAGGCCTTAAAGTTCTCCTTCTGCATTCATGTGCCCCTTTCCTTTTAACAGTTTTATTCTTGGCTCTCATCATCTTGATCAAATATATATATTTTGATCTTATATATATATATTTTTTAAAATCATTCTTGCTTATTGGTCTCCATCTTTACAGCCTTCGATTCTACTATTGGTGCTTTCTCACTCCTGTTTTCCTTGGCTTATTAATTTACTCATCAAACTGAAAGCTTGGATCATCCGTTGTTGCATTTATTTTTCAATATTATGGCAGTGTTCACCTCACAAGGGCGATAATTCCCACAAACCACATACAATCACTGCTGTCCTAACTAGGTATCAAATACATAGGTTTTGTGACCATCTGAGCTCCAAGATTAACATGCACTTTTGCTAAAACGACCCAGGGAAGAGGGCAGAATAAGTTTCTTACCTTAGTGACTGGAACTCCTAAGTGGTCCTCTTTGTCTTCATTCTCTCTAAAACATGAGCTAGGACATGTTGTACCTTTAAGACAGTGTCACAAACAAGACTGGTTCATGGTATGTTACGTTCATATGAATTAATCTTCATTACAAATGAAATATAATACAAAATCTATTCATATCACTGGATCATATCACAGCATGCTTAGCCTCTAGAGTCAATAAAGATACCTTATAAAGTCGAATTATTCAATGCCAATCTCCTTGCCAGCTGCTGTGATTCAAAAGGATGTTCCCTAGTGTGGTGGCGATATGCACACCAAGAGAAATGCTGCCTCTGTCCTACTTCAGGCTCACTCTCAGCCTTGATAGACAGGCATTCGCTGTCATCGTCCTACATTTAAAAAACCATACTAATAAACACATTCAGACTGTTTTTTCCTCAAGACATTTCATTTTTTATTAGATTTGTTCATTTTATTTTATGTGTGTTTCATCTGCATGTATTTAGTATGCTGTGTGAGTGATTTGCTCATTTTATTTTATGTGTGCATGAATGTATGTACGTATGTAAGTATGTCTGTCTGTATGTATGTTTGCTATGTGAGTGCTTGGTGCCTGTGGAGGTTGGAAGAGGGCACCAGCTCTCCTGGAACGGTCTCCTAGTTGTTAATCTCTGTGTGCATGCTTGGAGTCAACCCAGGTCCTCTTCAAGAAAAGCAAGCCCTGTTAACCAGCGAGCCATCCCTCCAGGTCCCACAACTGTGTTTTGTTTTGATATT
The DNA here is from genome assembly GCF_011064425.1 of Rattus rattus. Classification (NCBI taxonomy): domain Eukaryota; kingdom Metazoa; phylum Chordata; class Mammalia; order Rodentia; family Muridae; genus Rattus; species Rattus rattus. The sequence goes on from NC_046157.1 coordinate 116,907,466, forward strand.
TAGATTTATACAGCATCGATTACATTTTGACTGGAGAGGTATGCTGATGACTTCTACGATGGTCTCAACTGTTGTGTTCTGCTGGGTTAACGTGAGATTTTTTTCTATGTGAACTTGAGAAGAGTCAAGAAAGTAAAAGTATTAGTGTCACATGCTGTGTACATACCCGGGCATGTATGTGTACACACATACATATACCACACACACATACACACACATACACACATACACACGCATATACACACATACATATACACACATACACACACCACATGCACATACACACCCACACATACCACACACATACACACACATACACACACATATACACACATACATATACACACATACACACACCACATACACATACACACACACACACACACGCACACACACACACACACACACACACACACACACACACACGAACAAGATGTCATTGTGACATTAAGCTCTTCAACGCTACTACTGTGTTTTGGCTACATTATCAGTTCTGGCCTGTGTAGAAGTGACCACTAAGAAGGGCTACTTGTAATCCCATCAAGTTTTACTTTTATCTGGTTTACCCCAGCACCTTAGGTGCATACTGACTTAGTATTGTTACATCTGGGTTCTCCTTTACAGCTTCCCTTGTGGCTACATTTGATCTTTTGTATCATTGTTGTTACTCAAAATAGAATCAGTTTGGTAATCCCTTTTCTGTATTGGTGTTGACACATCCATATTGCCCACAGGCCTCTCCTATATGTTACTAGGAAATTAGCCACATCAGTTTTATTTAAACATACCCCATTACACCCCACATAACTGGATTTTCTGCCTCTAAAAATGGAAATCTCTGCAGTTTAAAACAGGACTTTTACTTCACAGATCGCAGTGATTTATTGGGGGCTCATTTTATTCTATGCTTCTGCTTAGTGCCTTTCTTTCCTTTTCCCCCAATACTTTGACTTTGCAGCATCTTTCTTATTTATCAAATGCATTTCTGCCCCACCCATTCCCCAGCCTCCCGTCTTCTGCCCACCTCCGTCAAACACAGCATTTGTCCTTTCCATAGTTGCTATTAGCCTGCTCCCAAAGATGTTTGAACTTTATGTTTTTACAACCCTATGGCAAAGTTCAAGTGATATCAGAAGGGCTTTCTATAGGTAGCATTTATCTAGATTGACAAATGTGTTCAGGATGGTTTCTTTATGGTCACTTTCACCTCTTCTATACAGTTTCCCTTCTCCATGTATGTTCTTCAGGGAATACTTGAGGAGTAGCCTTGGTCTTTAGTTTTATTTAACCCATTCCTCTACGTGGCATTGGTTTCACCTGGGGCTTCATAGGTTCTAGACAAGTGCTCTGCCATTGAGCTCTGTCCTCGCCCTAATGTCATTATTTTGGTTATAGTCTTCAATGAAAATTAAAGTGAACACAGGATTTTGACTTATTTCCATTTGATAGATATGTTGTCATTGCTTTCTGCCTTCTCTGCTTTGGGCCACTGTGTTACCTGAACTTCAGACTTGTGTGTGTGTGTGTGTGTGTGTGTGTGTGTGTGTGTGTGTGTATTTATGCCTTACATTGGCTGTAATTTTTTTCCATGAGCTTAGCTTCACCAGGGGACGTTTCTTTGGTTGAGTCTGTGGACCTTCTAACTTGTTCGTACAACATAGTTCTCAGTGCTTTGTTTCAGTGTGTGTTTTTCTGTTGGCGTTCTTGTACGAGTGAAATGTGTTCTCTGTCATTGCTAAGTTTCTTCCTGGCCCAGAGCCACAGAGAATTGTCCAGTTTCCTTTCCTTTTTCCCTGGCTACAGGCATTTGTGTGTGTGTGTGTGTGTGTGTGTGTGTGTGTGTGTGTGTGTATGTGTGTGTTTATGTGTGTACTTTTTTTTTTACTTAGGACAAAGTAGTTCTTTGAGAGTCAGAAATTTATGCAAGAGCCCTTCCTCTACAGGTCTAAAGTCTTATTACCTGTTTTCATATAGGTGTTAAAATAGGTCCCAGTACAAGGGGTGTGGGTCCAGCTCTGTCTGGAACTCCCCTGGCTCACTGTGGCCTAGGCACCCACTGATATCTCCTGCTTTGATCTATGTCCTTATATCTGGTCTCCTAGGCGTTATCTTCTATGTTGACCCAGGCAACTAGGCATTGATATTATAATCTGTACTGAGAGGGGGATTTGTATATATATTAATATATATTATTATGATGATGGTTGGTATGAGGTTTTTAAAATAAATAGCTTTTTAAAAATGTAACTAATTTTTGTGTGTGGGTGTGCGTGCGTGTGTATACGTGTGTGCTTGATTTATATGTGCTATGGCAAGGTGCATGGTACATGTATTGAGTTCAGAGGATGAGTTTGTGGAGTCTCTCCTCTCCACCCAAGCTTAAATAAGTTCCAAGCACACAGTAAATTAGATTTGCATCTTCACTCCCTGAGACATTTTGCCTTTACGGAAAGATTTTCATACATGGTTTAAAGTTAAGGGCTAGACTGTGATGGCTTCTCACTTTGAAGTGGATATGTGTACTTTCCTCACAGTTGGGCCTGCAAAGTATATGTTGTGTTTGTTTCAGTATCTATATTTCCTTTCTTAAGCTAGCTCAGGAGCCAAAGAGTATTGGAGGAAAATGTACCCCAAAGTACATTAGAAATAGGGCAAAATCCAGTTCAATGATCGCATTCTGGCCTTAGATTTCTGGTGAGTCTTCAGCTCCTTGGGTCTCTCATTTGATTGGTAGAAGTTGGGCCATGTCTGTCCCTTATTCTTACTAGGCCTATGGACAATGTGAAGATACTACAGATAGCAAAGCTTTCACTTTTTAAGAAATAGGAACCGAAGCCAAGAGAAGTGTGTGTTTATTTTCTGAAAGCGTTGTGTGGCCATGGGTGGGTTGTCGTCCTGAATAATGCCTGCTAAACTGCAGCTGACTCACTTGCAATTAAATCTTTTTAAAGTAATGAATCATAATTGAGGTACTTCCTGAAATAATTCCTTACACTGTCCGCCACCCGTCCCAGGCTTTCTCATCTCGATGTACAAAGTTCACTCCTTGTTTGAAGGTGTCTTTATCTTCTTCTACCTCTCCACTCATCCTGTAGACAGAGACGATAGTGATTCTATCCAAGCTCTCCACGTGACTGTGCCTGACTCACGCTTGACAGGCAAATGCCTTGGTATTTCTTCATGTCGGCATATAAGCTTGGAAAAGAGAAGAAAGTAAAGAAAGGCATGATTGTATTTGGAAATTTATACTGAAGGGTTCAGGGTGTATGGCTTGTTGGCAGATACTTTATTCATTCATTCATTCATTCACTCATTCACTCATTCACTCATTCACTTATTCACTCATTCATTTGTCTAGCCATTCATAAGGACCTGAGTTTAATCTCTGTAGAAAACCACTTTAGAGATGCGCACAGGTTTTCTTTTGTTGTTGCTTTTGTTGTTTGAGTCTCATGTAATTCAGGCCATCCTTGACTTTTCTGTAGAGACAAAGAACTCTCTATTCTCCTGCCTCTGCCTCCAGCTGGGATTACAGACGTGTATGCTACCACACCCTGACAAGATTGACTTATCCATGTAAAGTACCTCAGGCAACCACAGGGCTGTGAAATAACTCCATTTCCATATTTCTGTGTCTCAGTCACTGATAATTGTGCTACTCCCAATTCCTGAACTGGTTTCCCAGGATCCCAAGGCTGGAGCCCTGAGCACTGTAGTGAGATCAGTCTTGTTTTCCTTGCCCTGTTGCAGGGAAGAAATGGATGACAGTCTCATAGTTTCTTTCCTAAGATAATAATGGCTAAGCAGGACACAACATTAGTCCCACCAGCTATTGGCTACATGCTTACTTAAATGGTTCACGTTGTTATGTAGTCTCATAGTAATGCAAAAATGTCATCCAAAGTTTCAAAACATGGAAGAAAACATGAGGTTCAAAGAGCTTAACTACATTGCCCCAGCCAGTCCAGCTGGCAGTGGTTGACCTGGGGCCAAAATTATTTCATCATTCATCTCTGTGTGGTGGTGTCTGCTCACTTCTTGGAAGAAAAAGCATATTGGATTACAGGTAGAGCTCTGTGTCTGTGGGGCCTGCTTCTGTGCAGAAACAGTGGATCAGAAACACTACAGAATTGCTAGATATATATGAAACACTTGAATATGAATGTCTTTTTCTTACTATGGTATGGTCTGGTCTAGTCTGGTCTGGTCTGGTCTGGTCTGGTCTGGTCTGGTATGGTGTGGTGTGGTGTGGTATGGTATGGTATAGTATAGTATAGTATAGTATAGTATAATATAGTATAGTATAAATAGCATTTACATTGCTCATGGGTTATAAGTCATCTACAGATCACTTAAAGTGCACAGGGAGGACATGCATAAGTGGTATGTAAACATTGCACCAATGCATGTAAAAGACTTGATCACTTGCAGCCTTTGCTGCTGTAGAGGGATTCTGGAGCCAATGTCCAGAAACCGCAAAGATCAATGATGTCGTACTCCTACCTATAGTCTCCAGAGCGCCTTGGTGGACCCGATCTGTCCATTCTTTCCTTGGAGACAAAGAGCTGTCCTTGAGACTCATTCTTGACCCTTTTACCTCTTTTGACCAGGTTAGACCATCACCATAAAAATCAGACCACAGTGGGTGTTCCACCAGCTTCCTTCACGGGGTAGTTGTGGTAACCAACCAGAATAAATAGGAATAACACACAGAAACAGCTGGTGGTCCAGAGTGAGAAGCAACATGGTTTCCTAGCAACACTCCAAGTTTGGTGGGATGGAAAGAACAAGGAGGGAGAACGTGTTATCAGCACCCGAGCTGGTACACATGTCTAGAATTTCAGAATCTTGATGTGGCCTTTTCTATTTGGTGGTATTCAATGTTTATGCTTTGAGATGCCCTGACCTGTAACTTATATCCCACAATTCCATTTACCTGTGATCATGCAGAGTCAGGGATGAATCATCTCATTAATTTCAATGGTCTTATTTCTTTCAAGAGATAATAATTGGGGTTGGTGAGATGGTTCATCAGTTAAGAGAAGACCAGAGTTTTGTTCCCAGCATTCATGTCATGGGATTTGCAACCACCTATAACTACAGGTACTAGCTAGCACCTACATTCACATACCAAAACACACAGACACACACATACGCACACATAACTGAAAAACATCTTAATAAAAGAGTATTCAAGGGAGAATAATTGCATCCACTTGACTACTTAAGTAAATCCCTGTAGCTATTCTATTTATCAGTAGCAATTTTTGTTGAACTTACACATTGTCTAACTTATAAGTTCAAATTCATCATCAGCGTGGAGCTGCATGCAAAACATAATACACATATAGGGTGTCCTACTATGTCTGATTTCAGACAGATCTGGGACTATGTCCCCATGGATCAGAGGGAGGATGCTGAAAAAATTTAATATGTTAAGGAGTCAAAGTGAGGGGAACGAGGGCTACTATATGGATTCTAATGGATATTTAATGTGAGAATTCTAAACGTGTATTTCTTGTTGTCACATACATGCATCCTGTGTGACAGACCATCATGCACATTCAGGCACATAAGCACATACAAGTGGCGTGCACTAGAAGATGTGGTCATTAAGCAGGAAGGGACAGTGTCTATTAACTCACGGTCTGGGACTGCATATGGTACTTATTAAAGAGTCAATAAATAATTATTAAGTAGGTGAATAATAATGAGAAAACCTTTTTTGTTTCTCCACACGCACATTGTACAGTAATTAAGGTAACAATACACCCTGTATGACACCTGTGGTTTAAATTTATTGTCCTGGCACATGTATTATTCATTTGGCCTTTCACTCTCAAATATCTTAGCCTATCCACTTGCTTATGATGGGCATTCTATTCTTGAACATACCTGACTGGTCCTCTAAACTCTGGTGCCCAGAGACCCAGCTCTGCCACTCACTTAGCCACGAATCTGACGTCACAGGATGACCCTCACTCGCCTTTCTTATTTCAACTATGAAATCCGATGGTGGCAGCTTTGTCACTCAGCTGTGGTTACAGCAGAGTCACTATGCTTTGAACTTGCTGTCTTAAGAACCTCAGACACGTGGCCAGCCTCGGGGAGAACAGCTTTCCTCCCAAAGCATAACAGCACACTGCAGAAATCCATCCCGTCCGCTCGTTCCATGGGAAGTCATTCGCTTATTTAGATGTTCTGGCCTCCTGCTGTTGGTGTTATGAATAGGCTTCTATCCAAGTCATACATATTTCAGGTTCCAGTGTTGTGTAAGAGCAAACACGGAAAGTCAAATGCCTACTTTTGCTTAGTTTGCCATGAAAAGGAAAGGCAGAGAACACCCACCTCTAACCCTAGATTGTCCTTGGAAATTGAAGGTTGAGCAGCCGGGCTCTGCATGTAGGGGCTATTACAGGCAAGGTGTGCCCTTCCCTGTGAGGGCAAGCTAGCTCTATGACACCATTCTGGCACCTCCCTGGCAGCCCAGAGCTGTCATGAATATCCATGGATAAGTCAATAATGCATAGGCAGTGGAAAAGAACTATAACTCTATAACTATATGTATGATAAACATTATATATAATGTATTTCCAAGTACGTGTGTGTGTTCTATGTGCAATTATTTAAGAATTTTATGCATGTCATATATATGTACACACATATATGTATGCATGTATACACACATATATGCATATATATCAATCATTCCATCTCTCGATGTCCTCTCTGATCCTCTTCATACTCCTGTAGAGCTCATTTTGCTTGTCAGCGTGTGTGCCTCTCTGCATACAATTAGAGCTGCTGAGAGGAGCATGAATGAAGGGTTATTTCCTTAGGAAGAACAACTTACCAGTGGCTACACCACAAGTTATATGACTTGCCCGAGCTAAACAGCCATTAGCTGCCTTTAGGGTATGAGGGATGGGTGAGGCCTCATGAGCCTCTCCTTAGGCATGATAGAATATTGACAGTCCCATGGGAGGTGGGAAATCCTGGGGGTGGGAAGATGGAGTTTTTATGGTTTTTGAGACAGGGTTTTGTAACCTAGGATAGCCTAGAACTCAGAATCTTTCTGCCTCCAACTCCCAGTGGAGGAGAAACCTGCTGTCCATCAAGGAACCCAGCTGTATCTTTCCCATGTGATTTTTCACTCCTAGTCTTCATGGTCGACAAGAAGGCATTATTAGTGTCAACCCTAGGCTGCTTCTTTAGTAGAATGGCATCCATCTTCCAGTCTGGAAGATGATGCTCACTGCAGCTCAAGGGATTCACAGTTTCCAAGGAAATCAGAAAACATCCTGCCCCTGTGAAACAGCTCTGTACCTCCCTCCTCTCGTAACTGCATTACGCTGCCCAGGCCAACCTTCTCAGCTTTGGCACCCTTTAGTTGGTCATCTGTGTATGAGTGGGAGACCATCAGCTGCCTCCACAGAAGCTCGGCACACAGACCTCTTGTTCTTGTATGGTTACAATGTTACAGTTAAGACCAGAACTTCCTTTTCTGCTCAGTTATTTCACAACTGCAATCTACTCCCTTCCTCAGGCTAGGACAGACTTTCTTTTATATTGTCTTGTGTTCCTGCTGATATTCATGTACAGACAATCTAAGGCAATGCTTCTCAACTTTCGTAACCCTGTGACCCTTTAATACAGTTCCTCCCGTTGTGGTGACTCTCAATCATAAAACTATGTCGTTGCTACTTCAAAGTTGTTATTTTGCTACTGTTACGAATCGTAATGTAAATATCTGATATGCAAGGCCTGCAAAAGGGTGGTTCAACTCCAAAGGGGTTACATTCCCAAACAGTTCCACTGAGACCTAAAATTCAAACACATTGGTCTCTGGGGCCATTCTCAAACCACCACCTTCTACTCCCTGGCCTCCAAAGAACCACCAGAGTACAAATATCTCCCATACCCCTGTGGTGGTTACCGTTGAGTGCTCGTAACCACTTAATTGAGAAGTGAGATTCAATGGCAATTGCTGGCAATTGTGGATTCCTTTCCTCTACTTCCATCTATTTATTTTAAGTAACTGGTCACTTGGCTTAGCAGCCAGCCTCCTGGAGGAATAAAACTCAACCATAAAATCAAGTTCCCACCCAAGGTGGTTGCAGGGGTGGGGTGACCTCCTTGGAAAAACTTGTATCACAAGGACATTGGGATACAAACAAAGAAACCCATCAGTCATTTAGTAACACAGGGTCTGGAAGAAAGGCAGGTCCTAGGTTTAACCTCTGCCCCAGAGCAATAGAGTAAGAACTACTTTGACCTGTTGGCCTGGGTGGAAGGTTTTAAATTCAGCTTAAAGCACACCCAGGTCCTTGTCCCTACCGGTTGATCTCCTTCCTTTGGCTAAACTGTGCAAAGGGCGGATTCAGAAAGAGTAGCTGGAACTTAAGGACACCAGAACTTGATCCAAAGAATGCGTCTGCACTGGACAGTCACCTGGGAAGAATCTTTTCAGTTTGAAATTTCATTAAGTTCCTTTGTCAGATGGTATTTCTAAAATGTGTGGAGTTGGGGCGGGGACACAAAATACTCCGTGGGGGACCGGGAACAGGGGGAGAAACTTAGAGAATATAAAAATGGCTCAACAGGTTCCTCACAAGTTGAGTGACCTCTGCTCGGACTTCTCCCCAGAAACATGAGACCGGTACTTTTCTAAGTAGGAATCCTTAGCATGTCCAAGGGCAACACTCTCTGTTTTAACAGCGGGATCTCATTTCCCACCTGGCTATATGAGAAATTTCCCTGGCACCCCTGGATGACTTTTCTCCTCCTGAAGAGGCACACGTTTCACACCCAGACAGGATATATGCAGAAAACATTGCGAAACTCTCTGGGGTCATTACTGTTAATTTCTGGAGCTGAATTAGAGTGTGACAGCACGCAGCCATTTTTAAATTACCAGACTTTCTTAAAGGTGTCTCTCTTGTGTATTTCACTGTCACTGTGTTCTGCTCCCAGAGAGTTGTGCATAGTAACCAGGATGGTAACAGAACCGGTGCTCTTCTGCTGAATGCTGAGGTCTGAGTATGCTAGCGGAGAAAAAAAACTGGCCATCTTCCAAAGCAGAGGATGGCCCTTACAGCCTTCCTCCCTCCTGGCTCACAAGTCGATTAATTTGAGATGATGCCCACCAGCGGGAAGGGGCCACCCTATCTGGGTACATAATTGGTTTACGTTTCATAGAAAGTTCAGAACTATTTCAATCAAAAGTGAGTCCATGGTTGAGGGAGAAGCCAAGTGCTCCCATGGTTGTAGGTTTCTGTGTTACGCCTCCTCTGTCCTTCAGGGGGAAGCTCAGCTTGCTTTCTTAGGTGGAAAGGTAGGACATCGGTTTACTTTGTATAGCATCGAGATACAAAATAAAGCAAAAAAAAACCTGTGGAGAGGTGTTTGTTACCTGCTCCCTCAGAGGCTTTCCTAAGGACTGGGACAGAACTCTTGACAAGAGGAACTTAATGAGGAAAAGTCTTTGGGTTCATTGTTTGGAGCAAGGGGTATAGTCCATGCTGGTAGGGAAGCAAAGCAGTTTAATATGTTTCGTGTGCTCTAAAAGTTTCCATAATCATGAACAGCCCTCTTCTAAACCCCCAGAGTCTCTAATATAGTATTGCCTGAAACTCAAGACAGTCTCTTAAATGTAAGCCCCCATAAAACAAAACAAAACGAAACATCTAATATACAATAGTACATGGCTTATTTGGGGTCATGGTTTGTGGGCCTTGATAGAGATAGAGAAGGCATGGTAGCAAGATAGCTGGCCATATCATGTACACAGGATGAATGGTCCTGAACTCAACTTCTCCCTTCTTTCTTTTTTTCATATTCTAGGATCCCAGACCGTGGGATAGTGTTACCCACATTCGGGATGGCTCTTTGCATCCTGAGTTAATCTTCTTAAGTACTCACAGGCATCCGAGAATGGTCTCCTAGGTGATTTCAAACCCAGTCAAATTGATGATAAAGATGAACCATCCTTCCTGCTCTCATGCATGCCTAGAAGTCATTACTGAGGTTGCCTGGGGAAACTGTGGTTGTCACTTCCTTGAGACCTATTTAGGTTTGTACTAGAGGGCGATGCCTTGCTATTATGTTATAAGAGAAGGAGTCCAGCAAGGGAACTGCTCCTTTTATAGTGTGCTTTGTGTGGGCTCAGCACCCTTAGCCCATAGGGGAGCTTCATCTGGAACTTCTTACCCAGAACTGACCTGAGCACTAGGGGCCTGAAGATACCCTGGCTCTGGGGGCTCCTGCTTCAGTTCCCCATGAGTGGGTGTATTGAGTGTTATACCCAGCATTATACCCAGACCCCCTCCCCTGTTACTATTCACAGCATAGTGTTTTCAAAACATCTAGGTGAGTGAACAAAAGTTTCCTGTTATTAGAGGGCAAACGGAGCCTGCTTTCAATCTTTGTCCACATCGAATTGCTGAAAGACACATCTTTGCCTCCCTCTGTGTATGTATGTGTGTGTGTGTAAGTGCACACGTATATGTGTATGCACGTGCGTGTGTAACAGTGCATACTTATCTTTATATGTTCCATATTCAGAAGACTTTGAGTCTGTGAAGGGAATTACCAAGTTACTGCTTAAAGCACTAAGTATAAAATTTCTATTTATAGATATTGGAGGACTCTATTGAAAAAAGTTTTTTTCCTGACTCATTTTATAGATGTTTAATCCATTACACCAAGCTCTTTGTAAACAATAAAAAATCCTTCTAAGATTTGATCTAATTTTTTTCTAATTACCTTGACTGCAAATAATAGTCTGAGATTGAAGAAAGGATTCAGCCAATGATTAAACCGGGGCATGAGTCAAACTCTGTTTCCAGCCCTGACTCTGTGATCAGATTAGGATTCTGCATCTGTACATGGGGACAGGGGTGCCAGGATGGCTGTTCACAGAAGTCCTTTTATCTCATGGATGTGGACCTCAGCAACTCTGTGCTGTGCCCTGGACCTGCAGTGACCTCGTCCACGGATGGAGAGCAACCAGCTACAGATATGAGTCTGGAGAGAGCCACGCGGGCTCTGAGCAGCAAACCTTCCCTTACAGGATCAAGGTGCTGAGATGAAAGTCTGTCTGATAAGCTGTGGAAGGCCATTGACTAAGCTTCGTTCCTGTTGAAAGGAAGATCATGTGTCTAAGAAGAACAGAGAGGAAAATGGCAGGGTTTGCCCGACTTCCACCACAGTCATAGCAGTGATGGTTGGTTTTCTCAAACTTCAGTGTAGACACAAATCAGCCAGCAGGAGGCTCCTAGGTGTCTCTGTTCTCTTCAGCATGAGAGAGGGGAGAAAGAAATGGAATCAACTGAACCCTAACCTGACTAAAGGGCACCACTGCCCAGCTCTCGGTAGTTGACATCTTGCAGAACTGAGCATAGGGTGTGTGATAGAAGATGGACCCAGTTCTGCTGGTTTTTTTTTCCCCTAGGGAGACACGTAGGAAATTCTCAGTAAGAAATCCCTCCATTTCTAAAGATGAGTGCATTTGTGGAACTGCTCCATAGACAAGTAATGTGATCAAGCAGTCAGCCCACTGTGTCATGTCAGGTTATAGACTAGCCTAAGATGTGTCACGTGACTTGAAATTTCGTTCTTATTGCAGATGCCCAACTTATAGTGCATTAGTTCCCTGTAAGTTAATGTTAAATCGAAAATATCATTAATTCAAAATAGTTAATAAACCTAACCCATGGGATAGCTTAGCTTAAGATCATAGCAACCAGAGCTGTGGTTCTCAACCTTCCTAATGCCGTGACCCTTTAATATACTTCCTCATGTCGTGGTGACACCTAGCCACAAAATTATTTCATTGCTACTTATGAAATTTTGATGCTGCTATGAATCCTAATGTAAATATGTTTAGAGATAGAGTTTTCATGCCCCACAGGTTGAGAAGAATGAAATTGGAGTCTTGGTTGTTTCCCCTTGTGACCACCTAGCTGAGTGGGAGCTGAATATGAGATGCTCACAGGACAAACTGGACCATGCCGTTCAGAAAAAGATCAATATTCCAAGTCTGGTTTCCATCGAATGTGTAGTCTTTCATAGTCCCCTGAAGTGAAAAAAAGAACAGACAAAAAAAAAAAAAATCCAAAACACAGGGACTTCATCAAATCTGCGACTTCGCACATGGTTATATTTGAGGAGTCTAAACCTATTCTGTGGGATGTGAGTGCCCTCAAGATGAGTGGGAATTTATTTGACAGGCAGATTAACACTGAAGAAAATCAGTACAGTTTCCTGCATGCAATTACAATGATAAATACATGCAAAGGCTCTGGGCACACGCCAAGCAAGAGCCACATCCCCAGACCTCTGGCAGTAATTAATCACCTAAATGAAACAGCTCCTTTACAATTGCTAAAAAGAGGTGGTTGCCTTTAGTTAGGGATAAAGATCAATGAGTTTTGTATGTATAAAATTTTTATATTGTAATTATTCTTGTGTTCTTTTTCATTGAGCATTTTTATTAATTTAAAGGAAGAATGAGTGAATAAACACACATGTGGGAGGCGGGGCTATCACGGCAATGTCAGGCTGTGAGAGGCAGGGCTATCTTGGTGTATGTCATGCTGTGAGAGGCGGGGCTATCATGGTGTATATCATGCTGTGGGAGGCGGGGCTTTTACGGCATCATATTGCAATGCAATCAAGCATTTCTCCATTTCTTCCCATTTTGCTCTGCGTGTTTTTATAAATTATGTTTTCCTTTGAATGGCCAACAATTCTCATGTATCCTTTTCCCTTTTAAAAGAGGCCACGATCACACATTTCAAAATGGAGTCCAAAGTGCCTTAAAGAGGCTCGGCTCATGCTCTTTGTCAACAGATCGGTCAGGGTGACATTTTCCGGATTAACACAACGTGTTGCTTACCAGCAAATATCCATCCGAGCACAGCATCCTCTCTTCCACCTGCTTGCTTAGCAGTGTTTACGCAGTTAAATCAATACTTAATGTTGCGCTTACACCATTATTTTATAACAATGGGAAGGAGGGGTACTAATGAAAGTGAAGATTATTTTCTTCACGATGATATACCATTTAAAATTGGCCATCTTGATTTTAATGAAATAATTTGATGACAGGGTCAGCAGTGATATCATCTTTTCTATCTTTGACAATTCTGGGGGTGGAGGGGTGTATCTTCCTTCCTTTTCTCGGGCAGGGGCTGGGAGTGGAGTATAGTCGTGTAATTAATGTCCTCAGAATTGGCTTTTCTGACTGGGGAGGATTCATTGCCATGCAGTAGAAATGAAAGTCTCACATCTCGCATTCTGATGCTGCATCAATGGCCAGGTCAAGTGTTCCCGAACTCCTGTGACGGCGGGTGGAATCTAGATGGCCCGCTCAGACCTTGCTGGTGGAGTAAGACCACAGTTTCTTCTGCGGTGTTTGGCTGGAGTAGAGCCGTTATTATTTGAAACTTCTTTCCTGTTAGGTGGATTCTTTCTAGGTCTCTTGTCCAGATAAAGCAGATCTGTGTTAGGTCCTTGGTTGTTTCTATCCACTGGGATTCCCTGGCTGCGGCTTCTTTAGTTCAAGTGTAACGATATTAGAAGGAAAAATAATACTACCAAAAAAAAATCTATAAACGATGGAGAGTCTGGACTGGTGACTCACTGAATAAGAACACTGATGCTCTCCTGAGAACCCAGGTTCAGTTCACCAGGTTGGGAAGCACCTACAAAACCCCTCAGTATTCTGCCATCCAGACCTGGAGTTGGAGCCAGGATTCTTCCCATAATCTATCGCTCTGGCCTGTTTTGCTTCATGGTTAAGGTCAGGCGCGACAAATGAGAAGCGAGATATGTCTTCCATCTTCCTGGGGAGAGAGATCTGGTCATCTTCGTTTAACCTTCATTTTCTTATCCTTCATTTTCTTCAGACTTTTAGTAAGATGACTTCAAACATTACCATGGTTTAAAATTTTTCTATTTCCATGACTTTTTTGTTTGCACTTATTTTAATTTTATTAGCATTATATGAGTTTGTCTTCACGCAAGCGTACAATGCACGTTGAGTGTAGTCCCTGGTACCTGACTCCCCGCCCCATCGCCCACGAATGCCATTGCTCCCCCTGGTCCCTTGACAGGGTTCTCCAACCTTCTGGGTTCTTTGGTATGTTGCCATCTGTTATGTCCATGAACACACAACTGATTTACAAAATAACAAATCTAGAGTGTTTTAAATATTTTTTATCATTTTACATTGGGCTGAATCCATAGCTACCCTAGGCCACATGTACGCTGAGGGCTGTATGTTAGACACCTCTGAAACAATATCATTCCTATTTTTTGTTATTTATACAATATTTGACTTCATGTGCCTGTAAAGGTCAGAACTCACAATTGAGAAAAAACTTGCAACATTTGTTCCCTGAGACTGACTTTTAATTCAGTTACTATTATCTCTGGTTGTATTCATTTTCATACAAACAATACAATTTTGTTCTTCTAATGGGATTAAAAAAGTCATACCATGAGAATAAATTCTATTTCCTCCTTCTATTCTGTCGATGGCCTCTTATCTGGACTTGCAGTTTCATTCCAATGAGTCATTAAAGGTGAAATGAAATCAGATGTTAGCATGTGAGGCAGCTCCTTGTATGTTTGTTTGTGAATTTTTTTTTTGTATTTTTCCCTTTCTAATGTTTTTAACCCTGACCTGAAGAAACCAGTAGCCAGGAAATGCCAGTGGGTACAGACAATCAAACACCTAACACTGGTCTGCTTTATCTGGACAAGATAATTGCAAAGAGTCTGTCTTGCATATGTCCCATAAGTTAGCATGAATCCTCACACATGACACAAGAATACCCGTGTGTAAGTATCTGCCATGTGTTGACTTGAAGTTCATCAGGCACATGCACAGGAGTGGCATAGCTGGGTCACATGACAGGTTCCTTTTAGTGTTTTGAGGAACCCCCTTGCTGATTTTCATAGTGGCTGGGCTAGTTTACATCCCTTCTGGTAGGATGTAAGGGTTTCCCCTCAGACATCCTCTTTGCAAGGCCAACATTTGAGTATTATTTGTTTTCATGGTGACTGCTATTCCGACTGGGTGAGATTCGATCCCAACGCAGTTTTCCCTTGCATTCCTTTGATTGTTTGAGAACTCTCTGTTCCGCTCGTTAGCCTGTTTGTTGCATGGTCTGCTTTTTGCTGTTTAGAGTTTTGGGTTCTTTGTGTACTCTAGGTCTGCATCCTCTGCGAGAGGCTACCTCTTCGATGGATTGCTTCCTTTTGTGAAGTTTCACCTCTTTCTGTTGGCTATTGCTTCAGCAGGTGACGTCCTGTTCAGACAATGCTTGCCCATACCTGGGCGTTAAAGTGTTCTTAGCAGTTCCAGAGTAGCAGGTCTTACATTAAGGTCTTTGATCCATTTTATGTGCATGTTCATAAAGGGAGAGAGAGACCAGGACCTACTTTTATTCTTCAGTGTACAAATGATCAGGTCCAGAATTTGTCAAGGAGGCTTTATTTCCTCCATCATATAATTTCAGAATCCTTGTCAAATAAGAGGTGGTTGGAGCTGTGAATGTTTATATCTGAGCCTTCGGTTCTAGTCTACTGATCTACATGTGCGATTTGGTGTTAGAGCAAAGGCCTAAATATTCCTACCTTAATATTCTTTATTTTCTTCATGATGATGGTCCTCCTTCTCTTAAACTATGACCAACTGGGAGTTTTGTTGTTTGCTATATTGAGATCAATCTCATATAGCCTAGGCTAACCTTGAACTTTCTATGTGCTTGAGGTTGACCTGGAGATCCTGGTCCTCCTGCCTCCTCCCCCCAAGGGCTGTGGTTACAGGTGTGACAAATGCACTCCACCCAGAGTCTGTCTTTTTACAGTTGAACTATAAAGAAACGTCTCTGTGTATTTCTGTTACGTCTTGCTATCTACACAATTCTGTAATGCCAATTAAATTATGCTGTCTGTCCTCATTGGTATCTGGCCTCTTTCTTTATGAGACATTCTTCTGCCTTTATGTGCCACTATCTGGATTTATAGTTTCATTCTTATGATTCATTCATGGTGCAATAAAACCATATGGCAGTGTGTGTGTGGCAGTGATTTAGAACGAGTATGACATCACATCTTTAGAAAGCCGTGGCTCTTCCATAGTGTTCTATACTTACTGCCTGCTATTTATTCTAGGTAACTCTTTAAGCAGAGTGAAGTTGTTTAAGAACATTCTGGTTGGCGTTTTCTGTCTTTCTTCCTGTTGTTCTCCAACTCAATAATGACCCACTCAATATACAGTTGGTTGAAGTAAAACTGTGGACCCCTCCTTGACCCCCTCCACCCCCAATCTCAGGACTCTCCAGGTTGGCATTGTATGTTGGAGCAACAGTATCCAAACTTGTTGATCTGACCCTCTCTTATGTGCACCTTCCTCTTGATGAAGGCCGATTCCTAGCTGTTCAAAAACATGCTGAGAGCAAACAGTCCTTTACAATCATGAATCTAGTCATAACCTACCTCTGTTCACAAGCATCCTAGATCTCCACATTATTCTCTGAAAAGATCCAAAATCTTCTCCTGGCCCCAGAATTGACATGTTCAGGCATTTGCTTGTTCTTTTCTTTCTACTGTGTTCTCCTTCACTCTCTGAGCTCCTGCCAGACTGGTCTGGTTGACCAGAAGTCTCCCAGCCTAGGGTCTCTGTTCTTGTTCTTTTCATTCATGTTTTGGAAGGAACTTATACCATGTTTAGACTCCTTTACTTCACTTGGGATTCTTGTCTCTCCCAAACCACACAGATATGAAATATCCATGAGAAGGACTGTCTCATGCTTCTCTTCTTTCCTCTATGTCCTCATTATCACCTGCTTTTGTGCATTCATATAACTTCTGTGTCTTATCATTGGATGGCCACTACTCCGCTTGTACCAGTGGTAATGACTAGTATGTGGTTGCAAGAAATGTAGATTAGATGAAGCAAAAATAATTTGATGAGGTAATGATTTCTGCTTCCTCTATTTCTTCCCATCACACACAAAATTATAGTAAATATCCCCAGTGCAATATTCTATGACTTTTCAAACCTATGAGCACAGTATACGAAGAAAGAGAGATCCTTATTATCTGAGAGTTCTTTTTTTATTACTAAGTGCCCATTCTGTCATTAACTCCTTCTTGTGTGGAGACCATCTTCCATAAGATTGTTGACAGGGCTGTAGTTAGTCCAAGCTATACTAAGCATTTCAGTCTTAGTTGTTCATAGACTTTTTCTTTACCCCGATGGTTAATCAGATTCATTTGTTTTGCCTCTTTGGGTGTTCTATTTTATTTCTAAATTTCAGTCTCTGGTTTCTTGAAAGTGACTTCTTTCTGTTTTTATCCATGTATGAATATGGGGTGACCCTACCATCTCTTCACTGGTTTCCTCTCACAGTGGTAGGGAGGTGGGTCAAGGGGTATTGCTTACATTCTGAGCAGTGTAGATCATTGCTGAATCACAGTTCCTTCAAACATGTCACAGCAAGTCCTTCTGGACCTAGTCTTTCCCCGAGCCTTCCTTTTTGCTTTGTTTCTCAAGGAATTTAAAAAGGCCTCATCAACCAATCTTAATGTCACCTTCACTCATGAAGCTTTCTTGCATGTCCTTTTCTGCGATGCTCTCCACTCCTATTTCTCTGTCATTTGTTGCATCTCCTCTATGATGACATTGATCATTATCTTTCTTCCATCATCAATTTTTTTCTTTTTTTTTCTTTTTTCTTTTTTTCGGAGCTGGGGACCGAACCCAGGGCCTTGCGCTTGCTAGGCAAGTGCTCTACCACTGAGCTAAATCCCCAACCCCCCATCATCAATTTTTATGGGCACATCTCATCTACCAGACTAGAGATGTGTTCACTGAATACAAGGTGTATCTGTGATCTAGGTCATCCAACCCTCATTGACAGAGGATGCTCAATAAATCTATGATTATGGGCCAATTCTTGTCTTTGTACCTTTCCAAAGTCCATCCTGGGTGGGGAGTCATTAGCTTTCTCTTTAAGTGGCCAAGTCATCTGGGAAATTAAGTAGCATCTGAATTCTGTTCTAGGTGATTTCAACAATGTTTGACGATTCAATTCTATTTTCAAAGTTTGCACTATTCTACTAAGATCTGTGTTTTGTAAACCCAATAGGTGTAATATTTAATGAGAAGAAAGCCAGTGTACATTGAGCTAAAATATGTTTGAGGGCGATTGTTAAATTAATCTTTCAGTCTTAGTTTATGACTAAACGTTATGTCAAGTCTACATGCTTGGTAGTATATTTTTGAATATATCTTTAATTAATTTTTATTATCATTAATAAAATATCTTTATTTTAAATAAAAAGATACATTTTAGTAGAAATATATCTTTAAAATATTTTAAAATTAATTATTTATTGAATTCTATTATTTTGTATGTTATGTATGTGTTTCATGTCTTAAGTATTTGGATTAATAGTTTACTTAGTATGATTTACTTTCTGAAATACATTCTACCCAGTTTTTACTTGAATTATATTATAAGAATTCTTTGGAATATCTGATTAAAAATAATGCTACTATTTTCTGTCTGTTATGTCCGGCCAATTTCCTTACTGCACTTCTGTTTCTGGAGATATTTATCTAGTTGTTACGTAAATAGAAATACTTAAAAAAAATAAACATGTTTTAGGCTCAGACAGTCTTGCTTATTCCTTTCCATACCTGAAAACAAGCTTTCATAGCAATTATTCCATATTCTTCTCTCTTTTCCCCAGTCAGGTAGGCATGACTTACATAGACCATTACTGACTCTCAGGAGAGCCAGCCCTAGGCCTCAGGGATGGGACAGGCAGCCAAAAATCACTGCACAGTACCACCTCGGTGCCCACATGTGATTGTCCTGTGCTTAACTCAAGCTTGGCAAATATTCGTTCATCAAATAGATGCTCTTATGTATTTCTTCAATCCGCTTTAAAATATAGAACAAAAATCAAATGGAATTGGGACATTAACATTTGTCTTTAGCTCACGCTAATGCAGCTCCTCAGAGAGTCTCAACTACTCCTTTCTGCTAATCCCCTGTCTTTCTTGAGCTGTGTATGGATGTGTATGGATGGATGGGTGTGTGTGTGTGATGTATATATATATATATATATATATATATAGAGAGAGAGAGAGAGAGAGAGAGAGAGCGCTCTCTACTTGCCTTACCTGCTTGGTTTTTATTTGTTGATGTTTTTACATTTATTTTCTATGCTTTTTTCTGATTCTGACTTTTACATTGTTGCTCTTTGGTGGATCCTGCTATCTGAAGCTTCCTGTATTTTTTCTGTTTTGCCCTCTTCCCAGAATTTGATAAAACAGGCTACTGTAGTAGCCACATTGAGAAAGTGTAGTAAATTAATCTTAGTGATTTTACTTTTAGGCAGATGTTTAGCTTTTAAGCTCAGTTTATTTCTAGACTTGTATGTAGAGGGAGATTAAATTCATGTCACTCTTGGGAAGGAGTATTGTACATTGTATTTTTATGTGAGTATATGCTTGTTCTCTTACTGAGATTTGTTACAATAAAAATAAAACAGTAAAAATTTAAAGCACTATCATTGCAGAGTTTTATATGCTTGTAATAAAAATTGAATGAGAAGAAATATGATAGCCCTCAAACAATAAACAGAACTTACCAGGAACTACAAGTAGCCTGTCCCTGGGTAGGTAAGGGCATAGCAGCCTGCTGTCCATGGATTGGCTTTGTATGGTGCATGGACAGAGGATCATTTCCAAATGACCAAAACCAAATTTAAATAAGAACATGGCAGCATGTGGAACTGTGCAGGAGTCTAGTTTCAAAGTTCGTAAATAAAGCATCATTGGAACATGGGCACAGGGATTCACTTTGTTGTTACCCATAATGCATTGTTTCATTTGCACCATGAAGTCAAACTGAAACGCAGCCTGCATGCTAAAACTATTTATTCTCTAGCACAATGCTGAAAATCTTGGCCACTCTCTGAACTGCCCAGTATTATCTCTGTAGTAGTTCATATCAGCCTCATAAAAACCAGCAACAATTTCCTTTGTTCTTCCCCCCCCCCCTCTCCAATGCCTGTTACATTTCTTACTAATACTAGGAGGATTGGACATCCAGGCACAGTGACTTCTGTCTACTGAAGTTAATTTCACCTTCATAAAATACCTAGAGAGAGAAACAAACGTATGTACATAGTGAATGTGATTGTGTGTGTGTGTGTGTGTGTGTGTGTGTGTGTGTGTGTGTGTGATATTGAAGAAGTCAGTTAAAAAAAACTATAAAAACTACCTGTTTTGGTGATCAACTGATTCCAGTTGGTCACTGAAGCATAGACGTGGGAACACAATGGCTTGTCTACCAGGGTGTCACAGGGTGCCCTTCATGCCTCTGCTTTAGTACCCTGAAGGGCACTAAGCTGAGGACGCCGGTGACCGCCTTTCATTTAATCCCATCTTGATCATGGAACAGCAGAGCAGATTCAG
Organism: Rattus rattus; assembly: GCF_011064425.1. Classification (NCBI taxonomy): domain Eukaryota; kingdom Metazoa; phylum Chordata; class Mammalia; order Rodentia; family Muridae; genus Rattus; species Rattus rattus. Next base: position 116,927,972 of record NC_046157.1, read on the forward strand.
CAGCTACTGTCCTATTTCAGGAAACGGTCACTCGATCCATTTTGACAGACAAGAGCATTTATATAAAGTCCCAATTGACTCACAGAGCGCGTCTGATGCTGCCTGCTCCTGATTTCGCCTTTGGTTGATTTTCTTCCGGTGCATATATTTGCATATATCCTTCCGCCTCCTTGGGCCTTCTTCCCATTGGCCTGGCATTCTGATTGCCCCCTTCTTTGCTCTGTTCTGTTTGCTTCTCCGCCGCTGTTTCCTGTTGATTGAGGTTTTGGTGAGAACTTTGTTGTGTGGACCGACAAGCATTCCCGTCTGAGATACATGGACACCATCTCTGTCTCTTGTCCCTTGCTTCAGCTCATATGTTATTTGCCATCCTCTGCTCAGAGGCCTTAGGAGGCGCTTTCCACACTTGGAGAGCTTCCCTCCTGAGTGTGACAAAGCCCGCGGTCCCGAGGCTGAGTTAGGGAAGGGAAAGGAAACATCAGTAACAGGAGTGGGTGTCTCTGAAACCAGGCTTCCTCCAGTGCTGCATTGCCTCCAGGGTTCATGGTTTGCCTGCATATCATTACAAATGTTTTCTCCAGCTTTTTCCTATGAAGTAAAGGAGGCCGTTACAATTCTGGGCACTGGCAATGTTGCATGGACAGTTGCCGTGCCGTGTGGTCCGTAACCCAGTTATTGCTGAGGATTTTTACCTGGGAGGTATATATTTCACTATCTCACAGGTGAGTCAGAAGAGCCTAGATACACTAGTCACCCAGCCTCAGCCCTACATAAGAGAGTGGGGAAGCTGCGTTCCAAACTGGCAAGGTAGTCCAGTGTGGCAACTTCAAGGACCATGGTTCTGTTCGGGGCTGAGTTCCAGGAGGCAACGAATTGTGTGCTTGGATCCTGGGTTCCCCAGGAGGCTTGTTGCTGGCATGTTCTTATCATACAGGAAATTCTGGCTGCGAGAGGAGGCAGCCTGTGGGGAGATGGGGTTTTGGAGGACTTCTTATTCCATTTCACAATGAGGTCAGTGGGCCAGAGGCCATGAGCACGGGACAGCTGCTCCCACTGGCTACATTAATTCCACTTAGTACTCCAGCCTGCCAGGCCGTAGTAAGAAAACAACCCACAATAGGTCATTTGAATACCCCACATACAGATGTTCACTTTATTGTGTAAAAATTACTATTTTATATTCTTCCAGATTAAGTTGCTTCGGCTCATGGAGTCTCACAGCTCAGTATGTCATGCTGTTTGTAAGAGAGTTTCACTTATTAAAACAACCATGGCAGTGGGTCTCTGGGAACGTATTCCAGCTTGTCCACACACCTTTCCTATAATTTTGACACCTTTCTGTTTTAGACCATTCCTGGTGCTGCAACCACACTGTAGACTGGGAATTTTTTTTTTAAGGGGCATTTATTTTCTCATGGTTTTGAATGCTGGGAGTCTAAGACCAAGGTTCCAAACCTTGACCTCTAGTGATGATAGTCTCATGTGGCAAAGGCAGAAGGGCAAGGGAGGAAACATGGAGTTTCCCAAACACGGAAGGAAGGCTCTTTTTTAGCTCACAGAGTGAACACAGATCTGCAAGTCTCCTGTCTCCAAACGGCTTGCTGTCTTATCCTTTTCACCAACGCAGTAAGCTAGTGAAGGGTGAACAGAAGAGAGAGAGCCTTCTTTACACGGGGAAAGCAACTCAAACAAGGTAGAGGGTCACTGTGTGGGAGTGGGGATCTAAAACAAAACAAAACAAACAAAAAACTCAAAGATATATGTGGGTCCAGTGCACACAGTCACGTGTACACACACACACACCCAGGAATCTCTGAGCTATTTGGTGATGGTGAGAAATCAGAGTCCCAGTCCTAGCTCTCAGGCAGGCCATGCGATACCAACTGTGAGCAGTTCTTCCTTTTACAAATCCACAGAGAGTAGATCTCAGAACGTCTGGGTCTCCCAGGACAGTAAAGTTAACCCCAGGAGCACGGACAAATTTCCCCCTGAGACACTGAGGGAATGAGTCTGTCATCCTGCAGCCGCAGGTTGAGTTTTTTTTTTTTTTTTTTTTTTTTTTTTTTTTTTTTTTTTTTCTGGGGCTGGGGACCGAACCCAGGACCTTTCGCTTCCTAGGTAAGCGCTCTACCACTGAGCCAAATCCCCAACCCCGCAGGTTGAGTTTTGAGAGTCAGCCTCTGGGAGTCTGAAAGATGAGAGAAGTCTCCCTATATGAAGAAGTCTCACTATGGAAGGCACTGTAAGATATGGATGCAGGCAGACCATATTGACTAGGTGCTTGGAGAGAAATGAGTCACGAAGATGAGAACAGTGAGGAAAGAGCCGTCGGGCCTGAGGAGAAGTGGTGCCGAAGGGCAGTGTTTTCATCACCCTGCCTGTCACTACAGTGGCAGAGAGGTACACAAACGGTCCTCCAGAGAGTGCCACAGACGTGCCTGATACACGGGGTTCTCAGACGGGTACCTCAGATGCACCTGATACATGTGGTCCTTGCGAGGGCATTTCAGATGTGCCTAATATGCATAGTGCTCCTCCGGAGGGTGCCTCAGATGTACCTGATAAATATGATCCTTGGGAGGGCGCCTCAGATGTGCCTGACATACCTGGTTCTTGGAAGGGTGCCACAGATGCACCTGGCACCTGCACCCCCTTTCCACCACTAGGGCGACTTTCTGATCATCTTTGTACCAGTACAGCCTTTGCCACAGTGTCTTTAAGTTTCCTGTTGCTGCCATGCTGGCTTCCACTGCGCATCATTGCTGAGGCTGCCCAGTGTGCCTGGTTCCCAGTTTAAGAGTCAAGGTCCCAATCGTCTCCCAATGTTCCGTAATCTGCATTCTGTTGTGTTAAGATGGCCTCGGCTAGAGCCATAAGCTTTTCGTATTCTGCTTTGATTCTAAAACATAAAGTGTCTCGGGCTGATGTGTTGTTACCTCACTCTCCTGAAGCCTCTTCAGTTGATCTCCAAGGGATGTCACGTTCATTCCTCACAAGCTTTCACAGTCAATATGCCCCTCCCATTTATTCTATGACAGCCACTTCTCAGGTGTCCTCTATGTCAGAGGCACACTGGGCTCCTGCATGGAGTAGAAGATACAGCTATTTCCTTCCCCTCCTTTCTGCCAAGGCTCTTATGCCTGTCTAGGAGGTTACTCTTTAAAGTCCACATAGTGCTGGCTCCTTGTGGATGTTCTCCTTAGCCGATACCTACATTCAGCTGGATCACCTGTACCAGACTGGAGTAATTCAGAGATACCCCTGTGTCTCCACTTGTTTGGAAACACTTCCAGAGGTGGAGCTCAGTGTGTATATATTCTTCATAAAGCAGTCACTTAACATACTTTTTTTTATTTGTTTTTTTTCCCCAACAATGTCTGTCTGTGTAACAGTCCTGACTCCCCCGGGCTTAATTGTAGACCAGTCTGGTCTTGAACTCACAGATATCTGCCTTCCTCTGCCTCTCAAGTGCTGGGATTGAAGGCGTGTGCCCCACAAACAGTTCTTAGTAAATTTACTTGTTTTTTTCCCTTAAGGATCCCACATCTCAAAGATTAAACACATTCTGTATTAAAGTGAAATTAAGGATAAAGCAAATACTAACCTTTATTGACAACGGAGGAAGGAATAGAACTCATCTCTAAGATGACTCTTGACCCAAACCACCATGGTGAGAGGCTAGAGGGCTTGGCCCCTTGATTGTCACTTCAGTGTTTAAAAACATAAGAACAACTTCCTTGTCTACTACCTACTGGGTTTAGGTTAGGATGGAGTGAAACGTTAATGGGAAGATGTTCTGAACAGCATTGACTTGTTTTAAGTATAAAATTGCATTGCATGGTTTAATAGCACCACTAAGAAAGTGCTTGTCGTCCAAACACGAGATTTGATAGAACCCAGGCAAACAAGCTGGGTGGATTGGCATGTGCTTGTAATCCCAGAACTGGAGGAAGCTGATTGGTCGCTGGTCAGATTACCACGTCCTTGCTAGTTCAAGGCCCTGTCTCAAACAAACAAGCAAACAGACAACTGAAACAACAACAGCGGCAACAACCAACTCAATGTGAACAGCTCGGTCCCGAGAAACAACACTAGAAGTGTCCTCGGGCCTGCATAAGAGCCTCCCAGAAATGGAAAACAAATATTTATGTCCTTCTCCTAGTGTGCTTCTCCTAATGTAGAGAACACCTGAGCAGAAAGAAGGCTGTGGTGAAGAGGAGAGAAATGCTGAGTGCACACACGCAGGCAAAGATGTTGTACTGGCATTGCCACAAAGAGGAGCAGGGGCACGCACGGGGGCACACACGACACATACGCACAAATCTCATCGTTCTCTCCCATTTCTGCACAGCATTTTCAAAAATGTAATAAAGATATAGAAGCCCCCACATTGTGCCACGGAAACAACCTGTATTTATAGCATTTGATTTCTGGCTTAGAATTCAGTTTATGCCTCAGTAATATCTCTTGCATACACATAAATAGGTAAGTGTAAACTTTTCAAAAGTGGGCCATTTTGCAATATGGAAGCCAAGTATAGTGATCTTGGGGATTCTGAAGTTATATCCATTGTTGCTATGAGAACTAATACCCCTTTTCTTTGACTCCTGCATAACCCAAGCTCTGTGTTTCTCTTAACCAGGTTTCCATCTCTACCACAAGTTGCCCACGATCGTGCCGGAGAGCTGTCTTCTCATAATGGTTGGGCTTCTACTTGGTGGGATTATCTTCGGTGTCGATGAGAAGTCTCCCCCTGCAATGAAAACAGATGTGTTTTTCCTATACCTCCTGCCACCCATTGTTCTGGATGCTGGCTACTTCATGCCTACTCGACCTTTCTTTGAGAACTTGGGCACCATTTTCTGGTATGCTGTGGTAGGCACACTGTGGAATTCCATTGGCATTGGGCTGTCTTTGTTTGGCATCTGCCAGATTGAGGCGTTTGGCCTCAGCGACATCACCCTGCTCCAGAACCTGCTCTTCGGCAGCCTGATCTCAGCTGTGGACCCTGTGGCTGTGCTTGCTGTCTTTGAGAACATTCATGTCAACGAACAGCTCTATATTCTGGTTTTTGGCGAGTCTCTGCTCAACGATGCAGTCACAGTGGTAAGTGGAACAGATCACAGAGTATGTGGGAAACACCTACCATTCATACTGTAGAAGGCTCGCCAAGGATGCAGTGGGAACAACCAACCATGCTCATCATATCTTTCTGTATGCTTACAATACTACAGGGAAGTATCTCCCACATAACAATGGGGCAATAGATTCTATAGCAGACATCAGTTGGCTTCCGTCTAAACCAAATCATTACTGAGAGTGCTATCTAGACATAGCATCAGATACACAGGTAAGAAGAGCTCAGTCCCCCAGACTGTCTTTTGCTCATCTTCAAAGGGTAATTGCAAACCTTAGTTTGCTTGACTTGTAATTTTAACCAATGGACTGTACAACAGAATTCCCACATCTCCTCTTTACTGGAGAAGCTCACAGAGCTCATAGATACTGGTTTAATGTATCAATGTTGCAACAGACACAGATGAAGGGGCTTACCAGGCAAGACCTGGGGGGAAAGACATGAAGCTTCCACATCCCCTCTAACATATCAAGCCCCCACATGCAAGCTATCCAAAAGCCCTCTGAACCCACCCCTTTGGGTTCCTTTTACACAGGCATGATTGATAATATCATTGGTCATAGGTTAATTACATCATTGTACATATGTTATCAATTTCACCTTCCACCCTTACCCTTCCATGAGAAGATGAGGATGAAAGTCTCAGCTGTTGAACTTTGCCTTGGTCTTTTCCATGGGCAGATTCCCATCTTGCTGAATCTGCAGCCACCAACCCATTGTTATCGCTCAAAGATGCCGGCCACTAAGAAGAGTCTACAGACTGGATGTCTGGGAAGGGGTGGGAGCACTGAGTACATATTTCATTATATCAGAACCCTCCACTTTGGTTAATGATCTTATGCTGCGATCTCGAAACTCTTAATGCACATTTTAATTAATTACCTGTATTTTATTTATTAGGGTATAATTGGCTCCTTGTTTTCATTTTGCAATGGGCCCCCAAAGAGGGTGTAGCCAGCCAGCATCTTCATAATACAAAGCACGAGCACCAAGTTACGAAGCAGAAACATGACTGTGGCCATTGTATCTCTGATGGCTTAGTGCTGTGGTTTTTCTTTTTAAAGTAATGGTCTTAGGTAATAATTTGAGAGACCTCAGATCCCTGTGAGAAGGGAAGCCATTAGTATATACAAATTGTACAACACGTTTGAAGAGACCTTTACTAGTGATATACATGTATATCACTAATTATTTTAATTATCTCTTCATTATCACACACAGAGTTAAGAGTTTTCATTAACTTTACCAGAGTTCACTTCTGCCTCGCCTTCTGAACTCAGGCAAGGAGTCAGGCAGATGAAGCAGATCCTTCCCTGATCCCAGATCCTTCAGAGATCTCTCCTTTCAGTACTTACAGTCACATGATCCTGAACTGGGAAATTGGTTGGTTTGAACTAGTGGTGTCAGAGGGAGATGGCAATGGCAGCCATTAATTCCTAGTGAACAGTTTTCTCATGCCCAACTCTTTAGACAACCTATGAAGGAGGTCCTACCACACTGTAGATAAAACTGAGGTGGACAGATTGAAGCGTGTTCACTTCCCATAACCTCACTCTTTCCCCCCCGCATTACCTCTTGTCTTTCACATTCACGACTCATTTGACTGTGTGCATTGGAAAAAGCAGTTTTCTCTTAGTTATTTTTTACTGCAAAAGCAGATCCTTGAAGTAAATGAGAGTATATATTTTTTAATCTGATGTGCATTAGCTTCAGGTGGACATTAATATGGAGAAAATAATTTGATAGTTGAGTCATATAATTTTAGAATAGCTTCTAAGAAGATATTTTCTTCTAGATAGCAAGTTAACTTACTCAAATAACCGCACTCAATTCATACATTCTATTATTTATTAACAGTGATTGGTCATTAACTTTCGGTATTAAATTTTAACTAGAAGCTGCCATAACAGTTAAGACATTTTATAACTCATTCTAATTTCCCCAGGCTTCAGGTTTTTCCCCTGGGACTTATATTTATATGTAAATTTTACCCTTGCTAGAGGAGATTATGGAGCCCTGGATGTGCAATTGTTAGAGTGAGTCTATTTAATGCAAAAGAAAACTTAGAAGGAAATAAGACCACCTTGCTGGATTCCTTCTAAGGGAAAGTGAGGTTGCTTTCAGAATGACGAGCAGTTTATGGGGCCTTCTCTACCACCCAGAGAATCCCTTACCCAGTTAGATCAGTGGTCTACTCTGAGTGTTTCCAGTGTCAGATTTCATGACGGATCTGGATAACTCACAATTCAAAGTGTGCAAATGCAGCGGGAGACACTGAGGTACCTCCTGCACTTGCTCTCCAGGAGGCCCAGCCACGAGCTGTTTTGTGGATAGAGATGGATGGCTGCCCCAGTGAAAGCCAAAGAGGAACAAAGAAAGCATGGCGGGTGGGTGTTAAAGTGGAAACTCTCATCCGTGGTCAGGACAACCTAGTGGGTTTCTGTGGTAGGCCACGTGTGGCCTTGCAAGCTCTCTCAAAGCATACACTCATGGAGTATCGGAATAGTCTCCCAGGCTTGCACCAGATGACAACAAAGATAAACACCCTAATATTATTTCTCTCGCAGAACTGATTACATATCGCACCGAACTGAATCCAGGCTGGGAACAACTAGAGTAATGGTGTAAATGGTTATTTGTCTTCTCCCCAGAGTCCTTCAGAGAACAGGCATGGAGACATTTTACTGATGATCCTCGACTCAATCCCAGAGTTGTATCACCAGGAAAAGTTTTACTAACTTGTGGACTATGAAAGGCTGAGAAAATCTGGATCAGCATGCTTAGAGTCAAACAAGTAGCATCACCAGGAGTTGAAGATTGAGGGATATCAGTAAAACAGAGCAAAGCTGTGTTACATCAACCCACCCCTTCTTATCATGATAAGATCATCCAGAAAGGTTAAAGAGAAGAATTTCTAGCACAAAAGTATCTCAAAGCTCAAGCAATATTGAATCTAGAAGTTGCAGAACAAACTCACCATGCTATTATCAAAGGCAAGGATAAGCTAGAGTCAAGTAGGGAGATAGCACACAATTAGAAGACTAAAATTGTTTTCAGCTAGCATTTGCATGTTAAACCTTTATATTTATGACAAATCCAAGGGTGGTCCAAATTTCCAGATATCAGAGACATCCTACTGTTTCCACGTAGTCTGGCAAGTTGACTTACTCACATGGTAACACACCACACCATGCCAGTGCAGCCATTGACTGCTCTAGTTTTCTAAGAAGATTCATGGAACTTTCTTGAGTGTTTCCTCATTATCTACCTGTAGCTAGGCTTGGGAAAGGACAACAGGCTTTGAAGATAGAAGTGAGTGATGCATCCTGCTGGTACCTTATTATGGGCTGTGGGTGGAATTTCACTTAAGGGTGGTAAACAAGGAACATTGTCCACTCAACCTAGACCTTGCAAATCACAGAATTATCTGAAATTCGTGATATAAAGTAGTTATACACTGTGTTTCATAATAAAGTGATTTGCATGCTAGTTTCCAGAATAAACAACTTTATTTGCATAATTTGTTCTATATACCTTCACTGAATCGATGCACATTTAAAATCTGAATTCAAATTGTTTAATTCATAATCTCACATGCACATATATGTAAATCATCACAGCAAATGGGCCTTAGATAATATGACAGGCCGAAGAACACTCAGCCATCATATTAGCCTATTAGTGATTTATTACAGAGGTGTCGACTTTGGGACAACACCTGGGCTACTTGTGTCACCCACATACATCATTATAATACACACATGTAATCATATGTGAATTAAACTTCAAATCTTTTTTGTATATAGATTATCTCAGATAAGCTTAGAGCATTTAACTAAAATGAACTCTCTGTATAGTTATAATTAGTTCCAAAAGATTCAATATAAAGCACGTCGGAGCTTATGAAGACTCTCTGATCGTAGACTATGCTTCTGCCTTACCATTTGCCATTTGCTCCAGCATGGCGGCACTGGTATCTCGACAGTAAACTGGTCAAACTGGACATTCTGCCCTTGTCCCAAAGTAAAGTATTTGTGACTGAGCTTCGCTCTTTCAATATTTAGAGCAATACTGGAAGCGGAACACTGTTTGGTAAATTGGATGGTTTGAGTAGCTAGGAAAAAGGTTTGGAAGGGTTGTGACTGCGACTCTGCTGATATCAGTTATTTCATGTACAAGCACATTCAAGCTCCTTGCTCAGTCTTGTCAGTGTGATAGGTGGAGGAAGGATAGAGGAGGAGGAGACTGTCTCTGTATCCCTCCGGGAAGAGGTTTCTTATCTTGTTGGGGGAAACATGGTACTCAAGGGAAAGGTAGCCACTACAAAATAGCAAAGTGCCAACTGGTTTCTTCCTTCTGTATGTTGCAGGTCAGAGGTAAGGACAATTCCTAAAGGCTGTAGGAGTCTGGGAAGGCCCTTGGGAAGAATCAAGCTTCAGTAATGATATCTTGGGAGACAGTTCCCAGGCTTAGGGGATTGTTTTCTTCAAGGAAAACGACAGTAAAGAAAAACACAGAACAGAATGGGGATATACGTTATGTTTTGTAGAATAGTAGAACAATTCTACCTCTGCCTTTTCAGGGTGTTGTGGGAAGCAGTCAATCAGGAAGGAAGCAAAGAAGGAAGGAGAATGAAAGGGAAGGCGAGATACGTGTATTAGGATTTCTCAAAGCTGGACAACAACCAAAGACTTTGAATCTCGAGGCTAGAAAATGAAAAATCCAAGTGAGTAAGGTAGATAGACCAAGGGAGAGATGGGCTCTACTAGTGCAGGCTGCTGAGTCAGGATGGACCTACAGCATCTAAGTAGAACCAAAGGGTTCAATGCAGAAACTGAACTGACTAACCATAGCACACTCTGGGAAAAGCCACTTCTCCTGAGACACTGGAGGCTGTTACCTTTGTCTTTGATAGTGTAGAGGCAAGAGATTCATGTATCATCTTTTAAATCCTATAAGGCAGTAGTGGTGGCCCAGAGCTGTTATTGTACCCTGATTCTGCAGCAAACTCATGACAGAAAGTAAGAATTGGTACACCCACCAAGCAGGACAAAAGAAAGAAGCCATAAAAGTTGATGACTCCAAGGATCTTGTAATTCAGAGGAAAGGAGGAAACATTTATGCCAGGTCTATGAGGTAGAAGACTTTGTCAATAACTGAGATAGGGCCAGAGGGTCACAAGCGTTGGGTCATGGCTGCTTACCAGGAGGAGGCTGGCTCATGAGCTCGTGTGGAACCTTCAACACTTCACTCAGGTCAGGAAACTTCCTCTCCAACATGGCATTTTGTGTCATTTGATTTCTAAAACACTTGATTGATTTCTACATTCTGAGAACCAAATGGAGGTACATCTTAGGCCTTTGTCTCCGATGCGCTCATAAGCTGGCTTTAAAAAAATTCTGAGTGTTAAATTCCACAGTGAAAACAGTAACAGAAGGGTGGTTTGAGTTAAACAGGTCTCTGCTTCTGTGGGAAAAAGCAATGAGGCTTCGGAGTCAGTCCTTCCCCTCCCATGTAGTGCTGGAGCTTCCACACGGGGGAAAACACGTTGCCCACTGAACATGAAGCGAGTAGCACTCTTTTTTTTTTCCTAAACCCATCTGGTCCTGGGCTCATTTTGGTTGGGAGACTTTTTTCCCCCCATCTTTATTAACTTGGGTATTTCTTATTTACACTTCAATTGTTATTCCCTTTCCTGGTTTCCCAGCCAACATCCCCCTAACCCCTCCCCCTTCCCTTCTCTATGGGTGTTCCCCTCCCCATCCTCCCCCCATTACTGCCCTCCCCCTAACAATCACGTTCACTGGGGGTTCAGTCTTGGCAGGACCCAGGGCTTCCCCTTCCACTGGTGCTCTTACTAGGATATTCATTGCTACCTATGAGGTCAGAGTCCAGGGTCAGTCCATGTATAGTCTTTGGGTAGTGGCTTAGTCCCTGGAAGCTCTGGTTGCTTGGCATTGTTGTTCATATGGGGTCTCAAGCTGAAGTCTATTAAATCAAGACTTCTAAAAAACCAAACAGGAATGGCCCCGTTACTTTAGAGGCATAAAATGTGTGTGAAGCTACAACATGTTTATACTGTACATGATCACATACCATGTACAGATGACCTCTTTAAGAAACACCCTCAGGACTTTACATGATACTAGGCATGCTGCGTATGTGAGTGGAGCAAGAAGGTGGGATCTGATGTGAAGATGAGTTTCCTGGAAGGAGGACTCCTTCAGTGGGGTACCCACATTGAAGGACGGGCTCCCTCCCTGTCGTGATTCTATGATAGGACCCTGTAAAGTAAGTGTATTTTCACAGCAGACTGATATGTTTCCCTAGGACATGCGGCTTCTGAGCCATGGCAATATGTGCAGGTGTGGCGAGCAAGTATTTGAAAATAGCCTCCCTCCAGGTAGTAGCTGAAAAAATTAACAATATTAACAATATTGTTAAATATTAATATTTTAGGAATAATTTGAGTACTAACTTTGTAATATTCTCTTACTTCTCAAAATATTTATCTGAAAAGGCACCAGGACACTTTTGTCAAAGATTTTATTTAAATCCAGACTATTATTATATGTGGCAATAACTACACAATAATTTCCCCTGACATTGAACCGATCTCCTTAAAAGACTTTGTCTGTGCCCAGGAGGGTGATCGTAAGGAAAACTAGGAAGAATATTATTATTCTTTCTCATGTGTATGCATGTGGTGTGTGTGTGTGTGTGTGTGTGTGTGTGTTATGTATGTGCGTGTACCTGTGTGTGCATGTGGAGGCAAGGGTAACACTGGGAGTCTTCCTCCATCATTCTCCAGTTGTTTTTACTGAGGTAAGATATCAAAGCTGCACCCAGAGTTTGATAATGCCAGGTCACTTCTGAGGTCCCTTGTCTCTCCTAAGATTTCAAGCAGGCCTCCATGCCAACTCAGAATTTGCAAGGGTGCTGGGAACTCAAACATTGATCCTCAGGCTTGTGTGACAAGCACTTTAACTGCCGCCATGTCTCCAGCCCCAGCAGAACTGACCGTGTGCTTTCTCATCCGCCCAGGTCCTGTACAACTTGTTCAAGTCCTTCTGCCAGATGAAGACCATCCAGACCGTGGACGTGTTTGCTGGCATCGCTAACTTCTTCGTCGTGGGGATTGGCGGGGTGCTGATTGGCATCCTGCTGGGATTCATAGCAGCGTTCACCACCCGTTTCACACACAACATCCGGGTCATTGAGCCGCTCTTTGTCTTCCTGTACAGCTACTTGTCCTACATCACTGCTGAAATGTTCCACCTTTCAGGCATCATGGCGTAAGTCACCCACCGCTCACAGCCCGATTCCTGAGTTTTATTGAACTTTTGCTTTCTAATGTATTAAGTTGGCTGACTTATGTAAAAGACTAGATTTTCTTATCCTTAGAACAACTAGAAGTTGATTTCTTTAAAACCTTTGGTTGCGATGAAATGAAGTATCTATTATCCAAACTTATGCTAATGCAATATGGAGCTAACATGAAAAAGGTGCTAAAATTAATTCTTGAGTTTCCTATGAAGTATAATCATGGACTTGATTGTTGATCTGGAACGGATACTAACATTTTATGAGTCCGATCCCCATGCTCCTGGTGGGAGGCTGCAAAATATTCCAAGCAAGGTCGCATCATCTAAACTGCCCATGGAGTTCTAGAGCTGTTTCTGTGTGTCTAGTTGAATGAGCTTACACACAGTAGGTGTGTTGGTAACAGTTTAAACCCATTCAACACATGATACAATGGTTACGATCCTATAATTTCAGGATAAATTTAAACAGATTTTTAAGACATAGATTTTAAAATAGATTATCTTAAATATGGAACTTAATTTTTTTGATGAGGAGTTTAAATTATTTTGAAGTAATAAATAACTTTATGAGGTAAATAAAATTAGTTATTTATTAAGTAACATATTTATTAGGATACGTTATTATATAATACTGTATATTCATATATAAATAATAAATAAACAATAGTTACTGTTTTAGTCACTAACTGAGAGGAAGGTTTTTAAAACTTGTCCGCGTAAGCTGCAGATTGGTAGTGTTTGGATCATACTGGTCTTCCGGGTGTTACACTGAAGGAAGCTTGTCAATGAAGCGTTGTCCCCCAAACTATATCGTTATATGGTTGCCCTTTCCTTGTGGCTAGTGAAAACATGGTAGTAAAGAATAGTGGAACTCCTGCCTTGGTTTTTCTTTGACATTCAGTTGTACCCTGTACACTGTAATCTGTGTGTCAGGGTGTGGGGAATCTATTTAGAGTTCCCCCTGACCTGCTGTAGATGGGACTTTGATTAAAAAGCATTTGGGGTCATGCCTCCTGGCAGCCCATTCATTTCAGAAGCAGATAGAGTCTGTGAGGCAAAGAGGCAAAGGGAAGAAGCTGAACTCGCCGTCATAAAAGCCACGAGTTAAAGGTTGTGTGGTTTTTCCTTTCAAAGAGAACCTAAATAAAGCAGCGTATTAATCCGGTTTGACCCAGTAATGAAACGTTCCCAGTTGCTATTCATATCACTGTGTGACTTCCAGTGTCCTCGCCGTTGTGTGAGTGGCATCATTGAAAACGTGTGATCAGCTGGTTACAAGGTCTGTGTGGAGTGTGGGCTGGGCCTGGTGTCTAGTTCTACAAACAGGTTTATAGGAACCTTGAATTTCAGAATCTGTCTCTCGGACTGTGTATATATAGAACATGTTTAGAATGCTCAAGGTGGCCATGAATAATTAATCATTTTGTACAATGTTCAAGAGTGGAGATGGGGATCCCTGCAGATGCTGAATGATGGAGAAGTTGGATGAGGGTGGAAGTGGGCATGGGAGCAATGTTAGGGAGTCCTGGAGTATACTTGACTTAATGCTCCCCAAATCACCACCAACCAGAGACCAAGTATTTGACCTCAAACTTATAGAAGACATCTCATTCAGACAACCACATCTACATTGTACCAAAAATAAAAGAAATATTAAAGAAGAGATCCCGAGAGATTAAAACTTCCGTGTATAGCCATTATCCACTGATAGTAGATGGAAGGGTGTGTTTACATCAGTATGCTGGTTCTCTCAGAAGTGGGGCTCTATGTTCTAATGCAATGTGGTCAGCAGGCTTCTCAAATCATGAATGGGTATGGTGCTTCTGTAGAGTACATTAACAGGTACATTTGCAAGCACTCTCCTTGAAGTTCCCTGTTTGAACTTCAAGGCTGTAGTTACTAATATCCCTAAGACACTGGTCAGGGCATATAGCATTTCTATGTCAGGAGAAGTATGCATCCTGACTTTTCTTATGGGACTAACAAATTCTTTTGGACTTAAGTTGCATTGAGCCTAGAAATTATTCTCATTCTTCCTGTTACTTAGACTCTTATCATTAAAAAAAATCTAAGTTTAATGGAAGTTAAGATGCCAAGGATGCTGAACATGCTGAGTTTTCTCCATTGTTTGCTGGGAAGAGACTGTTATCTCAGGAATGTAAATAGGCAAGAGGGTAGCCAGGCGATCGCAGATTCTATGCTCCTCAGTAAGGACGTCCTTACTACTAAGGAAATGTAGTCTACTTCCGCTTTCCATGCTTCCTGACTCTCTCCGTAATGTCTTCCATTCTTCCCTCTCCTCATATTGCCCTTGTGGACTCTGGCTTTGGGTCCAGGAGCTTGACCTTAGCTGAACTCTTAGAAAGCCAGTCCTGGAATGATCCGGCAGTTAACACAAGAGTCTGGTTGGAAAGAAACTTGCTCTGTAGAACAAAAGAGCTGAAATCTGAGCAGACTTTCAGGTGGAAAGTGGAATTTGTGAATTGATTACAGTGAGATAGCAGAAGCAGGTGTCCTCTGGGCATCCAGAAGGTTGGTTTCTACTGCTTATTGTCACGAGAAGGTAGTCTGATAGCCACCCAAGACAACTAAATCAAATACTCTGTGGTGGAGGTATAGCTGTCTTCAGGCCTTCCCAGGGCATTCTTAGATTCAGATTTGGAGTCCACTTTTGTGGTGTCGCCTAATGTTTCGGTACTTCATTGAATGTGAAAACACCATTTCTGCTTACAATCCCCTGTATTTTTGGGTATATTTAGGGGTGTGTGTATGTGTGCATTTTTGTTTGTATGTGTGTTTGTGTGTGTGTGTGTGTGTGTGTTTGTATGTATGTGTGCTTGTGTGTGTGTGAATGTGTATGCCTATATATATGTGTCTATGTGTATTTTGTGTGTCCATATGTGTGTTTTGTATGTGTATATGTGTGTGTGTCCATATGTGTTTCTGTGTGTGTGTGTGTGTGTGTGTGTGTGTGTGTGTGTGTGTAGGATGCATCTTTGTCTAGGTGGTTCCAAGTTTACTTTCCATGACACCAGGCTTAAAGCCACAGGAAGGTTTTCATACCACCCTCTGCACAAAAAGTGCTGCATCTCAACAGCTCTGGACCCTTTGCATTATCAAAGCACGAGTGAAGGGACAGAGAAGCAACAAACAGGTCTCATAGGAATTAGAAATTCTTGGCTTCTTTATGTCAGAACATGCTCATCGTGACCCCCCTCATGATGGGGAAACTACCTTTTTTTTCTTGAGGGCTCTGACTGATGCTTTCACTCTCCCCAAAATAAAATCTATTAAAAAAATGAACTTTCATGGAAATTTGTTCTCTCCCTTTGGATCTGGTTCTCAGCTTGTACCTCACACAAACCCCTGGGGTCAGATAAACATGTTATACGGAAAAGAGCTACTTGGTCTCTATTGTAGTTTATGTGCACAGGGAAAGGATGGGTTCTCCCTCCCCTGCCCACACACACACACACACACACACACACACACACACACACACACACACACACACACACACACACACACACACAGACACACACACACACACACACACACACACACACACACACACACACACACACACACACACACACACACACACACACACACACACACACACACACACACACACACACACACACACACACACACAGGCTCCAGGAATTTCAGAGAAGAGAGTGATTTTCAGAGCTTTCTTCATGTTTTAAAAGTGTAAATAATTTCATAGAGTTTCTCTTCTGATGGATACTTCCTAAATATTTTCTATCTGCTGTTCAATTATTGTACCTGATTTATTGCAAAGAAAGTAGGAAGTGGTAGCTTTTTAGCATCATTTAATGGATGTGTCCATTGGGAACCTATTCACCTGCAGGCTGTCTTGTTGGGTAGGATTTATAGCTGTCCTCTGGGTCTCCAGCCTGGTCCATGTTAAGAAAAATGGGGGAGGGAGAAGAAACATGAAAAAGAAGGAAAAAGGAAGTTCTAGAATGCAGATGTTTCTAGACTGTTTGCCTCAGAACGGAAGTCTCAGCGAAGGTCCAGGCTGTGGCTCGAGTGGTCCCTGCTACGATGAGCATCCTCTTCTCTCTCCGTGTTTTCCTTTGTAGACCTGGCAATTGCCCCTTGTTCTACCCTTTGAGAGGAATGAGAAAGCTTATCTTGTTTTCAGTGTAGTACTGAGTCTGAGTTTCTCTATTAATTCCTCCAAAGGTTTCTAAGGAACCAGAGACATAGGTCATTGACAAAGAATATCATTCGTTCACAAAAATGGCAAAACTGAGCAGATCAGGGTCCAGAAAGGCTGTGGTAATGCGGGTTTTAGCTATTTTAACTTTAGGGGGAAATAATTGAGAGAAATGTGTAATTGGTCCATTTGCATCTGATGGGGGAAGTATGAAGGACCACGTTGGAGGAGTTTTAGGTAATTTAAGCTTGTGCTGCTGGTTCAAATGATGAGTTGGGACTGTGGGCTTTTCTAGGGAAGGATGGCTGTGGGCTCAGCCACCCTCAGCTCGTTCTTCACCGTACTTTTCAGCATCCAGGAGCTTATCACTTCCAGACCCGTGGGTATAAAGTCATTTTTCTCCATGACAGAATGAGTAGGTCTTTTACCGATGCTGTCAAAAAACTGTAAAAACCTAAGAAATCACAGGAAACCACCGGGTACACAATTGTGGCCTATTTTAGACACAAGAAGACAGATAGAGTTGGCTGGAAGGACACAGAGACAGAACCTGGAGCCCAAGATCTCTGACGTCATGGTCTTGCACTTCTTCCTGGGTTACTGTGCCTTACACACACAAGAAGCAGTCGTTGTGTATTTTCAGTTGTGGTTTATACCTTCCCTGGTATCATACCTGGGCATGACCAAGCTCTTTGAAATCAGATATGACTACTCAGATATACTCAGGTATACAGTAGAAATTATGTCAAAACCAGGAAAACGGTAGGAAAGTAAGAAGTACTACAATCATTGGAGAACCTTTAGGGAAAAGAGAAAACAAAGGAACAAACAAAAATCTTAGTATCTTTTATTAGCCCTTGCCCAAGTTTGCTTTGACAACAGGATAAGAATAGTTTTAAAGAGGGGATTTGAAATGGAATAGCCCAGAATTGTGTAGGTAAGTTAAGAACTCTTTTGTATTTATTTCTGTGTTTTAAGTTGTTCACTTAGAGTCAGCTGATGGATGCCAGGATTTACATGGTATTAGTTTTTCCTTCTAGCCCGTCTAATGTGGGGGCCCACAGATAGCTTTTGGACATCTGAAATGCAGTTAACAAAAATCAAGTAGTGCCCTCAGAGGAAGTGTTTGCTATCAGTAGGAAAAAGAAATATAGAAAATCTCATCAGTGAATTTTAGTTTAATTAAATGTTGAAGCTCATGATATTTAGTAATTTGGGCTATAAAAATCAGCATCACCAATTTTTATGTGTGTGTGCTATGCTGCGTGGGAATAAGAAACCAGTTCAAGAATCACCTCTATCAGAGTGTCGTGTGGGCATATCCATGGGACAGTTTCACGATGATTGATTCGTTTGCTTGATGGAGGGGGTCCAGCCCTCTGATGGAGGAGGTCAAATCCACAATGGGCAGTGCTGCTCACAGCTCTTTTTGTGAAATGGATTTGTAATGTGTATAACTTTCAGTATTAAAAGTACATTGGGTTGCCTCCTCTTCTTAGAAAACAATGTCAAATCATTATTTTTCACCTGTTTCAGGATGCGGGGCATTTGCGTCTTATCCCAGCATTTGAAGGGTGAGCATTTTTGAAAGGACCCCCATGAGTTGGAGGACAGCCTGGGCTGCAGAGTTGAGATCCTGCCACAAAGGCCCCAAAACAAAGAAAAGGCATTGTTCTTGTCTCCATCTTCTTTATAGAAGGCTTGGGAACGGTTAGTGTAGCCCAGCGTTGGAGATGATCAAGGCTGGGTTTTAACACTGATGGCCAGCCTTCCTTGCTTCCAGGCACAGTTCTGATTCTGCCTGCTGGCCACACTGGTGTGGTGATGATGCTACCATCTAAACACATGTTGGTTTCCAGGATGCATCAGTAGGATGAACCAAATAAACAATAAACACTGTGACTGTCCAACTTAAGAAAATCAGCACCTTCCCATGGTGACATTTGTCTAAATCAGCAGAACACTGACACCATTTTTCCTGCAGGACCTGGTTACAATGCTGGGCTTCTTAATATCAATACTAGAACAGATTAGGGGTGCTATTGGACATTCCCCAAAGAAAATAAAATATGTTGATGTTTGCCTGCTAAGTTCAAATGACAAAACGGTTCGGCAAACTGTCTCAATCCAAGAACTGATTCTGCCTTGTCCCCTTGAAGAACAAAGACGTTTGTGTGATGAGACAGTGTTGCCGCCACTAACATTGGATGGTTTCTTTACTGATCCCTTAAAACAAAAGATGCGTGATAGCACTGTTGACTTCTGTTTCAAGAATGACGAGTTAAAGAAAATCACATTGCTTTCTATTAATATTTAGTCCAAACTATAAAACAAGATAGTGAATTGTAAGTCAAATTTATTGATTTATTGCTAAGGAATAATTATCTCTTCTTTCCAAAACTTTTTTTTTTTTGGAATTGATAATGAAGTGACAGTCACTTTCTAACTAGAATGACGTTTGACTTTATTTGGGTATTGATTGATTGACTCCAAGAAAACAGTTTAAACCACAGAAAAATGTAAAGGGTTTGAGGACTTAGTTGTACAACATTAAACAACTTAGAGTGAAGTATTTAAGTACAAGGGTGTCATAGTTGGAATTTTAAAAGACTCCCTAAACCCTGTAGGCTGAAGGCTTTGTTGCCAACCTATAGGACATACTAAGACATTTTGTAGGTGAGGTTGAGTGAAAGGAAATGACATCACCCAGGGTGTGCTCCTGAAGGGGATACTGGGGTATGTGCCTCTTCCCCTCCCATTTCTCAGCCACCATAAGGCAGTTTCTCTGACACGCCTACTGATATACTTTCCCACAGGCCCAAAGCAAAAGGGCCAAGTGACTACTGTCTGAATCCCTGGGTCCAAATAAGCATCTTTTTCTTTTAGGTTAGGTATCACATGTTTCTACTGATAGACTTCCACCTAACACAGAGTGAGTCAAGGTGTGGCCTTCCAGTGACCTATTGGACACCTGAAGGCAATTACCTCACCTTGATTTAAAAGACCTCAATTTGTTTCTCATTTGTCCGCTGTATGCGGAGGCCCAGACCTGGGCGACTCTGAGGATGAACCATGTTTCACAGTGAGCAGCCATGTGAAGCTTCTTTTCATGCCAAAGCACACTTCTCTCTCTCTTTCTTTCTCTGCCACAATCAAAGCTCTGAGTTTTCACTGTTTCCAAAAGAGTTGGCCAAGTGGCCCAGCCTGCCTTCCCATGAGTCCTCACACTTAATCCGAAGCTATTTGAGGTAACTTGAGTCATCTGGTGCTCTTGTAGCCAGGTGCCCAGCTCAAATGGGAGAGCAAAGCTCTATGACTGAGAGGAATAGAAACGAGGCATTAAAATATGGGGGCCACTCGATTATGTGAGTAAGTAAATTCCCAGCAAAGACGGGTATGGATCACTGGGGACAGGACACCAAAGAATCCCTTGTTCACCATACCATCCCTTTGTCCACACCGCCCTCCTCTGTGTTGGGTACTTCAGAAACATTAAGTAATAAGTCATATAGACATTATGTATCTGCAACCTAGCTGCTTGGAGAGTGAGGGAGATCTATCCATCCAGTTCCTGTTAGGAAACATTCCCAAGGAAGGACAGTGATGGGCTCAATGGCTTGGAGATGTGATTGAATGAATCAGTCTACAGACCAACCCTGCTTCATGAAAAGTGAGAAATGTCACCAATGGAAGGCAATGGTTTTACAACTGTCCTGGGTTGAGAAAACCACCCAATGCATTAGGGGAGGGGAAACCACTTTTTAAAACTAGGATAAAAAGTTGATGACTTTGGGTGAGATCTCACTGATAGGAAAAAAATTCTGAGAGGATGGGGAAGCAAGGTGGAGGGTTCCAGGATGAGATGCAGCGGGGTCTCCAAGGAAATGAACTCGGAGGAAGGGAGGAAAACTGTCTCTCACCTTGGCCATGAAGGTATCTGAAACCCATTCTGTGCTTTCCGCACAAAACAGATACATTTGTTACTCTGTTACAAGGAAGGCAGCAGCAAATGCTTTTGTGTCTTACACCATTCCTGTGTAACTGACTGCTGGACCGTTCTGTGGGGTAAAAGCCAAAGGTTATAGCTCTAAGCCGACCAGCTGCCTCCAGGGAGAAGGAAGCTCCTCAGGACAGGATGTGCAGCTGGTGGCAGGAAGAAGATGCCTAGTTGGAGACTGAGGAAGGGAGAATAGCTGGGAAACAGAATTAAAACACCATAGCCCTCAAATCCCTCATTAGCCTTTGGGCCCACTTTCAAACAAAAGGTTAAGTAAGGCAATCTCATGTCCTGTCCATTTCCCTTTCCTGAGCCCTCTGACTATGTTCCACCTACGACCACTGCATACAGCCACCTTGACTCTCTTGAATGAAGCAAGGCATCTGCACCTTCCCAAGTGTTTCCACTAATGATGTGACTCATGGACATACTCTTCTAACACATATGCCACAAGAGACTCCAGGAAGCAGCCACTTGAGCTCACGTTCCCAGGACACAGGAGCAACCTTGAAAATACTTTGTGCCTAACAGTGTTGCAAGGGCGTTGTGTGGCAGCCCCCATGCCCAGTGCCATGAGAGATCTATCTTTGCCATGCCCATGTGGAGGGCTCCATTTTAATTTCTATGTTAGAAGCAGACCAAATCTTTCTGGTTCTTTGAAATCTTTCTTAACACTCTCCAGCTAGCCACTCAGCTTCAGAGTCCTGTGTTTCCTTTTGGTTCGTTGAATTTTGGACACTGACTTATGATCCTTCCTGTAATCCTCCTGCACCAAATCACGTTTACACCAGCTTCTGACAACCGATATGTAAGCACGGAGCTGAACTGAAGTTGAAGTAAGTTGAATCGAAAGCCTTTGTGAAAGGTAGAGGAAGCAACATGGAGCCTGCGGAAGAGGACGAGGTTAGAGGAGTAACCCACCATTCCCAGTAGTAGTTCAAGTGATTCCCATTTTTCATATTTTACAGAAGAACGTTCAGTTTTTATGCTTGAGTCTTCCTCTGAAAACAATTTTGATTTGCATTTTGTAATATGTCAAACTCGCTTTCTCTTGGTCGCTGAGTTTCCTGGAAGAGACAACTCACTCTATAGTAAACTCATGCTCTGGAATAATTGATTTACTTCACATGAGTGAATTCTTTTTCTGAGAACGTACATTGTGCCCAGAGGCACCATAAGACCTGGATTGAATCAATACAGAGAAAGTTACTGGATAGGCCTTTATCACTCCGAGGCTTGACTCCAAGTATGCCTTCATGTGGGCAAAGTTTTCATAGAAAAAAACATAGGAATTTTTGTCTTATTCCTGTGATTTTATTCATGCAGTTTAATACCACATGCATATTTTCAGTGTAAGCTAATTAAATATGCAATGGTCTATCTCCCAGAATGCTCCAAAGTGGCCCTGATTCTAGAAAGAACTTCATAATCTTAAGAACAAAATTGAAATCAGAAAATCGACCACTCTGTTTTTAAATGTACTTATTCTTATAAACTTCTAAATAATAGGCATGTCCCCTATGGAGACACACAGACGCATGTCTGCACATCTATACAGAAATGATACCTGCATTATCTGTGTAGCACAGATACACAGGTGTATGTGTGTGTATACATGTGCATACATGTTATCTTTACAACCAGAAATCTGCCTCTATCCCGTGCTTTCAGTACTGATGCTCTGTCCTTTTAGCTTTAATGACCATGACCATCTATCTAGCCAAAGGACCTGAACTTGGTGGCAACTCAGGTACAGAACCAAGCTAAGCAGAAGTGAACACAAGTCTGTACTTCTCAAAGCACACACAGATGATAGAGGGAAAATGCCGACTTAGAAGGCTGCTAGCTTCATGGGCTGGTATAACAGAATCATAGCCTCCTACAGAGGAAGGTAATCACGGGAGGAATTTTCTATTCACAGATAGTCCAATGACAGATTGTTTAAGTAGAAACTCTGTCTCACCCTTGAAGACCCTGTTAGGCAGTATTAGCTAGCATGATTTTTGCCTATGCTATATTTTAAGTAATGCCAGGATAAGGAAAACCTCAATTGCCAGTGAATGCAAAACCCACTAATTACAGTGATTTTACTTTTCCATCTCTAAATTGGTGATAATCACTGTACAGTTATGTTAAACTGAGGTAAGGTAATCACAAAGAAGAGCATCTGACCTCTCTGTGGTCTCTCCCCATGAAACCTAACACCTGTCAAAACATGTCCGTGCTTTGGTGTGTTATGTAGGCCAGGTGCTGGAATGGGGTTTGAAAATGGAATGACAAGCTATCAAGGGAAACCAATTATCTGCATCCTTTTGGCTTATGCCCTTCCAAATCTGTCCTCTACCTATGTGCCACTCCTCCAGAGGTTCTTGTCTAAAGTATAATTCAGCTCATGTCAAAGTATCCATGTAGTAAATAAGTCAGAATGCATCAGTGATGCCTGACATATACAGAGTGGGGACATTTTTCTTGTTCCCATCAGACTTAGGAGGCATGTGCAGGGACAGAGATGATGGAGATTGTCACATTCACAGATATAAATCACAGTGTCTCCTCCTGCCTATAGAGCTGGGTAGAAGCTCCCGATCGTCATGTGGAACTATCATTTTCTGACCCGGGACTTCATTTCTGATCTCTCAGGGTTGCCATTTCACTCTCTTCTGGCTACCAGAATTTTCTAGCAGCTACCTGAGCATGCCAACCTCTTTCTTTCAAACTTCTGTGCGGTCCTTAAATTGTACTTGTCCATCTGTGGGTTCCCAGCCTATGAACTGGACCAACTGCATATGAGAAATGTTTGTAAAGGTGGATTGCATAATGTTGACTGCATGAGGGTGATTATCGCTTACCTAGGGCTTACATTGTGTTAGGCATTGTAAGTCATCCTGGATCAATTTATAATGTACAAGGGAATGTGCTTAGATTGTCTTCTATTTTATGTAAGGGGCTCAAGATATCATTATTATTATTATTATTATTATTATTATTATTATTATTATTAAGATCTTATTATTGGCAGGGACTCCTCAAAATGCACCACTGCAGGAGGCCAGGGAGGAAAGCTGTACTTCTCTCCCATTTTTGTTTCTTGATGGCTTAAAATTGTATAGATGCACCCTCTTCTGTGGTGTAACTAACAACTTGCTCCCCCAAACTTCTAATGCCTTTTTTTTTGATTTCACATTATGATTTCTCCCGTGAGAATTTCATACATGTATGCAGTATGTTCTAGTCACATCCACCATCACTTCCTTCTTCCAGTTCCTTTCAACGCCCCGAGCACTACATCCTTCTCCAAACTTCATGGCCTATTTTTTAAATAAAAATAGAAAATAACAACCTAGAGTCCAAAGTGTGGTCTTTATGCACACCGTGGAAGGCCACCCACAGAGGCAAGGACAGCCCACTGGGGACTAAATCTCTGAAGAAAACTGATCTGCCACCCCCAGAAGTCATCAATCAAGTTCTCATGGACCCCTCCCACTCCATGCTCAGTAGCAACTGGCTTGATCTCGTTCCTGTGTATCAACCAGCCATAACTGCTATTCACAAATGTCATGGTGTGAAGACAATGCCAACGCATCCTTCCTGCTCTTGTGACTCATACCCGTGGTGCTGGGTAGCAGTGACCATTTCTCCCCTCAGAACGGGAGCTTTCGTAGGCTGAGTCTGTGCCCTACTGGCCTTCCTCTTCGTAGACTGCAGCTCAGAATTTCTCACCAGTAGAGTCTCAGAGAGTTTGGGTTGATGTGAAATGTTTAATTACATTGCCCACTTCTACAAATGAGAGAGCTGGATATGCATGGAATAAGTGATAGCTCAATGAGAAGAGCTAGAGAGTCAAGTCACACTGGAAATGCTGAAGGCCAATATTCTCTAATGACTGTGGAGCTAAGCAATTCAAGTAGAATTTCCTAAAATATGAAGGCTCTAATTAGACTGTTCTGTTGGTGTGGACATTGTCACACTAAACCAGGGATGCACCCCTGAGTCAGATATCTCCATGAAACTGAGGAGAGTTGAACACTACTCTATACCAGCTTTGAATGTGTACTACAGTTCTCTAGAAAACTGAAGTGAAAGCAGATTTACTGCAATGGTTAAAAATTGTCTGTTTGTAATGTGACCAGCCAGAAAGGGATAAGGAGGTTTTATTCCTCAGATACACCAGAAAAGGGCATCGGATCTCTTTACAGATGGTTGTGAGCCACCATGTGGTTGCTGGGAATTGAACTCAGGACCTCTGGAAGAGCAGTCGGGTGCTCTTAACCACTGAGCCATCTCTCCAGCCTGGAGGTTTTATTCCTTTCTGTTCACATGACACTGGTTTTTATCGTGCCTCCTTAAGAGGTAAAGAAGCTAGTAAGCTTCTTTACTGTTTTGTGTCCTTGTGACATGGTTTGATCTGTAGTCACACCAGGATAGCAAAGTCTGCGTGGTGGAGAAACACCTTTCCAAAGCCTTTGATTGAGTGACCATGGGCATCAAGTATACATGGTTAAAACAGAATGGCAATATTTGGAAACCCTACTCCAACCCATTCCATACATCAGCACTGTAGATGAACAAGACTTCCCACGCACACGGTGCGTTCCTCCACATGAACCTGCTCCATTACAGTCTGGGTCTGGCCAGCATGGACATCACTTCTGGTCCTGGTGATGTGAGTGATGGAGCATTGAAGAAGTCATCCACTCATTATTCCTATGCCCGGGCTACAACTTCAATCATATCTGAATGATCACTGTTAAGTTGCTTCCCATCAGAAGCTAAATATGAATATTGTCTTCATCATTGCCTATTGTTTAAGTAATATGGTGTTCGTGATTGCGGAGGGGTGGGTAGCACACTCACACAGCCCTATTCCTATCTTCCCCAAAGCCATTTTTCAAATGCTGGGTGAAAACTTTGAAAGCCAAGAAGAGAAGATGGTGAGTCTGGGCTGAAGAGCTTTAGCTCAACAGCAGGTAGTTTTTCCCTTTAAAACATAAAGGTAACGGAGGGAAATTAAGGAACGAGAACTTGGTAATCATTATTCTCCATAGCCGTTTATGTACTTAAAGGTCCCCTTTATCTTGAAGAATATTTACAGAAGTAATATGGCCATTATAAGTTATATCTGAATTTTCTACTTTCAACATTGAATATAAGCTATGTTGTCCTTTTTGTTGAGCCACTCTTCCCTATAAAAAAAATCTGCAATCCAAACAACTTAGAACTTTAGCATAGCTTTTGCATTATTTTGTACTAGGGAATTTATTTTGAAGATTTTTATTGTTTATTTTATTTATTTACATTTCAAATGCTATCCCCTTTCCAGTTCCCCTACCCGAAAACCCCTATCCCAACCCCCTTCCTCCTGCAACTATAAGGGTGCTCCCCCATCCACTCACTCCCACCTCATTGCCCTCACATTCGCCTACGCTGGGGCATCAAGCCTTCACAGAGCCCCCTTCTCCCCAATGATGCCAGATAAGGCCATCCCCTGCTACATATGCAACTGGAGCCATGGGCCCCATGTAAATTCTTTGGTTGGTGGTTTAGTCCCTGGGAGCTCTGGGGGTCTGGTTGGTTGATATTGTTGTTCTTCCTATGGGGTTGCAAACCCTTCAGCTCCTTCAATTCTTCTTTTAACTCCTCCCTTGGGGTCCCTGTGCTCAATTCAATGGTTGGCTGTGAGCATCCACCTCTATCAGTAAGGCTCTGGCTGAGTCTCTCAGGAGACATCTGTATTAGGTTCCTGTCAGCAAGCACTTCTTGGCATCAGCAATAGTGACTGGGTTTGATGGCTGCATATGGGATGGATCCTCAGGTTGCGCAGTCTCTGGATGGCCTTTCCTTCGATCTCTGCTCAACTTTTTGTCCCTATATTTCCTTCAGACAGGAGCAACTTTGGGTTAAATTTTTGAGAAGGGTGAGTGGCCCCATCCCTCAACCGGGGGCCACATCTAACCTCTAGATAAAGTCTCTACAGGTTCTCTCTCCTCTTTATTGGGTATTTCAGCCAATATCATCCCTGTTGGGTTCTGGGAGCCTCTTGTTTTCCTGGTGTCTGGGACTCTCTGGTGGCTACACCCAGTTCCCCATCCCCCATTGCTACACATTTCAGTTCAATTTCCTGACCCTCTGTACATCTCTCCTGTCTCCTCCCATACCCCCTTCTTCTCTCTTCCTCCCGAGTCCCTCCCACATTCTACCTCCTGTGATTTTTTTTTGGTCCCCCTTCTAAGTAGGACTGAAGCATCCACACTTTGGTCTTCCTTCCTTATGAGCTTCATATAGTCTGTAAGTTATATCATGGGTATTCCGAGTTTTTTCCTAATATCCACTTATCAGTGAGTATATGCCATGTGTGTTCTTTTGTGATTGTGTTACCTCATTCAGGATGATATTTTCTAGTTCCATCCATTTGCCTGCAAATTTCATGAAGTCACTGTTTTTTTTTTATCTTTATTAACTTGAGTATTTCTTATTTACATTTCGATTGTTATTCCCTTGCCTGGTTTCCTGGCCAACATCCCCCAACCCTTCTATATTGGTGTTCCCCTCCCCATCCTCCCCCCATTACCGCCCTCCCCC
Source organism: Rattus rattus (assembly GCF_011064425.1). Lineage (NCBI taxonomy): Eukaryota > Metazoa > Chordata > Mammalia > Rodentia > Muridae > Rattus > Rattus rattus. The sequence goes on from NC_046157.1 coordinate 116,955,196, forward strand.
CAACAATCCCGTTCACCGGGGGTTCAGTCTTGGCAGGACCAAGGGCTTCCCCTTCCGCTGGTGCTCTTACTAGGCTATTCATTGCTACCTATGAGGTCAGAGTCCAGGGTCAGTCCATGTATAGTCTTTGGGTAGTGACTTAGTCCCTGGAAGCTCTGGTTGCTTGGCATTGTTGTTCATATGGGGTCTCAAGCCCTTCAAGCTCTTCCAGTCCTTTCTCTGATTCCTTCAACGGGGGTCCTGCTCTCAGTTCAGTGGTTTGCTGCTGGCATTCGCCTATGTATTTGCTGTATTCTGGCTGTGTCTCTCAGGAGAGATCTACATCCGTTCCTGTCGGCCTGAACCTCTTTGCTTCATCCATCTTATCTAATTGGGTGGCTGTATAAGTATGGGCCACATGTGGGGCAGGCTCTGAATGGGTGTTCCTTCTGCCTCTGTTTTAAATTTTGCCTCCCTGTTCCCTGCCAAGGGTATTCTTGTTCCCCTTTTAAAGAAGGAGTGAAGTATTCGCATTTTGGTCATCCCTCTTGAGTTTCATGTGTTCTGTGCATCTAGGGCAATTCAAGCATTTGGGCTAATAGCCACTTATCAATGAGTGCATACCATGTGTGTTTTTCTGTGATTGGGCTACCTCACTCAGGATGATATTTTCCATTTCCATCCATTTGCCTATGAATTTCATAAAGTCATTGTTTTTGATAGCTAAGTAATATTCCATTGTGTAGATGTACCACATTTTCTGTATCCATTCCTCTGTGGAAGGGCATCTGGGTTCTTTCCAGCTTCTGGCTATTATAAATAAGGCTGCTATGAACATAGTGGAGCATGTGTCTTTGTTATATGTTGGGGCATCTTTTGGGTATATGCCCAAGAGAGGTATAGCTGGGTCCTCAGGTAGTTCAATGTCCAATTTTCTGAGGAACCTACAGACTGATTTCCAGAATGGTTGGACCAGTCTGCAATCCGCTGAGTAGTACTCCATTGTGTAAACATACCACAATTTCTGTATCCATTCCTTTGAAGAGGGACATCTGGGTTCTTTCCAGCTTCTGGCTATTATAAATAAGGCTGCTATGAACATAATGGAGCATGTGTCCTTGTTATATGTTGGAACATCTTTTGGATATATGCCCAGGAATGGCATAGCTGAGTTCTCAGGTAATACTATATCCAATTTTTTGAGGAACCTCCAGACTGACATCCAGAGTGGTTGTACCAGCTTGAGATCCCACCAGCAGTGGAGGAGTGTTCCTCTTTCTCCACATCCTTACCAGCATCTGCTGTCACCTGAGTTTTAATTCCTAAGCGTTTGATCTTAAAAATTCAAGTAAGCTGAGACGGGTGGTACAGGGCTGTAAATCCAGCAACATAGAGGAAGCTAAGTCAGGAGAATTGCAAGCTCAAGGCTGGCATTAGAGAAACTTTAAGGCCAACATAAGCAACCTAGTGAGACTTTGTCGGGAGATTATAGGTGAAATGACTGATGCAGATGATGGTCAGCAGGGGGAGAATGCCTGGTGTGCAGAAGCCTGCGACGTAGCCCCAGTTACTTCCACCATATTATGCCAAAGCATAAAAAACAAAGCTGGATTTCTAAGGTATAATTAACCAGGAGTACCCAGAGACTTTTACATCCTAATTCATAGAACTTGTTAATAGCTTGCAGAAGACAAATGGGGCATTGCAGGTGAGATTCAATTAGGTTCTTGAGATGGGGAAGCAGCCATAAATAATCCCATGGGCTTGGTATAATCACAAGACCCTTATGAGAGAGAGTTAATCATCAGAATCAGGTGTATATTGGGGGCAGACTGATGTGACCACAGGCCAAAGACTTTGAGCAGCTTTGAGAAGTTAGAACAGAACAGAAGGAACACAGCTCCCATCACCATTGTGGTTTCTGATTTTGATTTATGCAAGTAAGATCAAATAGACCTTGAAGTGTTAATGTCTTACAATAGACATAGGAGGCAAATGCAGATTGCCTTATTCTTGAGAGTAAAGTGACCAAGGCTTGGCAGGAAGTGGGAGCCTTCTTACCCATAAGTCCACTGGGCTTACTGAGGACTCCCAGGAGTGAGGGTCTGGTCTACAACAGCACTGACTTCCTGGATGAGCATTTGGGCACCACCATTTACTAGCTGTGAAATCTTGAGTCCATCTTTGTTCTCCCACTTCCAAAAGGTGTGGGTGATGATAGATCTTGCCTCATAAATATGTTATGAGGATTAGCTGACACAACCCACACAGAGGGTTTACACAGTCCCTGGCTCCAAGGAAAGGTTCTTCAAGCACAAAACTGTATTGTATCAGCCCTCAGCTATGCAGAGGCTTGGCCATGTTTGTGGCTGCTCAGTTTTATTAGCTCACCCTTTCTTTTGAAAAGGGCATGAATTATACTGTCTTCACCCATATAAATCTAAAAGAAACACTTTCTTGTTCTAGTGATGGTAGCATTGTGTCTAAATGCAGGGTCCTTACAAAGGTGGAGCATTGGTTTTGTTTTCATATAAAAACAATGTAAAAATGTTCATGTAAGGAACAGGTCTGTTTGCTACAAGAACACAGGCTCGTGCCTCTCTGCTGGCTCTGGTCTCAGAGCATCTCAGGTTTGCATTATTCAACTGTCCCATGTCATAGGAGGAAGCTTTCCTTACAAACAAATGTCTTGGGTTAAGGAGGCCACCGCACAGGCAGAAGGCAGTGCAGGCAGCTTTGGTGTGGCTCTGTGGTTGAACCAGACACACTGTGCCTGACAGCTGCTTTATGGCTCAGTTACACTCAGTGGAAGCTGGGGCAGTTCACCAGAATCCCATCTCTGTTTCCCCTTCAGCTCACTATGCTAATGAAGTCCTTTGGCACTAAACAGTGACCATACCTCTTCATACAGGACTTTGCTGCTGTCACATGCATAACAGAACAACTCCATCTTTGGCTTGAATTTGAGTTGGTTAGGGGGTGATATCCTGGGAAGATAGAGCCTTGTGTGTCCGCAAAGCAGATGATATTCAAGACCATGGTATGCTTTGTAGGTGACCGGCAGTCGAGGTATGAAGTGTGGGCCAGATGTGCAAGGTAGAGTGAGGGAAGGATAGGAAATGTGTGGTCCAGTGAGGGAGATGCACAAGGAATGTGAGTGCCCACCTTGCTAGCATGTGTCTGATCTGATCTTTATCTGAGGCATGCTTAGATGCTGTGTCAGAACTGCTACCCTAAGAGTGGTAGCAAGGAGCACAGTGGCCCCATCGTTGTGAAGTAAATGCTAGAAAAAAGAAACAAAAACTTTACTTAGGGATTCTTGGGGCCTATTTTGAATTTCATAGAAACAGACCCAGTAGACTCGTTGAGATGACGTTCAGAATGCAGGCATTATGGTATAGGGATGGCTAAGTGGGTCTAAGGCATGTTCACAAGGAAGAATTGAACATAGATGACACCCAGTTATATGGAGAAGTATTCAGTGAGGGAGAGTGGCAGTGGAGGATCCCACTGCAAATGGAGAGAGTGTAGGGTTTTATTTTCTCATCAAGGTTTTTAGATAAATAAAAATAAAATATGTACGGGTGGAGAGTTGCTTTTGTGGGATGATAGTGGGTTTCAAATTATTTTGGACCTTTACAATTGGGATGTTCAAAAGAGGGTTGATGGTGATGGTGACCATTGGTTGTTAAAAGAATGTGGGTATAGAATAAGCAGGCTGAAGGGTCTAGAAAGCCAGAGTAGGGTGCTTTACACCACGAGTATTAAAGAAGACCTTCAGAGAGTGTGATAGTTTTAGGCTCACATGCAAATCCTGTTCATTTACAAAATCCACAGGCCATGAGCAGAAGGTAAAGGCCTTATTTAGGGGTGCGCACAAGCATGGAGCAGTGCTATGATTTGGGGTTTAGGAGTCAACTCTGGCAATCTGACTGCAGTAGAGGTGACGTTTAAATCGAAGTCACGTCTCCCCTCTAGGATCACGGCCTGTGCCATGACGATGAACAAGTACGTGGAAGAGAACGTGTCCCAGACGTCGTACACGACCATCAAGTACTTCATGAAGATGCTGAGCAGCGTGAGTGAGACCCTGATCTTCATCTTCATGGGCGTGTCCACCGTTGGGAAGAACCATGAGTGGAACTGGGCTTTCGTCTGCTTCACCCTGGCCTTCTGCCTGATCTGGCGAGCACTGGGTAATGAACAGTCATCTGCTCCGTGAACAGTTGGGAGAGCTCGCTCTGCTTCTGTTACCTATTTATTTTCATTTCTTCCTCTTCCCCTTCCCCTTCCCCTTCCCCTTCCCCTTCTTCCCCTTCCCCTACCTCCTCCTCCTCTTCCTCTTCCTCCTCCTCGTTCTCCTCCTCCTCCTCTTCCTCCTCCTTCTTCTTCTTCCCCTTCTTCTTCACTTCCTCTTCTTCCCCTCCTTCCCCTCCCTCTTCTCCTTCTCTTCCTCCTTCTCCTCCTTCTTCTTTGTCTCTTCTTCATCTTCCTTTTCTTTCTCTTCCTCCCTCTACTCTTCTTCCCTCTCCTCTTCCTCCTTATTCTCCTCCCCTAATTTTCCTCCCTCTCCTGTCCCCTCCTTCTCTTCATTCCCCTCCCCTTCTTCTCTTCCTCACCTTCCTCTCCTCTTCCTCCTCATTCTCCTTTCCTTCTTCCCTTCCCCTCTCCCCTCTTCTTTCCCCTCCCCATCCTCTTCCTCCTTCTTCCTCTTCTACTCCCTGCTCTCCTCTTCTCCCTTCCCCATTCTTCTCCCACTGACTTCTTTTTCCCCTAACCTCGTTCTGTTTTCAACCCCCCTTATTTATCTCTTCCCCTTTTCTTTGTGCTTATTTATCTTTTCCAAGCTTTCATTATAAATAAAATTAGCCCCTCTTTTTGTCTCTAGTCATGATAGGTGGAAGTATGTTATCTTGACAAAATAAGAAAAAGAACCCAAGAGTCCTCAGTATTTGCAGTTCAGGGGGCAGGGTCGGGGGTGGGTGGGCCTATCAGGTCTTTCCTTAACACTTTCCACAGTCACAGAGACTTGGAATTCCCAGTCCATATTCACAAAGTCCACCTCTGGGTCTCTCTTTGTCCATAGGTGTCTTTGTCCTGACTCAGGTGATTAACTGGTTCCGGACCATCCCACTGACCTTCAAGGACCAGTTCATCATTGCCTATGGAGGGCTCCGCGGGGCCATCTGCTTTGCACTGGTGTTCCTCCTGCCTGCTACTGTGTTTCCCCGAAAGAAGCTGTTCATCACAGCTGCCATCGTCGTTATATTCTTCACTGTCTTCATCCTGGTGAGTGTAGCTTTCTTCTGGAAAAGTCTCTCCCTTCCACAGGAGACTCGCAAGTTCCGGTTACCCGGATGAACACTGTCGGCGGATGCAAATGTGAAGCTGCGTAAGTGCGTTGAAGCTTTCAGAGCCATGCGAACAGGAAACACGATACTTCCTGTCAGGGTTCATGTGCTGGATTGTGTGGGATATTACAAGAGTCCAATTTGGTCACTTGGCCCCATAGAGGGAATGGTTATTTAAGGAAAGTCAGCTCAGGGACTTTTACTACTGGAAACTGATGAACTGCACACTCTAATCCTTGTTCTCCGACCTAGTAAATGTACTTGCTAAGTACTGGTTGTGAGCCATGACCTTCCAACAGCTACTTGACAGAAGCTGTCGGCTCACAGTACTTTCCCTGGAGCAGGGAAATGGTGAGTCCAGCATGTTGTGGGGAAGCAGTAAGCAACTTGGTCAATAGGCCAGCTCTCAGATTATAATTTGCACATATTCATTCAGCAAAGATGTATTTGTCTCACGTTCTGTGACAGGCGCTGCTTTCAGAATTTAGGATTCTTCTTGAGCAAATGTTCTTGTCCTTGCAGAACTTCCATTCTTTTCAGAAGTTAGGGGAGAAACCTGATAGCAATATATGGAATAGACTTAAAGAGGGGAGATACTATACAATAAGTGAGAGAGGTATCAGGAATGGAGAGGGCACCATACACACAGGGTAGGTTACAACTCTAAATTGATATTCACAGAAGGGAAAGGTGAGGATTATGACATTTGCCTATAGAAGGCAGAGACATTATCCAAGCTGAGGAACATCGAAGGCACATGTGTTCAGGGATATCTTGTTTCCCAAGCAGAATGTTCTTGGCTTGAGTATAGGGTGGGCTAGAGTAACATGGAGGACATAGTGGAAGCTTATATAATTTGGGGGTGCTGTGAAGAGCTTTGCTCTTCTCCAAGGGAAGGGGACACAAAGTAGAGACAAGGAAGATTGCATATAAACCCTGATGGTGGCCTGCAAAGGGGTTAATTCCCAAGGTACATTCTGAATGCAGAGCCTACGGGATCTCTCTAGATGTGACATCTGTGTATGGAGGAGGAAGGGGAGGAGGCCTTGCTTATTCTCAAGACTGATGACTGAGAGAGGAGAAGAACAGATTTGCCCCAAAGTGGGAAGGGGAGGTCTGTAATGGGAGGTCTGTGACAGAAGGACACCAGAAGTGGGGGATTATCAGTTCAATTGCAAGTTTGTTGGACTCAGGGCATCCATGAGATTTATAAGTTCAGACTGATGGAGCAGGTATTGGGAACTCAGGTTCAGTAAAGAGGGCAGTCTTCCTTCAGTAGTGATATTTGAAGCCATGAAATGGAAGAGATTATCCAGAAAGTGAAGTTTTAAAGTGAGGAAAGAGAGAACACCAAGTCTTGAGACTTCCTGACCTTAAGGCCTTGGCAGAGAAGAAAGCAGTCATCGAAACTATTTTGAGAAGGTTTCCATCGTATGTACGCATCTGCACATGCTTCCTAGATGCCTTACCCAGAGCATCACCTGCAGTATTAGTTCCTGCAACGCTCAAAACTATTCTTGCCACACAACTCCAAGAGCTCATTACCCCTGGTTGTTGGATAAAGGAAGTCAGGCTCAGAAACTGAAGTTAACTGGTTTTGTAAAGTTGATCAGCACCAGGTAGGTCTTTACCATGAACTGAGACTGCACAAAAAAAGGCCAGGTGTGTAGAGTCCTCAGAATTGCAGTCCAAACAGATTCTATAGCCCATTCCCCACAAGGCAGCTCAGCTCTGCTTGTGCTCAGGCCTCCCAGAATGAGGACAGTGAACTCTGTGGTGTCCTGGCCATGGATGCTCAGGAGACCCCATTAGGTTGAGATGACACTTTCCATTACAGTCTTTGTCATCCACACCTTTATAGGTCTCTTCAGGGGCTACCGCAAGGTGGTGAGCATGTCAGGGGTCAGGTTGGAGCTTTCCTATGGGTGTCATCTCATTTTGTCCTCAAACAAATCCTCTGACATGAAGACCAGCATCACCTCCCGGGAGCAAACTCATTCTCAGAGAAGAAAATGATCCCAGGGTGAAGTTCCGAGCCCAAGGCTGACTTCAGCCTCAAACACACCAAGCTCTTTCTTTTCAGTACCCCTAATGCACTGAAAGAGGCTCGTATTCACTGAGTTATGGATATGTGCAAGTGGCAGTGGGAATATGTACAGAGAAAGACATCAGAAATTCCACTGCTGTGTTAACATCACTGGCATGTGTGCACAAAGCCACTTATACACCCTCAGGCAACATGATATGCAGAACACCACCAACCATGGACTTTCATGTCCTTTGTGCCTTGGCATTAACTGTGACACTACAGGAAACATGTAAGACTTAAGACACAGTGGACAGGTAATACTGTCCACAATCTATGGTTAGCAAGCTCTGGGTGGAAGTGATTATGAATGTAAGAGATGAAGGATGGTTGATGAGTCTACACTATGAAGGATGGGACACCAGCTAGCACCTGGGCAAAGACCACTCCAGGTGCAAGGAGGAGCTCACACAAAGGTGCTGAGGTGGGAAATGTACAGAACAGCATCATCAATGAACCACATACCACACTGAAGCAGCCAGGTGGAGGCAAAGGTTTCTGAGCACTCAGAACGCTCGGGTAGAATACGCGCTTAACTGACAGATATTAAGAAGTGCTTGTAGCAAGGGATTCTTTTGACAGGCACCCCTTGCTCTTTGATGGGAGAGTGAAATATGAGAGATGACAATAGGAACAGGGAGACTGCTTTGCCTGCTTGTGCATGAGGGTGAGGTGTAAGGGTCTCAGCGGAGAAGAAGGGACTCAGTCAACAGGACATAGGAGCCATGCATCAGCTCCTTTGAGTTTGCTGAACATATCAGGCTGGCTAGCCCTCTAGTGAAGGTGCATTTTAGGGGTCAGTGGTTAGACTATGCTAGTGCACACAGGCCAGTCTTTCCCATAAGCTAGAGGATCACTTGATCAAACTCATTCTGATAGCCATACAGAAGGAGTGGCCATAGTCCTCCACATTATACTAATGCCCCTTTTCCTTCCAGTGGGTGCACACCAGTTGACTGTGACCACACCGCTCCTTCCTGCATTTTTCTCACCACTGTTTCTCTAGACGACACAAGTCATATATGCCCACTCATGCAACACATATGTCCATGAATGCACACACACAAATTTACACTGACACATCCTTCAAAAAAAATGGATCCCTGAAATAAATCTTAATGAATTATGAATAATGGTAAGAATAGCTGGTCACAAACCCATGCAGGCACATCCATATTTGTGCCTTTCAAGTAAGACATCTGTTTTCTCTCAAAGGACAGCTTTTATGTTGCTGGACCTATTCTCACAATTTAAAAATGATTTATTTGCATATGGGTGTTTTTATGCGTGTACCTTTTTTGGGGGCCACATGCACGGCTGGTACTCTCATGGACCAGAAGATGGCATGAGATACGCTTGAAACAGAGTTACGAACTGTTGTGGGCTGCCATGTGGGTGCTGGGAATAAAACCCGGGTCCTCTGTGAGAGCAGCCTGTGCCCTTAGTGAACAAACTGTCTCCCCAACAGTTCCCATTTATGAAATTTTAAGATCTATTTCCCTCTCCTTACATCCGAATTTCTTGAAGGATAAATTCCTCTAGCCTGATACATCACTATGGCTGTCTTCAAAAATAGGCTATGTGTGACATGATTTATTATTTATTGTAACTCATCATGATAATTTAAACCTTGCTTAAATCATGCTGCAAATTTGAGTAACACATGGCACTACCATTGAATGCAGCATTACTTACGGATCTACAAATGAGCAGTCTCAATGTCTAGACATCTGAGTTCATTTTCTTTCCAACAAAGAAATATTTCAACCAATAATATTATTTATATACTCTATGGTCAACAGGTCATGTTCTAAAATTGTAGTAGAAGCTGGGATCTGTGAGGTTCACAGCACAAAATGAGACTTTAATAGGACCAATCTGGTTTGTTCTTTTGACCTCGTTCCATGTATGTTCTATTGGCTTCAGTTTACCTAGCTGTAGGAGGTAGATTGTGGAACTTTTTTTTCAGGTATTGTAGGGGAATATGTATAAAGAGTGCAATACCTGACAGAGTTTTGATCTCATGATTCCATGTAAAATATTAGGCTAAAAATAACAGAAGAGAAATGATGTTGTCATTTAGTATACTTTGATTTGGGCTGAAAAGCAGAGCACAGTAGTTATTAGTTATCCCTACAGTCATGCAGAAGATCCTATAAATCTGTCCAGAAGCTACCTGTAAATGAATGAACTAAATGTAAAAACAACAACCCATCAGCTCTCTGTTGCCATGTCCTTGTGTAGATGGTGAGGCAAGCAGGTGGGTACCAACACCAGTCTGATGGTTCAAAGACAGAAGACTTTATTATTCATGGCAGGAATAGCCAGAATATTGTGTCAATTTCACTTAGCCCTCGGTTCCATGGAAGTGGCACAAAGGGCTCATGAATGACAGATGCCTGTGTAATGGCCTGCTTTACAGGAGGGATATGGAGCTTAGGAATTTATCACTGTCTGTGAAGGTTATGTTATTGTATTTCTCAAGACTGTTCTTTGCTCACACCCTCAGGAATGCCCCAGATAAAAGACTCTTTGTACATGCAGGGGCATGGGGATGCTCAGAGCCCATGTGCCCTTAGTGATAAGCATTTGATGGTGTTGCCTGACAAACTGAAGTGATGGTGCTCGATACCCGATAGACATGGTGAGGCCCCTACCATGTGCTTTCTTTTGTTAAATAAAATACTATATTTGATTAACGTAACATTGCCAACCGGGTAGAATTCCACAGAGATCATGATATTTAATAGAGTCCTAGATCAAAAGAATAGAAAGATCCATTATTAAAAGAAAGAAAATTGTGTGGAAATGATTTAGAACATGAAGAGAACAGTGAAAGTTATTGCCCAGTATTTTTAATTGAGCAATCAGAGTTAATTTAGTGATGAACAACTAGGGAATTATTGAATCTGTGTGTGAGTGAGTGTGTGTGTGTGTGTGTGTGTGTGTGTGTGTGTGTGTGTTGGGGGTAATTTCTCTATAGCTATGTAGGGTTTGGTGATCTGGAGTTCATGATAGAGGCCTGAGAGATGGGTGACCCCAACTGTAGAGTCACTTGAATCACTTGAAATAGACAGCTTTTAAAGAATGAGATGGGAAGAAATTATTCTAATGAGGAAAGAAGAAGAAGGAGGAGGAGGAGGAGGAGGAGGAGGAGGAGGAGGAGGAGGAGGAGGAGGAGGAGAAGAAGAAGAAGAAGAAGAAGAAGAAGAAGAAGAAGAAGAAGAAGAAGAAGAAGAAGAAGAAGAAGAAGAAGAGGAAAAGTGGAAGAAGAGAGGAAGGAAGATGAGAAGAAGAGAAGGAGGAAGAAGTGGAGGAGGAGGAGGAGGTGGAGGAGGAGGAGGTGGAGGAGGAGGAGGAGGAGGATGTTCTTAGGGAAGAGCCTAGACACAGCATTAACTGATAAATTGTTGAAGAAGCTGGATAATTCCAGGAGAGTAAACACAGTGGTTGGTGATGAAAAAAGTATGGATGAGGAGAGGCAGAAGCCAAGGGGTGAGAGAGTTTGCAGAGAATAGTCCATGACCTTAGAAAAAAGCAAAAGCATCCTGAGCGAGGAGTGCCCATTTTCACAGGAGCTCTATGATGAGGGTGACCCTGTGACCAACCGAATCCAAAAGAGATACACTAGGGGTGAATGATCTGCCAAGACAAAGATTATAGGTAAGGGACACTTGACAAATATGGCTTTAGTTTCAATCTTTGTAAGAGGAGAGCTTCAGCCACACATTTGATTGTAGAAAGTGTTTCTTTCAGTGTGCTAACAGAGTCCAAAGATGGACTTCTGGTATACCCCTCTATCACTCAAAGTGCCTTATTCACTTGAACTTGAAACAGGATCTGGTCTCTTACTGAACCTGGAACTCCTCGTGTTCCAGGTTCCAGGTTTACTTCTGGGTAAGCTGGAGGCTAGCAAGCCCAGCAATCTTTCTGTCTCACCTCCCTCAAGCACAGCACTATTACTGATACATGTGGCCATGCCGGACTGAATTCAGGATCTGTGTAGCAAGAATTCTTACCCATTGAGCCATCTCCCCAGACAAACAGTGATAGTTTTAATAGATAAATTTCTTGCAAGTTTTCTAGGAAAATCCTTGCTAACTCAGCAATGAAATAGTAGAAGCCCCTGTTTGTCAATATTAATTCCGCAAATAGGAACTCATTTTTCCCCTGTGAACGGACCAAAAGAATGCTTATCTTAACCAAATAACAGGTTGGGTTTTCCTCCTCTTTTCTCTCATTGGTGGAAGAGAGGAGGTGTGAGGCAGCGATAGAACAAGGTAGAAATCTTGCTAGCAGTAATTCTCCATGCTTGCTGTTAAATGACTCTGAGGAGGACCCCAATTTGTGGTGCTATATTTGTTGTGCCAAACTTGAATGGCAGGTGAGAATTTATTTGCAATTTGCATTTTTTTCATATTCTATTGCAAAACTCTGGATTACATTTTAAATGTTTTATCCTTCATGGATAGTGATAAGTTATCATATTCTTAGAAGTCCTATTTAATGGCTTCCTGTGTAACCCAAATTAGAAATTTCCCAAAGGGATAAAATAGGTGTCCCATTGGAGGTATCATCTCTCTGTCCTTCCAAACCAGAGGCTTTGCCTCACCTAATAAAATATCCTGATTGGTCAGGCAAAGCACGCATACAAGCCACATGCTCTACTTCCAAATAGTTGCCCCAGAGAGGAAGAAGAGAAGAGGGAGAGGGACAGATTAGTGTCTCATAAATGGTTTCTATTTGGTGTGATATGACAACTGAAAGTAGTACCCAGAGATGAATGTATACTGAAAGGAATGTAATTTTAATTAGATTCACAATCCCTCAGTTACTGTAAACTTAATGTGTTATACTTTTACCAACTTGAATTGATCTGGGGGGGGGGTCTCCACATTTGCTTCCTGGATTTGATCAGTTCACTGACTTTCAGTCTGTCTGGCCAGTAGGAATCAACATCAGAATTGAAGATACCCATTCTTACTTCCATATTCTATGGTTCCATATGCAGGATATTCCCTTTAACTTACTGAATAAATGCTAAAAGGGGAAGAATATGTTAGACATTTTCAAGGTTAAGAATTACACTGGCTCTCTTGTTTTCATCTCGAGCTGCTAGTGTTCAGCCTGTAGATGGATGGGATTTGAAACTCAGTGAGGTCACCAACTCTGAAAAATCACAATCTTGTTCATTTGTTTTTCATACATTAAAAATTCTAGAACGTGTTGATTGGGAAACTGTTATTAGCTCCCGTGTTATTTCCAAGTGACAGACTGAAACAAAAATATAACACGAGATGTCTCATACCAAATTTAGTTAAAATTGGTTTTCACTTAAGAAAGTAAAAAAAATTAAAAAATGAAATTTATGCTAGGAAAATGATCCTACTGGATTGATGGCACAAAACTTTGAAAAGGGGTGTGTGCATGTAGAGGTTTTATGTAATCAAAAATTATTTTTAATTAATAAATTTATTTATATACTTTACATCCTTATTTCAGCTTCCCCCCCACATCTCCTTCCAGCTATCCCCTTCTTCCTCTTCCCCTATCCATTCCAACTTCCTTTCTCTTCAGAAAAGGGGAGGCTTCTCATGAATATCAACCAGCTTTGGCAGGTCAAGTTGCAGTAAGACTAGGAGCATCTTCTACTGACGCTAGACAAGACAGCCCAGTTAGGGGGAAAAAAAGGCAGGCAACAGAATCAGAGACAGACCCTGCTCCTGCTTTTAGGAATCCCACATGAAGATCAAGCTATACAACTGTTACATATATTTAGAGGACCTAGGTCAGTCCCATGCATGCTCTTTTGTTGTTGGTTTAGTATCTGTGAGCTCCTATGTGCTCAAGTTAGTTGATGCTGTGGGTTTTCTAGTGGTGTCCTTGACCCCTCTGGCTCCTACAATCCTTTCTCCCCCCTCTTCCAAAGGATTCCCCCAAGCTCCGTCTAATGTTTAGCTCTGGGTCTCTGCATCTGTTTCCATCAGTTGCTGGGTGAAGCCTCTCAGATGACATTTATGCTTGACTCCTATCTGCAAGCATAGTAGAGTATTATTTACAGTGTCAGAGGGAGACTCCCTCTTGCGACATGGGTCTCAAGCTGGACCAGCCCCTCAATTTCTATTGAAACCATTTGGAAAGGGTGAAAGGCAAACTAAGAGTGAAAGCTCACAATGGCAATTTTACCAATTGAGAGGTAAGTGAGATAGGAGGATTGATAACAATGTCAAGGCTAGCCTGGGTTACATAGTGAGTTCTAAGCAAGCATGGGCTTGTGTCAACTCAACATCTAAATACAGATGGAAAGGTGAAATGGAAATCAAATAGCATACTATATACTTAACCATAATCCCTCCTCTCACCAAGGAAACAGTCCATCTCATACATGCAACTTTCATATTACTCCAGAGCCTGGTGCTGTTCTCCCATACTATCTCTCCTGCCTCTTTTGGTACCAATATCACACCTTATGTGTGTCATAGCTGGTAGATTGTGTTGTATCAGCAAATTCCCCTTTATTTTCCTTTTTTTTTTAAAAAAAAAAATTCAGGTCACTTTTTCTGTTGTAGGTTAATTAAAGATTGTCCAAGTTCTGCTTCACATCTGAACATTACATTATCATGTTGTGTTGTGTGTAGGCATTAGTTAAGAAATAATGTCATTATAATCTATTTATCCTATTTAAAACTTTAAGTGTAATTTTGAATTTCAAATCTTTCTAATTTCCTTCAGTTAAATTTTACCATTGTCCATATAAGGGTCTATGCAATTCTCATAAGGCCTCATATATATGAATATAAAAACATAGAATGTATCTAATATGAATTTAATATATACATAGTTTCTCCCAGTATATGTGTCATGTTATACAGTAGTATATATTAGTTACACAAGCATGCCCTCTAGCCACAATATGATGTAATACATAAGAAAATAAACATTGCTACTGTGTGGTTATTATTGAGACTCTTTAAGGGGTGGATTGTGTGTGTTGATTTTATACTATGTTGCTGTTTCCATAGAGAAGGAATGTCTTAAGTTTTAGGACAAAGACACAAACTGTCCATCAGCATGGAATTCTTGCCACATTGTTGTCAGCACTTCCTGCCTTTTCTCTCAGCTCTGGTTGAGAGCTCTGGTAGGGCAACCTGTGAATCTGTGCCAAACAGAACTGAGTGCCTTTGCTCTCTGTGCCTCTAGTGGAAATACTTTTAATGTTTCATTACCAAGTGAGGTGTTGACTGTGGAATTTTACGGAGATCTCTGTTCAGAGTATGGAGTTTCCTTTATTCCCCTACTTTTCTCAGGACCTTGTCATTTTCTCTGGTTAACCCCTGAGTATTCCAATCTCGCCCTTGCAATGTTTCCCGCTGCTGCTCGGAGGCTCTCCTGAAGTCTCTGTCAGGAGGTGAAGCCAGCACCTTTCAGGATTCTTGCTGAGCACTTCCTGGGTTTGAAGCTTCCTTGGCTCTCCATGTGACTGTCACTCCTTTGGTGTACCTCCTCTGTAACTGTGTTGGGATAGAGGTGACCTTCTTCTAGATGCGCTTCCAGAGCCTTGGTTCTTCGCTGTCCATCATTATGTTCTCATGCCCAAGCCCCATGACAGGCATGCAGAAGCAGCTTAGTGAAAATTGTCTCTGTAGAATGAACAAATGGGAAAAAAATCACTGGAGAGTGTTCCTCTGGGCAACACAGCAAGTAACAAATACCTCTGAACTTCATTATTTCTTATAGTTATTTTCCAATAATTTCCATTTTTGGCTTCTGTTTTATGTTGAAAATGGTCTTATGAGAATCAGACATCTGAGGAAAACAAAGATAAGAAAACAAAAATTTTGCATTTCCTGTCTGTATCCTTAGCAACAGTCTAGCTTTCATTGGTGGTCAGCAATTCTTAGGAGATGATAATGATGGCGCAAGCTTTTTCTTATGAGAAAATCTATTTATGTACATATTTTCATGCAGGGAATAACCATCCGGCCACTGGTGGAGTTTCTTGATGTTAAGAGATCCAATAAGAAGCAGCAAGCTGTCAGTGAAGAGATCCACTGTCGGGTAGGTGCTGACTGGCGAAGAGCATAATAAAGAAAACGTGTGGTAATGAGAGAAACAGCATTGCACTACTGTGCACTGCTGGAAAGGGACGGGAAGAGTAGACGGCTCAAGCGGATGGGGGATGTGTGCCTTGAGAAGGTCTGTGATGGAGGCAGACATACAATAATAACCCCATAGTATCCAATCCGAGGCAGCTAAAGTCCTGAGGGAGCTAAAGTCCCGAGCCAGCAGAAGGAAACAAAAGCCTTCAACCTGGAAATGTTTCTGCCAGCTATTTCTTGTCATTTTGAAAATTATGATCAAACTTAGGATGATCAAAATGGTAAAAATACTGACTCAGGACTTGAAGATAAATTGTTGACTGACTGCTTCCAGCAAAACCAACTGTGAGTGTCCCTGGAGTTAGGCATGATGCCAGTGGATAAGAAAAAGGCAATGATTAGCCCATCTCTCCTTCTGTTTTAGTTTTTTGATCATGTGAAGACTGGGATTGAAGATGTTTGTGGACACTGGGGTCACAACTTCTGGAGAGACAAGTAAGAGGCCAAGCAACATCCTATCAAAATGGTTCTGAATCATCATTGAAAACAAAATATCTGAGTCACTATCGGAAACAAAATATACCTAGTTGTATGTTGCAGTAAAATTTAAAAAAATGGTTTCTTTTATCTTGCACTAGATCTGGCACCATAGAGCCTCATGGTATCTGTGGGATATTTTCATCTCAGTCAACATAGTATCCTGCCCACCTAGCTTCATCCCATATCACACTGCCGATGGCTACTACCAATCTAGTTCCCAAGGCAAGTTGCCACCATGCCAGACATACACATCCCAAGTCTGTGGTAGCCCAGGGTGTCCAGCCACCACACACTCTCTTGAACTCAATTAAATCACCACATGAAAAAACACATAATCCAATAGCCTCTGATCCAATTGATAGTATATAATTTGCTCATCTAGACACACAAAATCCTGTACACATCCATCCCTTAAGAATATTCATAACAACCTGTAAATGTGCAGAGAGGAATCTTAATATCTGCCCCCATGTTCTGTCGGCTGCTTCTCCTCGTCTCCTCTCTCACTCTCGTCTCCTCCCCCTCTCTAAAACTTCTCTCCCACCCATCCTTCCTTCTCATCCAATGACAGGCCTCGTTCTATCCTATACCTGCCTTCATCTGTATAATGACATTATCCTACATGTATACTGTTTTCCAGGCTGGGAATCCTATGTGGTCCTACTGTGTGTTCTTTTAAGGTTACTCCTACTGTGGACAGGCATACAAGCCTGCAATCCCAGAACCCTAGCATCTAAGGCAGGAAGCTCCACATGAGTTTGAGGGCAGGTTTGAGGGCAGGTTAGTGACTATGGCAACAATTACAACATCTTCGCTATAGCAGAAATATAAAATTATTATAAACTAGGCAGGACCTTATTTCCCTATATGAATAACGTGAAACAGGAGACCCAGGCTTAGCAGATGAAAATACTACCCCATGTTCCTAGGGTAGAGCCATGAACCAGGAGTGGCCTCCGTACTTGCCCCGGATGCAGAATCACTCCTTCAGTGTCATCCACTTCAGAGGCAAGATGGAAGAAAGACCATCTGAAGACAAGATATCTTCTGCCATCACTAACCAGGGGCCTCGGAAATAGTCAAACAGGTTTTCCATGCAGATCTCATGACTAGGGACCTTTGTGGCCATTCCTCACTGCAGAGGGACCAAGAGCCCCAGTCAATGAGTTAAAAGCATGATTAGGAATAAGAGGTGACATCCTGTTTGGCCTTCTATTGCTGTGATGTAGACCAGGACTCAAAGCAATTTGTAGAGGAAAGGGAATCATTCATCATATAGCTTCAGTGGACCATGAAGGGGAAGTCAAGGCAGGTGCTTAAGGCACGAACAGAGACTTTGTAGGAACATTGCTCCCTGGCTTGTTCCTAGTTCAACCTGTTTTTCTTTCCACCCAGTACCACATGTCTAGGAGTGACAGTTGGCTGTATTCTACTATATCAATCAATAATCAGGAAAATGTCAGTCTTATGAAGGTCCTTTCTCAATTGATATATCTTCTACATAGATAATGCTAGTTTGTGTCAAACTAACAACAACAACAAAAACAAAAACAAAAAACCTAACCAGCGCCAGAAGGGGATGGTGAGGCTGAGACCATGAGGGTTTGTAGAGGAACCCAGTTGAAAGAAATCCATGTGTTCCTTGAGGTCCACAGATGTCTTGCAAGCAAACCTTTCAAGGAAGTCATAGCTGGACTATGACCATAAACAAAAGGAGCACTGACATGTCTAGCTTGTGTCTGGAAGCAAATGTTGCTTTTCCACGATGCTATTCACCAGCAACAAATAGTCTTAATTAGTCCACAGTATTTTCACAATCCCACATTCAATTCCCAAACAAACTCCAAAACAGTTTCTCAATTGTCGTGTCTACTGCACAATCATCAGGAAAGTGGATATGGGACACTGGGTGCTGACATAAACTGTTGTCATAGTATATCAATTATGAATATCCTCTTGGATGTGTACAGAGCTGTTGACACCACCAAAAGGAGCATACAAAAAGAATATCCTTTCCTTATTCCAAAGCCCTGGTGTTACAGGACCTGATTGGCTCTGGAAGAGAATTCTTGAGGCGCTTGATTTGATCAGCTGAGAACAGAGTGAAAGGTGACACGGTGGTGACATTGCTGAGGCCCAGCAACCTCGAGCCCGGTGATGTGAAAGGCAACACCCGTGCGGAGCTTGGCAGAAGGGGAGTGGGAGAGGGCAATAAGAAAACAGGCCCTCCCCGTGCAGGACAGACCAGCTGCCCCTCCCATCCCTGTCACTCTCCCTTTATTTTACCCCCCCCCAGTAAAAATCTCAAGCAACAATAGTCATATGAGAAGCCGTAGAGGCCTTTTATTACTGAGGAGAATCCTGGCATTGTAAGCCTGGCACAAAATTCAAAATAAACATCGGAAAGAGTAGGCCCAGCCTTCTGATAGTAGTGGGCCACTAGCACAGCGCCTTCAGGGTGGCTCCTTAATTATTCAGATCCCTCCAGCACTCAGGACAAAGGAGCAGTGCCAAGAATGTGGGTGAACGTCGGTTTCCCTCATAGCACAGGTGTGCCAGCCGGTGAATCGCCTTGGGCTGATAGTGAATCCATGTTATATACCTATTTCTTTCTCAGCAAATATTTATTGCCTATTGTTTTACTTACACACTGGCATGTGTGGTGTTGCGTAACCACATCCACAAAGCCAGCTGATCAAAATAGCAGTCATTTATTATTAACCTGTGTGAGTCTAGAAGCTTCACGTGGGCTGGACCGGACTGGGCTGGGCTCATCTGGGCTGGGTTTGTTCTTGCTCCTGCAGGGTGAAAGGTAGTCAGCTGATCGGGCCAGAGCTTGTCTCATACGGTAGGGGTAAAATAAGGACATTGTTTACATCCTGTTCACCTTGGTTCATAGACTTGATGGCGTGCGCCTAAGGTGCTATGGACACGCAGGATCTGGATTCCATGGCGAGCCTCTTTAATCACTGTGTCAGGAGCAGGATATTCACCAAAACAAGTAACATTATTGTTCACCGTGACTATGAAAAGTCAAAAGTCACCTAGACTATGACAGAAAGCTATTGTTGGATGCATGAAGGTCCTGGGGCCAACTAATATGTCTATAATACACAAGCTTAAATTGTGCCTGGCTTAGCTCTCTTCATTGGGGATACAGAGGTGGGGAGAATCCTTATAATACTGATTTTACCTTTGGCTGCAAGGGATGGACTCTAGGATGAATAAGAAAATTTCATACCGTGCCACAAAATGATAGCTGCCCGATAGAAAAATACATCTGGACAGTGAGAGAGGATGCAAAGGAGTGGAGAATAGAGCAAGGTAGAAACTGTTACATTTGGAAACATAGCACACAGAGGTCTGGCTCATGGAGTTTCTTTGACGATAACTACTGCTGAATATTACAGAGAGACACAAGAAAGCATTCTTAGTAGATGGGACAATGACGATGCAGACCCCCTGAGTACAGGTGCCAAGGACCCCACATGGGCAGTACAGCCCTGAGGGCAGTACCATGGTCCACCACGAGAGTATGGCAGTGTTCAGGTGGCATTTCCAGAGACTCTAGTTTCTGGGCTGAGAATACACTGCAGGGGCAAGGACACCTAGTAGGTGCCCAAATCAGTATCAACGTCTAGGAGAAAAAAAGAAAAAACAGAATGGCATCTGGGTCCATAGTGATGGCACTAGAGGTGCTGAAAGTGACTATGCTTTTGTATATATTTTGATGGAGGAACTTAAAGTGATCGCTGACCAAGCGGTATGGAATGCTGGTTGGCCAGGGCTGCCATTTTGAAGCTGTACACAGTGGGAGGTTTAAACAACAGAAATGGGCTGTCTTGCTTTTATGAGGAATATAAATTCAAAGGCAGGATGTTAACAGGGGCCATTCACCTCGCGGGCTTTAGGGAAGGAGGTGTTGCTCTTTGCTTGCAGACGGCTGTGCACTCTGATGCTCTTCATATTCAGGTCTCCTTGAGCATCTGTGGCTAAGCATATCCTTCTTACAAGTGTGGCAGCCACACTGAGGGGACCCCATTCTAATGACATCAAGTCCACTTAGTCATGTTTGGGAAGGCCACATCTCCAAATGGGCTCTCAGCCTGATACACTAGGAATAGACATGGGAGCTTCATCCCATATCATGGAACGTGGAAGAGACCGATTACACAGGATGTCAAAGAGTTTGGCTGCTGGAGGCTGGGGGAGGGCCAGGAAGATCCGCTCCTTTCTGAACACTCAGAGGTTGAACACTCATTAGTTACATCATGTATGTGTGCATATATTTACACACACAAAAGCATATGTAAAAATACACATATGGTAAGACTAGTTCTTTACTTTGGGGTACTTTTCTTATTCAGTGAGGTCTTTATTAATTTAAACTCTGATTTTACTTATTTGTAGGTTTAAGAAATTTGATGACAAATACCTTCGGAAGCTTCTGATTCGGGAAAACCAACCCAAGTCTAGCATTGTGTCCTTATATAAAAAGCTTGAAATAAAACATGCCATAGAGATGGCAGAGACAGGGATGATAAGCACTGTCCCCTCATTTGCATCTCTCAAGTGAGTACCACATTATGAAGGGAAGTGAATATAGGAAAGTATGCATTGGATGGTTTCAAGACCTGTGATAGTAATAGTATCATAGTGATACTATACTATATACATTATTGTGTACATATGTTTATACTATATACATGTATATAGTATATATGTACTATATAAAATTTAAATGCTATATAATAACATATTATATACATTGTATAATATACACAATATTATATACATATATAACATGTATGTTATAGTATATGATGTATGATTTATGATATATGAAATGTGATATATGCTATGTTATATAATGTGTAATATTTAAAATACAATATGCAGTACATGATACATGTTATATGATATATTATATATAATATATAGTATATGTATATATAATATACAATGTATGGTATACAATATATAATATATAATCTATAATATAAACACCATAGCATATACATTATAGTATATAACATACATGTATATAGCATATATAGCATATACTATAAAACACATGTATATATTATATATGTACTTAATATGTGTATGATATTGTGCATATTATACAATGTGTATCATATATGATATATTCTATTATGTATGAAATATACATTATAGTATATATAATGTGTACATAGTATTACATATAATATACTGTATATATTACATATATTATAAACCATAATGGTATAGTATACTTTAACAATAGTATTGTTGATGTAAATCCTAGAGTGATGTTTTAAGATCTCCAGAGTTAGACTCTGGTTAAATACCATAGCTCTGAGTGTTTAGTATGTCTGTCCTGTTTTATGTTACATTATGCTGTATGTTATGTTATATTGGGAATGGAAAGTCCAAAACTACACTCATTTAGTATAGAGTGTTGATGCCTTTGTCAAATTAGTTTTGGGAGGTTCAGTACCAGTTGAAAGTGAGTTAAAAACTCTCTTAGCCTTGTCAAATGGACTGTTCTTAAGGTGTGTTAGGTTTGCTCCTGTGACTGTACCCAGAATGCAGCGGTCTCTTTATTGAGGATCCACAGCAGTGTACTTAGGCTTGGGGAAACACACATGGTTTCTGGATGCAGTGGTTCTCAACCATGGCTGAACATTGGGGACATCTTGGAAGTATAAGAGACGATAAATGGCCTGGGTGTCACTCTGTAAGAACTCAATCCACAATCCCTGGCTGGGGTTTAACAAATTAAATTAGACTTCTAATTGGACATGTGCTAATTAAATTTCTATTGGAACTGATGATGCTACATTAGTTTCCGCTGGGAATAATGAATAGCTAACACTGGGAGCCATGTTTATTTTAAAAACTAATCACACGAGAAGCTGGCTGTGATAACATGTACCTGCAGTCACAGTGTCCCAGGGCCAGGGTCTCAGGAGGGCGAGCTTCTAGGCTAGCCTGGGCTACAACACAAGAGAGACATGGCATAATAGTTGACTCATGTGCAGTTCAACTTACCAGGAATAGTTTTATCACTGAGATTAGTTTTAGCAACCTAATGATTCCGAAAACTGAGCACTTAAAAAATATTCAGAATATTTGGAAATTATCGAGCAACTCCTAATTGCTCTTTTTAAACAAAAATCTTACTCTGAAGTAATGACGTCATAGTACTAAAGTGGGAATTGATGAGTCTACTTCCCAAGGTAAAACATGTTGTCTCCCCTAACCATTTACAGCGACTGCCGTGAAGAGAAAATAAGGAAGCTCACGCCAGGAGAAATGGATGAAATTAGAGAGATATTGTCAAGGAATCTCTATCAAATCCGTCAGCGGGTAGGAAAAATTTATGCATCAGAATACTTGATTTTGGCTAAAACATGTTTTCCAGTTGGGCTCGACAAATAGGTTTTTCTCTAGATATCTGTGCTGGTGAGTATCACATGGGAGAAATCCATCCTGGAGACTCCCTAAGTTCTCCAGGACACCTTTGCTGAAGCATCAAAGGCCCGGGGGTACTGATGCTTTGATTTTAGAGATAAAGGCTGTGGTGCTGACCAGGTATGAAAAAAATGAGCCGATTGTTTTATATTAAAGTACTCGTGGGTCTCAGGGCATAGCACAGCTCTTCTAGAGGACTTGAGCTGTATTTCTAGCACCCATGCGGGGTGACCCACAATCACATTTAAGTCCGGCTCCAAAGGGATCCAGTGCCTCTTGGGCATCGGCACACATGTACATATACCCCTCCCCAGACACAGGCACAAACAGATAATAAATATTATTTTAAGAAGAAAGTCTTATAGGGCTGGAGAGATGGGTCGGCAGTTAGGAGCACTGGCTGTTCCTCCAGAGGTCCTGAGTTCAATTCCCAGCAACCACATTGGTGGCTCACAAACATTGTAATGGGATCTGATGCCCTCTTGTGGTGTGTCTGCAGACAGCTACAGTGTACACATACAAATAAAACTGTATCTTTAAAAAAAAAAACTTATCCCTTAGACTGTAAATGTATCAACTATTCAAAAAGTGCTAGAACTTCTTTCTGTCTTTCAAGCTCCTTTCGGTGCTAACGCCCTATTCTAATAATATGGAAATGATATGCTAACAACATGTCAATCATCCAGGCTTCTTGCCCTTTGCCATTCATTTAGTCATTTAGCATGCAGCTGTGTTAACTCCTTCGAGCCCCTCACAGTGCTAGGTGTAATTGCCGTCTCTGTTTCACAGAAGAGGAAACTGAGGCATGCTCAGCCTTGCAGAGATCGTCTTCATGTCTTCAGAACCTACACCCGTAGACTTAGCTGTCCCCATGTAGTCCATATTTGCTCCTTTCTCTGTGGCTCCTTCAAGGGCAGCAGCTTTCTGTTTAAAATGAAACAAAATAGCGTCCGTTGTTTCCAGGATAATTTGGGGCCTCCACTGCCAAGCTCCACTTTATCCAACACCATTCCATCCATCCACCCACTTCACTCTTCATGGAACAGATTCTGTGCTCAAGGTTTGCCCTGTGCAGGGTGTACTATCTCTCTATACTAGAGCCATCCCTACTTCCTGTTCTCTGGCCCATAGCCTCCCAGGTTTAGGTTCTTGCCAAGAACCATACTCTCCCAGCCATATTCTAGTTCCAGACAACACATGGAGCTTATGCAGTGCATCTGGTTGAGCATTTGACTTTATGGCTTTATTAGACTCCAATGTTCAACTAGACAGTAAACTCCTTGAGGCAGAAGTCGAATCTAAACCTCCTCCCCTTTTTATTGGCTCGTGGGACCCAGTGTATTTCAGAACAGAGGTTACTTCCAAGATGTTTGTTCCAGTTCTATCAGGAAATGAACGTAAGCAGTAACCATGCTGTATGCGGCAGGATCTGGAGAGCCTTCATTCAGAGATGAAAGTTGCTGGTGGTGACTGACAGCCCTGAAATTAGTCAGAAGGGTTGGTGCCACCGAGTATCAGCACAACTCACGTTTATGACCGCAATCTCTACTCAGGAGAGGATGTGTTCGAAAACGATTTTTGCTTTGCTGTTAATCGTGGCTGGAGCATATGAAGCAGACAAGATGTTTGTGAATTAAATTGCTTTTCTAATGTACAAAGCCCACACCTTTCAGTAAAGGAAACTATACTCCCTGACTTATAAAAGAATTAAATTCTTTCAAAATACAAGTGACAACTCTGAGACTGGCTTTCGATTTTGGTTTTTGTCCTACTTGATAGTAAAGTCGAGGAGAACTGATGGCTCCTTTGGTAAAATGTCCCGTATGCTTTTGTCATTTCAGACCTTGTCCTACAACAGACACAACCTGACGGCAGACACAAGTGAGAGGCAAGCCAAGGAGATCTTGATTCGCCGACGGCACAGTCTTCGGGAAAGTCTTAGGAAGGACAACAGCTCAAACCGAGAGCGCAGGGTAACGGTTACCCCCAGAGTCACAGGACTTCCAAGGGCAGAGCCCTCAGCTGTCCCTCTCACCAGCTGACAGGAAGAATCTTTGGCAGTGCTGGTTAAATGGCTGCCAAGGACCAATTCCCAGATACCCTAGGACGGAACAAATAATAAAGTCTTTTTACCATGTCCTGCTCCTATAGCCCCAACTACTTGAAAAGCTGAATCAGAACTGATTGAGGCCAGCCTAGGCAATATAATGTGAGACATACCTTAAGAAAAATACAGACAAATAATAATCCAGTCCTTTTAGAGTGTTTCTTTTGCTTTTGCTTCATTTACTCAAAATCTTATGTAACCCAGGCTGGCCTTGATCTCCCTATATAGGTAGCCAAGGATGCCTTTGAACTCCTGATCCTCCTACCTAAGATGTGCAGGGTCTATAGGCCTGCCTGCATCGTTCCATCACGTTTTATATTTAAAAATCTAGTTTTGTCATAAAAATTTAGCTTCCAGCAGACAGTTGCTGGCATTTCCGTCATGTGAATAGCATTTTCTATTTCTTTTACAGGCTTCTACTTCAACCTCCCGGTATTTATCCTTACCTAAAAACACAAAGCTTCCCGAGAAGTTGCAGAAGAAGAATAAGGTTTCAAATGCAGGTAATGATCTTGCCCTGAGCAGAAATGCCTCTGGTCTGGTTACAAATGCTTATAAAGTAAAACGTCTAGTTTCCTTCATTAAGGACAAGCCCAATCACTTGTAAACCTTAAATAGCAATGGGCTCCCTTGCATTAGCCTTGTGACCTTACTTGACTGATATGTCAGTGCATAGGATAAATAATCCAATCCGGTGTTCTTTCGGAATGATCCTTTAATTATAGCAAAAGCAAATTTTTACTGTGGACCTATAAGGCTGTAAATACAAAGTTGTAAATCGGAAGATATGTAACATTTACATTCATGCTATAATTCTAATGTATTTTCATGGAATAGACCATAGATTTTTGCCTCCTTTCTTGATGATAATCTCAAGTATACACAGGAGTTCTTCTCTGTAAACTCTAGCAATATGTTAGGATTCTATTTTGCTAAAATATGGGCGCTAACAATTTAGAACCCTTTGAAACACCTTTGCTTATTTTTTGTTTGTTTTACTTTTTGTTTTGTTTTGATTTTGTTTGTTTAAGTTCATTAAGAAGAGGTTACTTGTAAGATTGGAGGGAGGAGGGAGAACTAAGAAGCAGGGAAATGGAAGGCAAGATAGTGGCTATTTGTAACTGTCTTGTTACCACTGGGTTTCCAGAGAAGCATCCAATTCCAGTCGTGCCAGCTGGTAGGTGAGGGGTGGTTGGCACTGGTAGTCTTCCGGTGAATCCCAGCCCCCAGACTGGGATCTAATATCTATTCACACTTCTTCCCTGGGCTTAATAAGTATGTTGATGCTTGGGTCCTTCTGTAAACGCAGAGCACAAAGCTACATGTAAAATTCTAAATGAAGGCAAGAGAGTCTAAGTAGCAGAAAATTCTGTCTGGTTACTTGCCAGTGTCAGGCACAGAGTTGAGCTCTCTTGGGAGGATCCTGGCAGCAGGCAAAGAGAGCCAGAACTTCTCAGACTAAATTTTAGTCCCAGCACTTACTTGCTAATATCTGTTGGACCTACAACCTCACTCTAAAAAGTAGAGGAGACAAAATGGCGTCAGTCAGTGGGGAAATGCATATAGCAGTTAAAGTAAGTGGTTCAAAATTAGCACAGACACTGCTCCTGTGACCCAAACATTCAAGGCCACTGAGCTGGAGTTAAGAGTGAGATTTCTGACTTCTACCTTCCCCAAACTCCCCCGGGGAGGGGAGGGGACTCACTGTGATTTTGCTGTGACTCGTGCTATCTCTGTTCTGCTCTGCTTGTCCACACGGCCCTTCTATTCCGTGACAGATGGAAATAGCAGCGACTCGGACATGGATGGAACCACTGTACTCAATTTGCAGCCCAGGACCAGGCGCTTCTTGCCAGATCAGTTCTCAAAGAAAGCCTCACCAGCCTACAAAATGGAATGGAAGAATGAGGTGGACGTGGGTTCTGCGCGAGCGCCCCCCAGCGTCCCTCCAGCGCCTCGCAGTAAAGAGGGGGGCACCCAGACACCAGGGGTGCTGAGGCAGCCCCTGCTCTCCAAAGACCAACGGTTTGGCCGGGGCAGGGAAGACAGTTTGACTGAAGACGTTCCACCCAAGCCCCCACCAAGGTTGGTGCGACGAGCATCAGAACCCGGAAATAGGAAAGGCCGCCTTGGCAACGAAAAGCCATGATATGAAGCCAAAGCAGACTTGCGGTGAATGGGCAAGCATGGTTGTGACTTGTTACTCAAACCTGATCGACCGTGGAATCCACTTAAAGTCCTCTATCCAGAGGCATTCTTTGGGAAGTAGAGTCAAGCCACTGATTCATGGGAGGAGCGCTGCTTATGTATCCCAAGAAGAGGAAGGTCAGAGGAAGGAAGTCCCACAAAATGACTTTTGTGACTTTTGGTTAGTAAATGTATTCTTTCAAGGCCTGAAAGGAAAAAAAAATGTGTGCCTTTATCGAACTTGAATGACAGAACTTGAAAATTTTAACGCACCTTTGTTGGTGAAAATTTTAATATATTACAAATATGCCTCAGATTTATTTATGAAAAAAAAGTGTTTATCTGTAGCGATCTTTTTTTTCCCAAGGGAATGAAAACGTGGCAAGAACATTTTTTCCAAGGGGGTAAAGGTCAGCTCCTAGAGGTGGGTCTTAAGATCCAGATCCCACCATCCCCATCCTGAGCTGATGGACCACTTGGTGGAGTAGAACACTGTCCCCAGCAGAGGCCTTGGCTGACCGTATTAGGGCACAGGTTGGAATGTATAGGCAGATGAAATGCCCTGACTCTCAGAGTGTGGGTGGGAAGTCCCTGTACAACTTTGAAACAAGGAGGTTCAGACTGCTCTCGGTCCATTCCTGTGTTTTCCATGGCTTTGGAGTAACTTGTAATCTCCACCCACCCCTTACCCCTGCCTCGGTCCCCGTTTTTATCTAGGTACAGAAAGATTCACTTGGGCAAAATCAGCCCATAGTGTTTATAGGCTTGGTGGCAGCTTCCGAGAAGTCCTACCAGTGAGGACCTCTTGTGGCCAGTGTGAGGGCAGCCACTAGTGACCGCCTGGGTTTTATGCGTGTGGTGATGGGAGGAAAGGGAGGTGGTTCCTTTCATTAGGGATCCATGGCCACCTGCTTTAATAAAATTGTCCTGCAGTCCCTTCAGAGCTGCGAGCTGGGAAGGGTCAACGTTTATACGAACCGCTTTCCAGTGTTAAAGGAAATGGTGGGTCTTTGGGTTTGACTTCGAATGAGGAAGCACTTTGGAGAAACCCCCCACTTTTTGCACTAGTTTTTAATTTGTTACCTCTTCACCTTTGATGATGTAGTGACTCAAATTTGTCATTAAAAAAATTAGATTCCATTCTCTGAAATACTTTTTAGGAGTATGGCAGAGAGGAAACAGTGGGACGCAATCATTAAAGATTCATATTTAAACCAATGCCTCTTAAGCTGCAGATTTATTATTAAAGATTCATATTTAAACGAATGTCTCATAAGCTGAAGATTTATTGACTTCTCGCGTGTTTTCTGAATTTATTCTTTAACGGTTTCCTGGGTTTACATTTTAAACAAAGCCAGTACTGTAGTTTTTATCTGAGCCCTTTTGGCCACAACAAAGGATACAAAACAGCTTGGAAGGGTCCTTCGCTTTTTGGTGGCTGTGATAACCCACTCTGACTTAAAAAACACTGTCATTATTGGTGGTTGCTGTGGGAAGCCCCAGTCCACTGTGACCCACACCATCCCGAGTGCGAGCCTTGGCTGCATAAGAAAGCAAGCTAAGCATGAGCCTCAAGGGAAACCCGTGATCTTCTCCCGTCCCTGGTTTTGCTTCAGTTCTTGCCCTAACTACCCTCGAGGATGGTCTGTGACCCGAAGTATAAGGTGAAATAACAATCTTCTCAGACATGGCTGGCCATAGGCCAGTCTGATCCAGGCAATTCTTCTATCGAGGTTCCTTCTTCCCAGGTGACTCTAAGTTGTGTCAAATTGACAACAAACTTAGCCAGGATAGAAGGTAAGAACATGCCTAGGTGGGCATAGGAGCAGCTCTGAGGCTCCTTCTCCACCACAGTTAATGTGGCTTTTCTTGTGTTCTTGTCTTGAGAGGCTGCTAGGCCATCAGGCGAGCCTGAAAATAATGCACAGTTAGAGCATGTCCTACCCCGGCAATCCAAGACGCATCCACGGGAAGCCATGTAAAACACAATTGGAAAGCTGCATGCTTAGAACCCTGTGCCAAAACCCAACAATCTCCATTTTAAATGACTGTATCTTTTTATAAGCCATGTATTCCTTCTGAGAAGAAATCAAAAGTTTTATAGGTAATTTTACGATAGAAATAGAATTCATAAAATGCTATGGTGTTTGTTTTCCAAAACACATCGTCACTGTGCATGCTAATAATAATTTATGACTTCTGGCAAGGAAGGCAGAAGCTGAAAATAACCTGCATATAATTTTACTGGTTCTCTATATCAATAAATATTATAAGACTTAATAACTTTCTGAAACTGAAGGAAGAAACATGAACTAGCATGTAACATTTCGGACTAAATCGACCCAAATTCATCTTTCACAAAGGAAAACATCATATTTTTTTTTTAGTTTTTATTGTATTTTTATTTTCCAAAAGTTATAGAAAATTGTCTTTGTACATACTTATTCTAGTAGTATCAAAGGGATTGTCCCCATTATCATTTGAATTTGTAGTTTTTCCTTTTTACTGGATATTTTCTTTATTTGCATTTCAAATGCTATCCTCTTTCCTGATTTCCCCTCTGGAATCCCCCTATCCCTTTCCCCTCTCCCCCTACCTCTATGAGAGTGTTCCACCACCCGTCCACTCACTCCTTCTGCCTCCCCAACCTGGCATTCCCCTACACAGAAGCATTGAGTCTTCACAGAACCAAAGGTCTCTCATTGATGCCCGATAAGGCCATCCTCTGCTACATATGTGGCTGGAGCCATGGGTCCTCAATGTGTACTCTTTGATTGGTGGTTTAGTCTCTGGGAGCTCTGGGCTGTCTGGTTGGTTGCTATTGTTGTTCTTCCTATGGGGTGAAAACCCCTTCAGGTCCTTCAGTCCTTTCTCTAACTCCTCCATTGGGGGGCCCTGTTTTCAGTTCAATGGTTGGTTGAGAGCATCTGACTCTGTATTTCTCAGGCTCTGGCAGAGCCTCTCAGGAGACATCTATATCAGGCTCCCGTCTGCATGCACTTTTTTGCATCCACAATATTGTCTGGGGAAAACATCATATTAAGTATGAGTGACACTATAAATTTTAGAGAAGGAATGTCCAAGTAGTTTTATCTTAATTATCGGTTTAAATTTTCCTAATTTGATGACAAAGTCAATAAAATAAATTTCATGTTAGCCTTTTCTCTGTCGTTGCTTCTTTTGATGATTGCTTGATTCCAGTCACAATAAAAAAGGTACTAGAGATGTAAAACTCTTTGAGAGCAGTAACCATGTAAACTTCTGAAGTATAGATTGAGTCTTAGTCCTTGGTAAATGACTCCTCTTGTCTAAACATCACCTAGCCCCCATTAAAGGACTCTAGTTCCTAGAGAATTTTGAGAGCTCCCCTGTTCATTGTAAGACTCTGAACCGCCCTAGTTGTAAGAGCTGCAGCTGACGCTCTCAGAATGTCAGCAAGCGAAAAAGACTTGGCACGAAATGCAATACTTTTGAAATTGTGTGTTCTGTGTACATGCCTCCAAATGTCTGGGATGGAATTTCATTAATCCATTTCTGTGTAGTGGGGGTGTTTATATAAAGAGTGTAGCCAGGAAGTTATCATGCATTCCTACATTCTGCATTTGGGTTAAAACTGGCATTTTATCACTGGTCATAAGAACAGTAGCATTAGAGCCAGTTCAAAGTGCACATCGCTAATACTGCTTGGTCTAGGAGAAGCAGCAGATGGTACAGTCTGTGAGCCATGAGTACCACTAAGGCTTGGATCCTGGAACCCCTTCAGGACATGAAATTCTTCAGAGGCCCAGGTCCCTTATACAAAATGCTACAGTTTACACAGAGCTCAAGCCTGTCCTCTGGATACATACTGATCTTGACATGGCCACTAACACTTACAAGGCACATGCTCCTTCAACAGTACCCCCCTCTGTGTTTAGGGTGAAAAAGACTGGATAAACAAATCTGCATATGCTCAGCAGAGATGCATGATGGGGTTTTTTGTTTGTTTGTTTGTTTGTTTTTGCGATACGGTTTCCTCCTTGTACTTCTGGCTGTACAAGTAACCACAATTGCTATGAGTCCTTGAGTGCTACATCAATTCCATTTCCTGGAGAAGAATATAATTGTATATATTGCACACACACACACACACACACACACACACACACACACACACACACACCACTTTGGAAGCAGCTCCCTTCTAAGAAAATGGGAACCTCATTGGCTGCCACGCACTTACCATATAGCTCATTGTCCCTCATAGATAGCAGCCCCTTCCTCCAGAATTCCTAAGCAATCTACCCATCTACCTCCATAAGCTGAGGTCTCCAGAGAGGGGTCAGCCACTCTAGCTATGTGTAAAAGAAACACCCATGTGGGCAGTTGCTTTAGCTGCCGAACAGGTAACAGATTGGCGCAGCTTCAAAGTGTCCTTTTCTGTGTCAGCTGCAACTTTGTGTTGATGTGCAATCTGAGCACACCTGCAGCCAAGCCTGGCCAGCATTTTAACACACTACATTTTAACACTCCACTCTAAGGACTAGAGGTAACCATACCTCAAATGGGTCTACTTTCTTACAGTTTGACTGTAACTGACCATGAACTGGAACGCACCTGCTCTAGTACCTTCCAATGTGAATACATAGAGTCCCAAAGAAACTCTAAGCCTCTGCTGTTCAAGAAGACCGTTGCTTAGAAAACCTTACTGTAGGTCAGTGGTTCTCCACCTTTGGGTTGCAACCCCTTCAGACGTTGTTACGGGCATCACCAGATATCCTGCACATCAGATATTTACACTGAGATTCAGAACAGTAGCAAAATTACAGTTACGAAGTAGCAATGAAAATAATTTTATGGATGGGGTTACCACGACATGAAGAACTGCATTGAAGGGTCCCAGCATTATGGAGGCTGAGAACCACTGTTCTGGGATGTTTAGGGCCACAGCAGCAGGAAGGCTGAGAAACTCTGCCCTAGGCTCTCTCATCATGGCTGTACTTACTTTAACTTTGCATTTACAAGGGTGCAACCGTTTATAGCCTTGAAATTTTAATTCATGCTGAACTGGTACATTACTCTAATATTTTCCCTCTAGCTTATGCAAGTTGACAACAAGGTCTTCCCATCTGGGTCAACTAGATCTTTTATGCGTGTACACTGTTAAAGAAAAAACTTTTCCTGTTTTGATGAAAGACATCTTAACCATGTGTGGAGCAAATGATGTCACAGGAAACCAGAGCACCAGAGCACTCCCAGAAATGCCAGTTTGAAGCATGTCACTTTGACTCTTGCTTGTACTGGATAGGTCGTGACGGCTGCAGTCTGCGCAAGAGCAAGAATTTTGGATTTTGAACAGCTTTGAATTATACTGAATTGTAATAAATATCTCATCCTGGGAATAACACTAGACCTCTGACCTGACCCTATCCATGTCTCTAATTGCCACCTTTCATTTTGATTGTATTTATTTTCCTTCAGTGTCTGCACTGAAGAAAGGATTTTTATTTATCAAGATAGAAAAGGGTTTCAGTGGACTAAGAAAAATGCAATTTTTTCCATTATTGCAATCTACAATTACCTTCAATCATTGCTCTGTTTTTATTTTTTTTTTTAAAAAGGCATATTCTGTCTTAATCTTTTTAGTTATTCTTTGAGAATTTCAGTGTAATTTTTTTTTGTCACATTCACCCCTCCCATGACTTCTCCCAGGTCTCTCTCCACCCCTCTCCACACCCAACTAACTGTCCTCTTATTCATACTCTTGTGTGGGGGGACAGCCAGGAGGTGATGGGCCTGCCAGGGGGTTATACCATTAAGGAAAAAGACTCTCCATGCACATTGCCAGTGGTCTACTACCAATCACCAGTAGCTCCTCAGCTAGGACTGGGGCTTCTGGCTGCACCTCTACCCTGCCTCCTACTCTCTCCAGTGATCCTCAACCCTGTGTGTTAAGTGTCTGGACCTTGGGGGTCAAGGCGTACATCCAGATAGAGAACTAGCATTATCTTGCTCCTCAGCGGGCTACGGGAAGGACTTAGACACATCATCCTTCTTGCTGCTCAGCTCATGGCTGAAGCTTTCCAAATATGGCTCCCTGGTCTCCATTTTTTACTTTCTCTAGACTGAGCCATGAGCCTTCTGCTCTGTGGGAAAGCCATGCCTTCTGAAACATACAGCTCCATGAGAGGCCAGTTCCATAGCATCTATCTGTGGCTGGAACATTGGGGGTGGGTGGGTAAGCTCCCTTCACAAACACTCCATGTCTCTCAAGCAAGTTTCCCCACAGCTCCAAGATAGACTATATGGAGGTGATTTTCACTTACACAGAACGAATTAATGTGGCTCAACCTGATACTTCAGACAGGATTATGGACATGATGCAAAAGAATAAAGAATACGACACACGCGTTAACTGAACAGATTTAATTTCCCTGAGATTTTAGCCCGATAAAATGATATAAACTCCACTCACCAGACCAGTGGTCACCAAAGTTTTCTGTGTAAACAAATCGGCTACATGGCTCCTTCTCAGAGTGGCCCCTAGCAGGAATACGCCTGGGCTGGAGCATGTGCGTATCCCAGGACACGGTGGTCTATGGACCACACTTTGAACAAGACACCAGACGAGATGAAACGTGAGCAACCATTTACCAACTAAGAAGACAGAGCAGAAAACCCACCAAAGTCATTAACAACTCCCAGAGTCACTAATCCAGGGTAGCAAGCGTTTCTCCAGATCCTGGTCGATTTGGGTTTTCAGTATCTCCATGGGTCTTATTAATTTTAAAGACTCACTAAGTTCATTTCACTTAAAAAATAAAGTGCTGCGGTTTCAAGAATAAAAACATGGCTTCCGTAAGCATTTGTAAGAAAAGTTCACTGTCTTTGAGGGTACAGTCTTGGTAGAAACACTTTGAAATCTTACTTCATTACGCCATACCATCAGTTTAATCATTGTCCCTCTGAGTCCCATCTCCATGACATTCAGATGCTGCGTGAGGACATGGCCATCTGCGCCACACTTTGGTCCCTCAAGAGTTCTTTGTGCCTGTGTTAAAATTCACAGTGGAAACAGCTTAAAAGTGAATTGGTTTTCCCGCAGCCAGAGAGGAAGGGGGATGGCTTTCAAGCTAAAATATACTTCCAACGGTCATAAATACTTGAGTTTATACCACATACAATGCCTAAAACTATGCAAACCCCTCATTTTTTCTGACTTATAAATAATAAAAACGTTAGAGTTATGAATAATTAGTGCATTGAAGAACCACTCACAACTACATGTGTTAGGTTGAAAATGGGCAATCACACACTAGAGGAATAGTCAAGAAGATTATACGGAATGTGGATCTTGGGTCCCAGAAGTTGGGGCTCTGGTGGGGGGGGGTCCGGAGTCCAAAGTGACTGAGTCCCTAAGAGAAGAGAGGGCAGCCCTGAAAGTTGCTTGTGCCTGGTGCAGTCTGAGTCCCGAGAGGTGGGAAAGGTGATGTGCCCCAGTTGCGATCAGTAGGTTTAGTAGTTAACTATTAAAAACACTGCAGTCTCCAATTTTTACTTTAATCAAAACCTTCATGTCTCAGTGTTCCTCCCCAGTCCGTGAAAAATGGCCACTGGGCCTTAAAAGCCCATAGGTCTGACCTCAGTGAGGCCCATGTATCTAAATGTCTGGGGGTAAGGACTCAGCATCTGATGTTACCAGCTGAGAAAGCAACAGGCTGGTTTAAATAAAGCAGCTGCATCGATTACAGGGAACTACAATCCAGACAGATGTCCAGTCCATGATTAACACCGAGGCTTCCCTCCACATTCCAAGTCACTCTCCCACCTCTTGTAGCATGCTGCCTTTTTCCAGAAGCAATGTTAACTTTACTGTGCCCAGGTAGGAAGAAAAGCCTTTCAGGTAAGCTTCTGACATGGTCACCCCTGACAGGGCTGGGCTCAGTCTGAACTTTCCTATCTGCAGCTGACTTCTGTGCAGGTGAAGACCGGGCACAGCCATCTGGGAATAACTGCACTTGGGCCACCCACTATCTCTGAAATGCCCATCTTTGTCCCCTAGTTGCCTGGTTCTAAATCTGCTTCTCCAAGTGGTCCCAATCCTACTCCCGTTTGAGTCTCTCGCTCCCATCCCCACTGAAGGGAGGTCTGTATAGAGTCATGATTAAAATAGCTACCAGAGCTAAAGCAGCACCCAGGCTTGGAGGGCCACAGGGACTGATCTCCTGGGCCACTCCGGAGAGCAGTGGGGCAAGGATGCGGCCCACTGCAGTCACAGACTGGCCCACACCTATGACGGTGCCACTGGCCTGGGCTCCGCCCACACTCAGCTGGAGGTCTGTGATGCAGGTTCTCCCAATGGTGGTGGAGAAGGACAGAAGAGTGGAGGACAAGACCACCATGGCCATGGAGTTGGTCGTGGAGTAGAGCAGCAGCAGCAGGCAGGTGAGTGCGCCGGAGTGCAGGAGGACCATGTGTGAGTTGTGCTTGTATAGCCGTAGAATGGGCCCCACAGCAAAGCCAGCCAGGGTACCCAGGGCACTGGTGTAGCTGATGAGGTACCCTGTGGTCTTGGGCCGTACCCCAAAACGCTCCTCCAGGGCCAGGACAAAGTTACTGTAGTACAGCATGACGGCCACCCCCATCAGCAAGCGCACGAGGAAGACGTCCCACAGTGCAGAGAAGATCAGGTTCTTCATGTCCTTCAAGGCTGACAAGACCTCAACCCAGGGCGGCCGCAGGTTCCTCCCACTCCTCCTGGCCTCAGGGGTGGTGGCTGCTCCCTGCAGTGTACTTTCTGACTTTATGGTCACTGTAGCGTGCTTCTGATCCAAGCTCCAACCACTGTCTGGGATGTTGAGGCTTGTTTCTCTCCAAGGTAACAGCCAGACTAGACCTATTGAAGGGGAGAGAGACTTGTAAGGTGGCCAGTGTGCTGGATTCTCACAGTGGATCCCAGGGAGGGGCAGTATGATGATAGGAAGGAGTATTTGTGTTAGATTGATCACCCAAGCCAGTGTGCTGAACTCCTCGTGGATGAACAAGTATGTGTGTTAGAGCAATGGCCTGTGCTTTATACCAGACTTACTTGCTTGTGTTGAGTCCAGCTTTCCCACTGTTCCCAAGGTGCAGCCTTAGGATCCCAACAATGGACCCTTGAGCTCTCTAAAAAGCTACTGGAACCACAGGCAATAGTCACTGTCTTCTCAATTGTGTGCTGGCTTCTCCTGTGGTACCACTTCATAGCTACACTCTTAGGTTCATTAAAGTATCCATGTAAATGCTTTCCTCAGCAAACTTTCTAACTAACCTAACTACCTGTCCACTCATCTATCCATCTGTGCGAGTATAAACGGTTCCCAGAGTGCTTTTCCAATGTGCTAACGACACTGGAAATACACAAATAAACAAGTCAAGGACCAGTGGAAAAAGCCTGCCCTCCAAAAACCCAGACCTAAAAACAGGCTTAGAGAGGACAGGGGCAGGAGGTTCAAAGTCATCTTCAGCTACATAAAAAGTTGGAGGCTAACCTGGGCTACAAGAGGCCAACCTGGGCTACAATGACACTTGAGTAAAACTGCTTTTTTGTGTAAAATCTCCTATGGCTCCTGTAGCCAGGCCACAAGCTTTGCTATAGCACACATTAGACTAGAAGAAGAGAAGACAGAAGAAACATTCTCATGCCTCACACTGATAGACGGAAAGGCAGGAAATGAGCTTGAGTCTGTGAGACACTGCAGTCTAATTTCTTAGCCAGAGAAACCCAGAGAGGAGGGAATGATGGAGCAGGGTGATGAGAAAACCAGAGGCTTCTCATTCGTGCTGGCTACCTGGCTGAGGACTGCCAGGAGTACCTGGACTCTGCACCTAGCTGGATTGTTCTCCCAACCCTCTGGTACGCTCCCCCTAGCCCCAGGACTGCCTATTCCCAGATATCTGAAGTGGGGTAAAGAGATCTCTATCATTTAGCCAGCGTAGCCAGGAACACGTGCAACCCACTGTACACTCCTAATACACCTGACGTCAGACCACAGGCACAGGCTGAGGGACCGTACCAAACAGTGCTATCATTGGGATCTAAAGATGCAGGAGGTGGTTCTCCAGGCAAAAAAGCCACCACCTTCATCATAGCAGCTGTGCCCACTCCCAGGAAGTCATGACACACATGTATGCCCGCATGCACTTGTGCCAATAATAGAAACGGGAGAGACTATGAATTTGAGAGTAAGTGTGGGGGATGGGAGGGCTGGGAGGAAGGGTACAGGAGGGGCTAGAGAGAGGAAAGGGAAGGCCAAGTGATACATTTTAATTAAGGTTTACTTTTAAATTTTTTTTTAAAAAGGAATAAATGACCATGCAGACATTCCCTCACAGAAGGAGCCTGAGATTCCAGGGCTCCCTCCAAACCATTGTGTGCAATTCTACTCTAATTATACAAGGCATCAAGAAGTGTCAAAGGAGGGTCTAGACTATGTAGGCTTGGAAACTGATTAAGAGGGTCTGCATCTATGTCGCTGTTCGAGGGATGCATCAGCCATGCCGACTGAAGACTTCCCAGTGTGGCTGCTCAGAATTATAGTTGATGTCTACATGCAGGAGAGGGCTGGCACAAGGTAAGGCGAGGCCTGTGATTGGCCAGTGAAAAAGTAAGGCAGGAGAGAGAAAAAGAAAAGGGAAGAACCAAGACGGAGGCAGAGAAGGATGACCCAGATCCACGTGGCCTAAAATGGCCACTGGTAGCTATGAATATTGCTTAAGGGATGGATCTTTATAGGACAGTTTGTCTTCTCTAGGTGGGCAGTTTATATCATTATCAATTGATTGTGAGTTTATCATGTGGATGTTTTGTGGACTGAGAATTTAAGATATAAATCTGACTGCTAAATTATGAGCTTGTTGAGTTTTGATTTTAACCGGTTGCTGGGAGTTGCAGCTATAACACAGCGGAGGATGCTGGAAATGTGAGCAGAGTCCACAGCAAGAGATCTGCAAGAGGGCAGCTGCTGCCCGGGCTCAGGGCGTAGCCAGCGGCAGCCAGCGAGGGATGGCAAGTTGGGTTGAGACGCTTTGCTCTTTAAGATGAAAATACCCTGTAGATGCCACGGGGCCCTACAGTGATGGCACTGGGGTGGGATGGTAGAGATTCTTTTTTAGTATTTACCGCAACACAGAATGACTTATGAGTCCTCACCCAAGCTCTGTAGTAAGAAGGGCCTATAATCCACAGGCTTCCCAGGTTGAACTTTGGTGTAATTGCTCTTGGCTTCCTCCTTGGAATGTTTTAAGGAGAGGTAGGTATCCTTTGGTCTTCCACGAGAGGGAGGTCTGTCTATAAAGCTGAACCTCTACAGTCATGCTTCTAAAAGTATTAAACATTTACCTTCTCTTTTATCATAAACTTGTGTTTATGACCTGGGCGGAGGGCAGTGCGGGTTCAGATCTGGATAGAAATTATAAAGTGGTTCTGTCACAGCTGAAACTAAACATATGGACTTTGCTTCCTGGACCTGAAATCAACCCAGCATGGAGCTGTATGGCTCATTATCTTGTCCCAGGGTGAAGGTTCAAACCCAGAAGCAAAGTGGCGTAAGATTAAACGGATGAGTAAACAGTCCGCTTGGTTTTCTCGTGTTTGCAAAGCTGTTTATCAAGACCTGTCCATGCCATGGTATCTGGGCAAAGGGGATGAGTCTCTGAATGCTCACTGGAGGGTGGCAAAGTATGGGAGGCATTTTTCATTCATTGAATACCGTGGGATACGTCCAGGGACATGTACGCAGAGGTCATCAGGCCTAATTCCAGTCCCTGTGTAGAATGTAAGCATGATGCTAAAATAGCAACAGAATTTTGGAGGTGCTAAGAAAAACCCTGTATGTTCAGAACGGTCGGGCAAAGAGAAATGAAGCAAATGTCTGAAATGAATGGTGAAGGAGGCTGAGAAAGACACGTGAGAAAAATCTTCAGAGGAGGAGTCAGGCAAAGTCTTCCCGTGGGAGCCGGCCTACATGTGTGAGGAAGTCGCTACAGCTGTAAAGGTGGGAGGGAGAAAAATGACACTGCCTATCACTAGGTAGCGGGTGAATAAGGCCTGATGTTACACTGACCAAGGGGGTCTGTGGCTAAAAATGCACTCATTAAAAAAAAAAAAAAACTTGCATACTTTATTGAAAAACTTAACAGACCTATTAAAAGTAGAGATGTTTTCATATAAGTTATAGTAACTAAGATGATATATTATTATCGAACAAAATGATAGAATCGGCCCCTATCTTTTGCCTCCACAAAAATAAACTCAAGATGTACTGAAGATGAATATCAGACCTAAACATACAATCCCTTGAAGAAAAAGGAGGAAAGCCACGTGTGAGAGCTGGGCTTAGCAAAGGTGTTTCCAGCACACTATCCCAAGGACAGGCAACAAAAGCACACAGGGACAGTGGACCCACAGCATTCTGAAAGGCTTCCGCATAGCAGGGAAACAGTCTCTGCAGTCAATGGATGATGTAAAGGCGAGGTATTATTTATAGAACTCAAATCTGATGAAAAGTTAATGTTAAGTCATACAGAATCCCAATAAGGAGCAGAGATGTGGGCACAAAGTCCCACTCCATGTGGGGGATTATTGTTAACTGCTGCTAGACATGAGAGGGAGAGGTTGCTCTAGGGGTGTGGCTGCTGGTAGGTCTAACACACTCCAGTGAATTAAGACACTTACAAGCATATGGGCTGCACTAATGAGATTTTTTTTTTGTTCTTTTGGTTTTTTTTAATAAATAAAGATATGAGTTGGTTAGATATGGAGTGAAGAGTGGACCTTAGGAGAGATGAATTTCCTCAAAATATAATGTATGGAATTCTTAAATAATTAAAAAAAAACCCTATTTTATCTGAAGAGTAAGTGTATTCCAGATAGAAGGCTGGAAAAAAGGATCAAAATTTAACACTTTGTAATGTTTTCTGACACATTTGTATCCAAAGTATTTCACATGTGTAGTAACATAGCAGTTAAATTTTTGTAAAATATTTTTAAAAGTTAAAATCTGAGCTATACAAGGTATTCTTTCAACCAATAGCAAAAAGGCCAAGCAAAATAAAATAAGACTTAGCAGGATTTGGATAAACGCATCTCCAACAAATGGTCGGCAAGATGTTGACCAACATCATCACCAGCAAACGGAGTCCAAGTAAAAGCCATACTAAGATACTAAGTTGTTACCTCCTCTTCTAGGTGATTACTGAATGGCAGCAATGCTGTGATAGTGAGGAAGCCCGCGCAGTGCTGGTGAGATGAAATGCCATTCAGTCACCACGAAAGCAAGAGAGAGTGCCCATGGCAGAGATGGCATGACATGGTTCCTACCCCTGGAACAGAGAGAGCAGGACATAGGCCCCTTCCACAAGTGTTGACAGTTGTTTGTATAAAGATATACATATTTTACTTCATATTCCTCCTTTGGGAAATATTCTCCCTGCCAAGCTTATCAGGGAATGTCTTCTCTGTCAAGGTTAATGACTTCATGATAATCAGAGACAGCACAAGTCTGGGAGGTCAGCATGTGTCTATGTCCTTAGTGAAAATGGTAAATGCTGTGCCCCTCAGGACAGTCCTTAAGGCTGTGAGAAAGAAGTCTGAAAATATGAGTTCAAAAATATATAATTTCTCAACTATGCAAAATGTAATGAAGCAATATGAATTATATGAGGGGCTTCACAAACCTCAAAGAACAGAGGCAGCTGTGCTATGAGCCAGCTTGTCAGAAAGATACAAAGACAGACAGATACCCAAGTTTGAGGTCAGCCTGGAACAGGGTGAATTTAGGCCCAAGTATGGTAGGAATGGTGATCTCAGAGCTAGATCCTACCCAGCTAGCTTATTGTCTGTGCTTCTAGAGGCATGCCTCTAGATTCATTTGCAATGTTAAGAACAATGTGCTTGCTGTCTTTTTCTAGGAGTCAAGGGGCTAAGGTAAAAATATGCTGATTGGTGGGATAACAAAAAGGAAACCTGGAGTGGAGGATTGAATTGATATATAAATATAAGACTGGGCTCTGGTTTGAGAGACCTGAGTTATCTGGTAATCTTTAGAAAGTTGTCTCAAGCAGAACATAGGATTTCAGTTTGTACTTACAATTTGACTCCCAGTTTGGTGTGTGTGTGTGTGTGTGTGTTGCCACTCCTGAATATCCCTTCCTCAGGACCCCCTCTCTAAGCTGAGACTGGTCCTTGGCAAGAGAAGATCATCAAATTAACTTTCATTCTTAAACAACTCTACCCACTCTATTATAATCATTATTACATTAATATGTATGTAAGTGTATGTGTCTGTGTGAGTTTTATGTGCACAAATTGGGACCTGGATTGTGCTGTCTGGGTTTGTGGTGCTGCAGCAGTTGGGGGTCTGTGATCGGCAAAGCCCAGGTGGACATCCCTGGTCTGGACTGCCACTCCGTGCCATATTGATCTCTGAGGGTTGTGCAGAACTAGTCCCACCCCTGGCCTGGGCCTCCTGAGAGCATGAGAACAGGAGAGCTATGCCTACCCTTCACCAGATGTAGTACTAGGGAAAGTGGCCCCACACCTTGTCCAAGAGCCACCGTAGAGTTTGCTATGATTGCATGAGTACTTGTGAGCCAGCCTTGAGGGCCTGAATGTGGGACAGCTGCTGTGCCGCCTGTCTGCTATGC
The DNA here is from genome assembly GCF_011064425.1 of Rattus rattus. Classification (NCBI taxonomy): domain Eukaryota; kingdom Metazoa; phylum Chordata; class Mammalia; order Rodentia; family Muridae; genus Rattus; species Rattus rattus. The sequence goes on from NC_046157.1 coordinate 116,996,668, forward strand.
TGAGTTGAATATGCTTGACCTAGGGAGTTGCACTATTAGGAGATGTGGCCTTTTGGAGTAGGTGTGGCCTTGCTGGAAGAAGTGTATCACTGTAGGGTAGACTCCTATGCTCAAGCTCCTCCCAATGTGGAAGACAGCCTCCTCCTAGCTGCCTGCAGAAGCCAGTCCCCTTCTACTGCCTGCAAATCAAGATGTAGAAATCTTGGCTCCTCTAGTACTATGTCTGCCTGAATGCTGCCATCTTTACCATCAAGACGATGATGGACTTAAACTCTGAAAGTTTAAGCCAACCCCAATTAAATGTTTTATGCATAAGAGTTGCCTTGGTCATAGGGTCTCTTCACAACAATAAAACCCTAAGGTATCTGCTTCGTGGTGCTATGGGCATGGAAAAGATTCCCTCCCCTATCCGTTGCCCTCGACACCTGCAGTGGGTGGGAGAGCTGGCCCTGCACCTCACCGGCTGCAGCATTCAGAAGAATGGACCCTGTCCCCTACCTGGCCAGCACAAAAGAGTTGGTCCTGGTTATAGGGAATGCAGGTGAGCCATCCCCAAGGGTGTGAGAGCAAGGAAGCTGGCCTAGCCCCTTGACTGCTGCAGCACTTGGGAGAACAGGCCCTGTACCTCATCTGGGCACCACAGTAGAGCTGGCCCTGAGGTCATGGGTGGGGCTAGAGTTGGCTCTGCCCCTGGCAGCTGTGGCATTGGATGAGTTAGCCACACCAGTGCTGGGGAGCTTGCCCTGTGGTGAGGGTGCAGGAGAGCTGGCAGGCTGACCAGCTCAGATACCGTCCAGGCCCAGATCCAGGGCTCTGAGTTGGCCAACCCTGACATCTACCTCATTGATGAACTGCTGGAACTCATAAAGAAGCCAGTCCTACAGATAGATAGATCCAAAGCTAGAAGATCTCCATGACACAGGGCAACAACAAGGCATTCAAGAGGAGTCCCAGGGAGTTCTAGTACTGACAGCATAGCAGAAGTCAGAGAGCTCAAAACAGACCAGCAACTGATTGCAATAAACATGTGCAAGCAAAGATGTATGGACAAAAAGGTATACTGTCATCAGACACACTGTGACAGACTAAGGCTTCCATACCAAGATTACTTTTTTTAATTTTTAAGGGTGGGGGGCAGGTAGGAGGGAATGAGGAGATTAGGGAGATGGGGTACATGATATGAAACTCACAGAGAACAGATAAAATGTTACAAAGAATCTCAAGAAGACAGAAGTGGATAGATGTGTGAGTTTGAGTATACCTGCCCAACAGTCAACTCACCAGCATTGAGGAGGAAGACAGAGCAGCAAATGAAGGCTGTCACGTAGAATCCACCATCCAGTTCAGTCAGATACCCACCAACCACTGGGCCCAAGATGAAGCCCACGCCTGAGGCTGTGTTGAACTGTCCCAGCACAAGTGGCCTCTCCTTCTCTGTGACCAGGTCAGAAAGCAGTGCTCTGGAGATGGAGAGTGTGTGTTTAAAAACACCTGCAAGGGAGAAGAGATGCGTGCTCTGTGACCTTCAGAACTCTGAAGGAGCAGACCCCTCTGGGCTGCTCCTCATCCCCGAGCCAAATGCAGTTCTGGTTTCCATTTTCTCTGAACCATTATGGCTGTCAGGACTCACTCCATCGTGAATGGACTCCAAAGCCAGCATGGTTGGCCACCTCTAGCACCGAGTGCCTTAGACTTCAGCTTTCCCATATCTTGTCTTGACACCCCAACATTCTTTGTCATCTGTCTGAAATCCCTTGTGGCTATTAGATCACAGGCAGCCCAGCTATACAGAAATGACCTCATTATGGATTATAGGGGGATTTCTGGTGTTTAAATAAACCCTAGCATTCCTCAGGAACCTGTGAAACTGAAACCAGTTCCCATCTGCCAAAGGAGTCCTTTCCCTCAGCTCAGGCAGAAGGGAGAAATGGCTGCCTGTGGTTGCTGGCCTCCAGCCTCCCTCAGTATCACAAGCACCTGTTAAATATCTCCAAGTCCATGTGAGCATCCTAGCTCTCTCCTACCCACCTCATTTCCCTCCTCTTTTATAACCCACTGTTCTCCCTCACTCCCTCCCTCCTTCCCCCCTGTCTCTTGATATCTACTTTCAGTATGCTCTATTCTATCTCTTGCTATCTCTCTGTCTGTCTGTCTGTCTTTTGATATCCATTTACTCTCTCTGTATGCTCTATTCTATTTCTTGCTATATCTCTCTGTCTGTCTGCCTTGTCTGCCTGTCTGTCTCTTGCTATCTCACTATACTCTCTATGCTCTCCACATCCAAACTGCTAACTGCTGGCCATGTCCAGTCTCCTCCTTTTGCTCTCTGCTCTGGATATTTTCTCTTTTTCTTTTACCCCCAATAAAAACCATAACTGCAGAACAGGTCTGTCATGTAGGAAGTCTCTTTGCTGCACTCCCTTGCATACAGTGTACAGGGGCTTTCTCCCAGTTACCTAGTTACCATGATTTCTTTGCTCACTAACTACAAAATATTACTGCATTCTAGTCTATGCTACCATGGATCCCTCTGTGGATAAAGCAATGATGATGATAATAATAATAATAATAATAATAATAATAATAATAATAATAACAATAATAATAATAAACAACTAATTATTATTATTACTAAATTAAAAAATAAAACCAAACCACAAATAAACAGCAAAATCCACCCTCATGGAATGTAGATTTCTTGGGGTAAGGTAAACAGGATATAATATAAGGTAATTAGGGATCTAGTCAGGAACAGTGGAGAAGAAACTTATGAGAAGAAACATGAGGCATATTCATCTAACCAACGCCGAATGCCACACACTAATGTGTGACTCTAGTGACTATGACTATCTTCATATAACCAATGCCAACTGCTTCCTTCTGGTCAGACTCCTGGTTTGTTTGCCAACTACCTGAGGGCTTCAGCATGACTGTAGGTTCCTGAGGATTATTTGACATCCGTGTGAGGAATATTTAGGGATATACTGATGAGCTGTGGGAATGATTGCAGTCATTTTAGTCAACATTGGTAAGCTCCCTGCAGATCACTGTACATCATTTCAAGCTGTAGCACGACACGGTGGCTCCTGCTGGGATCCTTACCTAACACGAATGGTGGAGTTTAGTGAGGTGTATGTAGTACTGAAGACATACCATCAACCAAACCATAATATAATAAATGCAACACCAGGATGTGTGTGAACAGCTAATAAGTGTAATTTAGAATGTGCTGGTGGTGTTCGACTGTGGACCACACCTAAGGAGAGAGCTTCTAAAGGTACAGCCACTGATATGTAGGAGGTGTCGTCAATAACTTTCGTGTCCCACATGCATGTCAAAGAAAGTGTGGCAACTTCAAACGAGCTGACCCTTAGCTGTGTGCTGTTAGTGGTAGAGCACTCTTCTCTGTGGTGTTAATGGAGCAAGAAGCTTAACTCCATGAGGGCCGATATGTAGTGTAGTGGCCTTGCGAATAGGGTAATAGAATCTGTCCATGCTGTGCCAGCTAAGGAAAGAAAATTGGTGAGATTTGGAACTCTGGATGCTCAGAAAAGCAAGGAGGGATACAGTTTCCACAGCAGGTCCCTAACCACCAGATACCTACGGGCGCAGTTCCTAAGAGTTGATAAAACATCTCAAGGTGTTAGAAAGAGTCAAGAACAGTCTGGAAGAAGGAGACCAACTCCGGGTTCTCCTACATAATAGTCTGCAGTCAGATCGCCAGGGGGATTCAGCTAAGCTTCTGAGCCACATCTCAGTGTGAATCACAGAGACAGCTGAAGGCGTCTCGCATGGTCTTAATTGTCTGAACACGGAGAGGCAGGGCAACAGGAAAGAGGCAGGTCAGGTACGGCAGAATAATTCACACTAACAAATCAGAGAGGCTGTTGTAGGCTAGGCTAGAAGCTCTGGATAAGTTACCAGAGGGGCTGCCAGTAGCAAATGCTCAGTAAACAGCAATGGTAATCAAGTGGTCACTGCCATCATTAGCACAGCCACTGGTCTCTCTGGAGCGCTCATTGACGAGGCATTGTCCAGCAGGTTCAGGTTCACATGGAGACACACACTGAGAACACATCCTCTGGGATCAGAACTCACCTACAGGGACTCTAGCCAGCGTAAACAGGAACACATTGGTGGACATTCCAAGGAGGAGGTAGCCCAGGGCACTGAGCAGAATGCACACCAGCAAGGAGCACCGTCTTCCAACCACATCACTCCAGCAGCCCTGAGAGGAACAAGCAGAGGTCTCCAATAGCAACGAACACCACACAGATACCAATATGACATGGTCCCAGGAGACGTCAGGGACTCATAAATGGGTACGTTGTATCATGCCCTGTGCCATGTGCTATTTTCTCTAACTATCCCACAAGGCGAGACAAAGATGCCACATGCAACATCATGCCTGATGATCCGGGAGCTGAGAAATTCACTGGTCGGTGAAATAAAAGGTCAAGTTCCAAAGCTTCATTTCCATCTTTGTTTTTATCATTTCTAGGCAACTATGCTCCTTGGAAACCAGGTTGTTTAGGGAGTTTAGAAAAATACTGAAAATGAAAGTGAATGGGGAAAAATAGCCTCTGTGATCCCAAATCAATGCAAGCATAGGCCAGGGTAGAAGAAAAAGGCTCAGAGTAGGGGGTGTCCCATCCGGGGTGGAGGGCAAGGGGGTCGGGGACAGGCCAGCTCTCTGTTCTTAGACTTTATCTATCCCTCACAGCCAGACCCCAGATGAAACACATCAAGCCTTCTAGCTGGATGACAGAGCTAGTGAGAGAATGTCGGAGTCACCGCCTGCAGCTTCGAAAACATATCTGCTCTTCGTCCTCTTCCTACAGTTTAGAGCATCCCCAACTTGGGTGTTAGGTAGACTTCACATTTTTAAAAGATGTATTATTATTATTATTATTATTATTATTATTATTATTATTATCATTTAGTGTGCCTGAGTGTTTTACCTGTTGGACATCTGTGTCACATGTTCATGTTGAGCCCAAGGACACTGGATTGGGCTGGGCAAAGTGGCCCATTCTGTTACACCCAGCACTTGAGAAGCAGGAAAATCTCTGTAGGCTCATTCGAGGCCAGCCTCATCTACCAAGGGGACTTCCAGGATACAAATAGCTACATGGAGACAACCTGTCTCCAATACAATAAAATGAAAATGTAGAGGACACTGTATTCTCTGGAAGTGGAGTCACAGGCTATGAGCTGTGCAGTGGTGCTAAGAACTGAACAGGCTGGAGAGATGGCTCAGGGGTAAAGAGCACTGACTGCTCTTCCAGAGGCCCTGAGTTCAAATCCCAGCAACCACATGCTGGCTCACAACCATCTGTAATCAGATCAGACGCCCTCTTCTGGTGTGTCTGAAAACAGCTACAGTGTACTCATATATAATACATAAATACATCTTTAAAAAAAAAAAAAAGAACTGAATCTGGGTCCTTTTTAAGAGAGGACAGCGCTCTCAACTGCCCAGCCCTCTCTTCAGTACATGCCTATTTAGTGTTTAAAGAGTTGAAAGAAAGATAAATCAGGGAGTGTAATTGTTTATCCACTTGACAATATTTATAGGTTCTCATTCAATGCCCTTTAAAGCTATTCTTTGGTCAGGGAGCAGCTGGGAAAACACAAGCCAAACATGAGAGATGACAGCCAGTTGCTTCAATCAGTCGCTCCTGGCAACCTGTGAGACTGATGACTGAACTTCCTGACTGCGAACACTGAGGCCTCCAGACCTCCAGGGGGCGGCAGTGGGGAGACAGGAGGCTCTCTGGACTTGAGACTACCAAGTGGCCAGAAGAGGGAGAAGATCACGCCTGAATCCCTCTGCACCATCTTTCAGATAACTAACCAATCAATTCTAAAGTTCTACCAAATGCCCTCATAAATAATGAGACAATTAGCTCAGTTACACGCTTCCAGACAGAATCGTAGAAATGCAGGTGGACTTGACTGCAGTGCGTTGTGTGAATCAAACTTCTGTTTATATTCTGTTTTATACTCTTTTTCTCAAAAACTAATTCTGAGTCACAGGGCCAGCCTGTTATGATGTAATGCATGTTCCTCCAACATGTATGGGTGGCTCAGTGTACTTCAAAGACTTTGAAGCACATGTCTTCCAGGGGGCCAAAGGGGAAAGGATGGGATTCTACCCAGTTCCTTAACTAACGAAGCTGTTTTGTAACCACCCGCCCACCCACTATTCAGTAATCCTTGAGTTTCAAAAGCACAAGGTGGAGGACCCACAATAGCGTATGCCTAAGAGCTGGAGAGGGGCTGCTTGAGAAAGAATAACTTACTTGAGGGAGGATAGCTTACCACAAAGGTGCTGGAGAAGAGTTGCAAAATGCCATAGGAGGAGCCTGAAAAACAATCCATAGGGTTAAAAGGGGTGTGGGCGTGGCTAAGTGAATCCAGAAACTAAGGGAGAGGGCATCCTCGGGAAGCTAAACTGTTCTACTTCTTCTCTAAAACAATTCAAAGGCCTTCAAAATAAAATGTGAGCAAGCAAAAGAGAAGGACAACAAGGGCCAGTCTCGGGGACCCCCAAAAGTAGCATTGTCCTGTCTTAGAGAGCAAACATCAGAATCCTAGAAAACCAGGATCCAGTGCTGAACCACGCCGCTCAAGCATTTTAGAGGTGAAAGAAGAGGGTCAGCAATATTCATGACTGGAAATATTGCAAGAGGATACATGCTAACGACAATGACAAACAGCAGTGCAAATAAAAACGAGCAAATTTCAAAAAGGAAAGGCTCTAGTTATTTAAGGAACTTACAGAGTTCCTTCCTTCCCCTCCCTCCTTATGCAACAGGTTCATTTGGCTTTTTCTAAAGGTCTATAAGCAGAACAGGGATCAAGATATGTGTGTGTATGTGTGTGAATGTGTGTACACACACATACACACACATATATATTTATATATATGTGTATATATATATACATATACATATATATATACACACATTACACACACACACACACACAAAAAACGGTGAAATGGAAAACTGCCTAACTTCTCCAACTTGTGAAGGATTCTAGGGTGGTTAGCATTAAGAGATTTTCAGTGCTTAGCATGCACAGTTCTAAGCCCCAGGGACTCCTTTCTCTTTTACAAATTGAGAAAATTTGGATGGGATTTCACGATGCCCGGGAGAACCACCATGGACTTCTGGGGTGTGCTGGTGGAATGGGAAGCCTGTAGCTCGTTTCCAAAAGTGGTCACCCATTAGGTGTGACTTCTGTTAGACTGCCCCTTTAGATTCACATTAAGTTCCAGAACTATGCTTCTGGAAAGGGGTTCAGAGGCTGTGCCTTGCCTGCAAACATACCGGACCCAAACTACCAGAGGCCTAGGAAGCAGAGCTTCAGTCAGTATGGGCTGAGGAAATAACTCAAACCCCAAGCCTTCCTGAAGGCAGGTTGTTGGGGAAAGATTCAGTCCATTTGCTTCAGGGTGGTACTTGGAAGCACACCGCAAGGTCATTCCGTTTCCCCTTTCCTTGTGGGTGAGGTTTGGTTAAGGGCTGGATTATTTTCAGAGCATTTGAAAAACCAGTGTTTTGCAAATAAGCAGGCTTAAAAACACTCACCTACTATTCCAGCAATGACGGGACTTACTCCAAGGGATCTGACATGAAGATTCAACAATGGGACAACCATGCTGACACCAAACAGATCCTGTGAAACCAAAGAGCGACTCAAGTTAGTACTAGGGTTTAGCACTATTCAAACTGGTGACCCTAACACTACAATTCAATGTCAAACACAAAACCTACATCTAAACGTCTGAACAGCAGACCACCACAGCCAGGTTAAAAGTCATGATGGAATCCAGATAAGTCTGAATGCCTGACTAGTTTGCAGGCCAGGGTCAGTTTTCATTTCAGCTTCTTTGTCTGAGGAGGATTGCAAAAGCAAGCCCCCCACCTGAAGCAAAACAAGAATGAACTGAAAACCCCAGGGCCGCGTGGATGATGACGGAAGGGTGCTCCACGTTTATTAGTAAAGCTGTTTTTGCTTCTGTAAGAATCTCAAGTTACTGAAAAGAACTGACGGACCGGAGTCTGTGCTTTTGAGACAGCCTCATCATGTAGCCCAGGATGACCTTGTGCCGCAGCCTCCTGAGAACTGATGTCACAAGTGTGTTCCACTATGCTAGGCTTCAAACTCTGTCACGCATCGATACCTGAGCCCAGGAAAGCATGCACAAAGTGGAAGGCTGGTAAAATACTGATATCCAGAGACTAAGAACTATGGGATACAGGCTCGTGAGCACGAGCTCTCGACACCACGTTAGCACTCAGTGGCTCTAAAATAATCACTGCTTTTACCAGGAACGTTTGCAGCTGACTCTCTCTTCTCGGGAAGTTCTAAAGTAAAATCTCTCCTCCTGCACTGCAGTGAGTATTTCCTTCCTGATCTACACTTCCTACAGAGCCATCCTTTTTCATGCAACGGATCTGACAAACGCTGCACCCATTCATAAGGAAGTCAGCCTGATGGCACCACCTAATCCTCCCCTGAGCATCAGCCTCTCCCAACGGGAACTGATGACAGCATTCGAGCTTCACGGCCCGGCCGTGTACAGGGAATGAAACCCACTGTTTCTCCTACGCGGGGCTGTCCCGAAGAAGATAAATTGTCACCTGCTACAGGCTGGGAAGAAGGAAGAAAATGGACCAGGTATCTGGAGAAAAGAGGATGATGTCAGAGACTTCGGCACCATCTTAGTTTAACCAAGACGCACAAAACGAATGAGTTCAGTATTCCTAGTGAATGCAATTAAAATATCAAAGGTACCAAGAGCTAAGACTAGAAGATTTGGTAAGTGACTTCTCCAATCTTACGCCCTTCCTCTTCCAAACAGAAAACATTTTCTGAAGCCTTTGGGGTCATGGAGGACAGGAAGACAGTAATTAAACTGTGTGTAATATCATGTTATTTAATAAGTCAGCAAAGCTCCTTCAACAATATGTACAGCTGGGTGAGATAAAACTTTTCACAACATTTCTCAATGAAGAAAAAAAAAACCGGAAACCTTAAAAAACAAACTATTAGAAAAGCATATGTATTTCCCTCAGGATATGCTTTTGGATATATTATTCTCTTAAATATATTATCCTTCTCGCAAATTTTACGTCAGACTAGATTTGCCCTGTGCACAGCATATGGAAATCAGAAGAGGCTGTGAGTATCCAAGTCTGTGCTGGACAGAATGAATGTGCTGCACAGAATGAATGATGTATGAACTGCTTGACTTTATCATAATTCTCAAACTCTTCTGAATTCTCACTCCCGGTGGCTGCCGTTACCCTCCTGGTGAAGTCTGGATGTTTCAAGTGAGGGCCCGAGGCTTCTCCACAAATAACTGAGGTGCCCTCTGTTGTGGGGCCTCAGCAGGTTGGAGACATGCACCACCCCGAGTGGATGACGATTTCCCAGAACAATCCACACTCAGTGGCTTTGGATTCTGAATAACCAGAGTACACAGTGAAAGTAAGCAACGTCTGCATCCCTAAACACAACCTAAAAGCAAGGACGTTAGACTCTAACGTCAAGGCATAGTGCCTAAGAAGGGAAATTATGTATCTTGGGACCTACATAGTGCACTTTAGGTAGAGATGTCTCTCAGGGATGGTACTCAATACCTCCTAGGTCTGTAAATACAGACATTTGGTGAAATCTACTTCCTTCAAGATTCTAACAAGTATTAATTGAACAGAACCTCTACCAACGATCGGACAATTTGTAATCTGAACAGAGACTGTCTCTCTGCTTCTCAGCTACATGGCTTAGCATGCTAACTCCTAATCCCAGCAACAACTTCAGTCTGGAAGAAAAAAAATAGACTTATTTCATCAGGCTCAGTATTAATCAGATAGATACTTGCCACAAAGTCTTCTCCCCATTGACCATTCAACAAACTGGTTCCTTCTGCCTGATGAAGAAATCCCACAGAATAATTCTTCCTGCTGCATATAACCAGGCCTATTGAACCAAACCTAGACTTGAAAGAGGAGTGGGAATCAGGGTTCCTGCGCGGAAAACGGCCCAAGACTAAGACTGTAAATTCTCTGGAAGCAGAAATTGCTTATGATGTCAGTGCTAGAGGGCTTGTACCGCGAGCAGCTGCAGGCATTCAGAAACCTCATGAATATTCATTAACAATGAAACTTCATTAATAAACGGATGAATGGATGGAAGAATAACTTCTTAAGCTTCTCATTCTACAGGGCAAAGGACTACTGGCGAACCAAACCAATACACACATGCACATAAATTATAACAAAACAAAAACACACGTGCCATTTTGCCAAAGGCAGTTGTATGCAGTTCACCGTGACTTCCAATTTCCAACTTCAAGGCCTCCAGTGTAGACGGGGTCAAGGAGCCACACCTGAGGTCGGTGGCGAAAGGGCTAGAGGAGGCACCTCACAGCACACTTTAGGCTCCTGGCTGGAGCTGTGTAAATGCCTGGAAACTTGCGGTAAGCACAGCCCTTCCAGGACCCCATGTCTGCAGAGACAGCTTTTCCCTAGCCCAGGGGCGGGCACTCACCAAGAAGCCTACCAGGTAGAGCCAGAGCAGGAAGCGGCGGGAGCTCACAGCACTGGACGATGCTGTGGCCGTCACCGGGGTCTCTGAAGTTAGACCCTGCCCCGAGGCCCCGCGCCCCCGGACCCCCAGCGCCATTCCCCTGAGGGCTGGGGGTGCGGACAGCCTAGCCGCTGCAGACCACGCCCCCGCCGCGGCCACGCCCAGGATTGACCACGCCCATAGCGGAAGCGATCGGCGTGCGCCTGCGCAGATGGAAGTTCGCGCCGCCGAGCCGGCTGCCAGATTACTGGTTTAGTGATAGCTACCGCGGGCATATTGATTGAAGATACTTGACAAACGCAAATTCTGTGACAAGTGACTGGTGCCATCTTTCCTCGCTCCCTGGTGGTGAGACGCAGGAAGGATATTGTGTCTTTTTGCTAGTACCTCGTTTTCTTCAGTGATAGCCGTTCTGGCTTTAAGGATCACAGACCCAGGACCTACTTCCTACTTGGCTTGCCAGACCTGAAACAAGTTAAGGCGGCTGTGGAAACAATGGGTAGTAATTTAGAGAGACTTCTATGGAAAAGTCTATATAGTATTAGCACTTCATAGCTCTACAAGGGAAACAGGATAGAAATGGGCTCCTCAGAGTTGAGCCTCTGGGAGTAACAGCAGCACACCACTAAGAGTATGAAAAGTTGTGAGTAATAAACATACAGTAGAGGAATACACAAAGTCATAGGACACGTGGCATAAGGAAGTGTGTGCTTTAGTGTGCTTGTGGGATCTCCTTAAATCCAACGGAACTCAAACTCCAGGTCAATGCAGATGACAAAAACTTATTGTAATCAAGACACTACTGATGTAGGAGGGCCACAGAACAGACAGGAGAGCTGAACTATGATTCTGAGGAGATGTTGTATATTTAAAGCATAAAACCATAAAGGCGGGGAAGCTAAGTGGGCTGTAGCATTGTCAATCATATTTTAAGGTAGTCGAGCAAGGGAGTTTCCATCAATCAGGATGGGAGTTGATTCCTGGATCTGGGAACATGTTTTGTTTCACCCTGCCAGCAAGATGGAGAAGTTGTCCCTGAGACATCTGGACTCAGATAACTGTTTCCTTACAACAGAAGCTGTTCGGTTCCTGGGAAGTCCCCAGCTCCCTAGGGCCTGGGACCTTGAATTTCCTTTCTCCCTGTGATTAAATGGAGATTCCCTGAAAACGAAATGGTAGGAACTAGAATGAATTTCCTTTGCTTGTTCCCAACGTGCTGACCCAGGAGGTAGAGTCTGGAATGCCTTAGGCGTCGAAGCTGAGACGGGTGTGACGGAAGCATCCAAAGATACCGATGTGGAATAGACAGGGCTTCCGTCATCTGTAACCTAAAATGCCTCAGCAGCATTTGGAGGTTTCATTCTGAGAGCAGTGGGTGGGAACTAAGTGGATGTGTGATATTTAATAGTGCAGCGTGGCAGGTATTGAACTATTAACCACTGTTGGTAGCCCCTCTTTAATTGTGTGAGCACATGTATGTGCAAGTGTAAGCATGTGTGCACGAGAGTGTGTGTGTGTGTGTGTGTGTGTGTTATCGGTTAAAATGCCTTGGCCTGCAGGAATCCTTGGCTGTGCCTGATTGCCTATGGGATCTGGAGCAGAAGAAAACCAACACTTACTGCAACATTTCTTAAGTTTTGTCACAGAAGAGACTGGAATTAGTAGCTCAAAGTCTGACTTGATTCCCTGCAATTGAGAAGAGTCAAGCCTGCACTCCCTCAGCTTATTCAAACCATTCACAGAGCATTTTGAATGAAGAGTCCATCCAGCGTCTTGAGGCTCCAGACTATAAAACTTCATAGCTTCCTTGGGCAACCACAGCCCTTCGGTAGTGTGGCTGTCACAGCCCTTCGGTAGTGTGGCTGTCCAATTATTGTTCCATCATCACGTCAAAGTACCAGAGAGAAATATAAAGGGAACTGTCTCCTTAGCATCATAGTCTGGAACCTTCCAGTGTTATGGGCAGGGACCTGGGTTTAGATGACTCTTGATAAAGTGTCCATCTTCTTTTGTCCCAGGACAAAGGATTGCAGAACAACACATAACTACAAATAGAAATGCAGAAAATTTATTGAGAAAGGAAAAACAGTCCCAGGAGTAGGACTGGCCTAGTGATAGGGGAAAGGCCTGTCTGGCATGTGGACCCATGATCATCCACACTGTATGTCCCTGACCCTCATTCTATATTGACCCATGATCATCCACACAGTATGTCCCTGACCATCGTTGTATATTGTGGCTTTAGTCATTCAAGCTCTGTCTGTTGCATGTAGCCTGAGGAAGGAAGAGTTTCCAATCTCTCGTTTTCCTCCTCAACTGACTTCTTTCATAAGTTCATCTTGGTGTGGCCCTTTTCAGGTTCCTGGTCTCCTGGCACGCTAGCCCAGGATCAGTCAGTCGTCCTGCTCACAGATGGTGCAAGGCAGCATCAGTGCAGAGTGTAATAGAGCAAAGGTGTCACTTCATGGCTCTGAAGCAAGAGTAGGCAAGGAAAGTGCCGAGGTCCCACAGTCTCATTAAGGGCCTTACAGACCTGCGCATGATGCAGACGACAGCAGAGATCACTCTGGTTTCCTGAGAATTACTAGACATTGTCTTAAACTGACACTAATTCTTAGGAGCTCAGAATGCCATTATGTTCCATCAGTCAAGGCAGAATTATTTTTGGAAGTCCCCAAGTCTATTTCCCCAGATTCAGAAATCTTCTAGAAGAAGTCACAAACCTCACAATATAGCTGTGTTATAGCTTAATTCTATTAATTAGATGAGAGACTTGTTCTAGTCTGCATTCTCTTGCTGTGATAAACAACCATGACCAAAAGCAACTTGAGGAAGAAATATTTCAGCTTACAATTATAGTACACCATCTAGGACAATGGTTCCCAACCTGTGGGTTGTGACCCATTTGGTGGGTCACTTATCAGATATTTACATTCTGATTCATAACAGAAGCAAAGTTATAATTACCAAGTAGTAATGGAAGAATTTTGTGGTTGGGCTCATGACAATATGAGGAACTGTATTTATGTTTGCAGCTCTGGAGGAAGCTTCTACAGTAAGGAACACTAGCCATGATATTGTTTGGGCTGCATAATTCACTAATGATTGATGCTGTTCACAATACTCCTTGGTTCCTTTGTTAAACCTAGTATGGGAGACACAGAATGCTTCTCTGAGTTGCCCTGGCAAATGCAGTTTTTCTTACCACATACAGATTCTTCAGGGTCTTTGTACAGAGTATACAATCAACTGTCAGACACTCCCTTCAAGACTGTGTGTTCTCTGTGTCTCTGCACTTGTTCCTCATACGTGTTACAATAAACTGCCACAGACTCCTTGATTGAAAACAGCAGCAGTTTGCTCTTTGTGGCACTGGTAGCAAGAAAGATACAATCTGTATCGCTGGTTGGATACAGAGTGTACTGGCTGGTTTTGTGTGTCAACTTGACACAAGCTGGAGTTATCAGAGAAAGGAGCCTCTGGAGGAAATGTCTCCATGAGACCCAGCTGTAAGACATTTTCTCAATTAGTGAACAAGGGTAGGAGGTCCCTCATTGTGGGTTTTGTTATCCTTAGGCTGGTGGTCCTGGGTTCTAAGAAAGCAAGCTGAGCAAGCCAGGGGAAGCAAGCCAGTAAGTAACATCCCTCCATGGCCTCTGCATCAGCTCCTGCTTCCTGACCTGCTTGAGTTCCAGTCCTGACTTCCTTTGGTGATGACCAGCAATGTGGAAGTGTAAGCTGAGTAAACCCTTTCCTCCCCAACTTGCTTCTTGGTCATGATGTTTTGTGAAGGAATAGAAACCCTGCAAAGACAGAGGACTGTGCTCTTTTCTGGCGATTCTCATGGAAAAGCTTTTTCTCTATTGCCCTTTGCTTGTTTTCTTCTTCAGCTTCAGGCAGTTCAATCATTTCTTGGCTTAAAGCTGCATCACACTGTATTTCCACTGTCTAATCTTTTGTGTATCTATCCTATCTTCCACTCTCTCCCTCTTTAAGATGCTCCAGGATGATGTCCTGTCCCAGTTAGGGTCAGCTGTCAACTCGAAACAGCCCGGAGTATTTGAGGTAGGAAGTCCATTGAGGTATTGTCCAGATAATATGGGCAATCTGTGGGGAGATTGTCTTCATTATTTATTGATTTATTTATTGATTATTGATAGTGGAGCACTCATTCCACTGAGGATGATTCTATCCCCGAGAGCCGATGGCAAAGCAGAGATCAGGCCATCAAGGAGGAGTGTTCCACCATCACTCCTGCCTCTAGGTCTCTGCCTCAGCTTCTTGCCTTGACCTTGCTAAATGATGGTGTATTAGTCAGGGTTCTCTAGAATCACAGAACTCACGGAATGTCTCAATATAGTAAAAGAATTTATTGAAATGACTTACAGTCTGCAGTCCAACTAACCCAGCAATGCGCAGCTGTAGCAGAATGGTGGGGCCGCCTCTATGTAAACACTGGGAGTCTCGCAGCCGCAAAAGCATTCCCTGCAGGAGGACCCAACTGGGGACTACCTGAGAGACCAAAGATTACTGGTGCAAACAATCCAGCCAATCAGGAACTGCTGTTTAGAAGAGACGCTTTCTTGGGACCAACGGTGGCACAGGTGGAGGGTATTAAGAAAGCTTGGAACAGTGTCAGAGAGCTGCAGTGGTTTTCACCTGATCCTGGAGTCTGTGCCACCTCACTCCCAACCTCCGAGGACAGGTAAGGTCAGGGTCAGTTGAGCAGCCCCGGGCACAGGCAACAAGCATCTGTGAACCGGAAGTCTAGGAATCTAGCAGTTGCTCAGTCCCACAGGGCTACTTGTTTCATCTGGTCTTCTCTATAAACTGGAATCCCGAAGAAGTAGGATCCAATATCTGTGCTGGCAAGAAGTCAAAGAAGAGTGAGTTTTCCTTCACCCATTGTCCTTGTGTAGGCCTCCAACAGAAGGTATGGCCCAGATAGAAGGTGTATACCACCGTGCCTGGACTTGAAACCTGCTCTGTCCCAGGCTGGCCTTGATCTCAGAGATCTGCTTGGCTCAGTCACCTGGGCTTAAAGGCATGTACTACCTTACCTGGGCCTAAGCTTTTCATGGCCACTGTGCCTTAAAGCCTGGATCACAGATAAGTCCTCTACTTCTGGATTGTGTAGTTCAGTCCATATGTAGTCGGGTTGATAACCAGGAATAGCCATCACAGATAAGTTATGACCGGAAAGTGTAAGATAAAAAAGACCTTTACCTCCTCAAGTTGCTTATGGTTCTCTCACCTTCAACTGGAAGAGACTGTCCTCACAACGACTAGGAATGGTTTACTAAAGGCTCTGTTCATTAGTAGACAAGGCCAACCCCCTAAAGAAACAGATTATATCTTATATCTGGAGCGTATTGAAGTGTTCTTTGAGTTAGAGATCCTTTATGCTGACTCCTACGTAGCCACAATTTATGAGTTTAGACTGGAAAGGGTAAAAGGTAGCCATACCACTAGTAATTCATCCACAGATCACTCCATCTCAATCCGACAACAGCCAACTCTGCTCTTTGGACCCCAGGGTGTCAGAGCAAAGGTTAAGTGAGAAGATAGCAGCACAGCCTGGACACTATGGATAAGATTACTCTCTTGGCTGGAGCAATCAGTTCTAATCACAAAGAAAGTGAATTCACAGTACACAGTCGAGGAAGAGGATCACATCTGAGAAGTAGGCCTGGGAAAGGCTGGGAAGGCAAAGTGCTGCCTTGAGAACACAAGGAATTCAGATTAGTTCCCACAAACACACAAAAAAGACATGAGCTTGTAAATGCAGCCCTGGTGCAGCAGAGATGGATGGATCCTGGGTCTCCCTGGCCAGCCAGCCTACGATCCATAGTGAGACCCAGGCCAGTGAGACTCTGTCATGGAGAAGGATGGCAACTGCGGAACAGCAGCCCAGTTGTCATCAGGTTTCCATGTGCGTATGTACGCAAGTGTCTTTCTTTCGCACACATACACACACATGCACACACACATACACACACAGGAAACATACATGTGCACACATGTACAAACACACACATACAAACAAACACAAAACGTGCACATATGGACAGGTGCATACACTTGCACACATACACACACAGGAAACATGTGCGCACATACACACAGACATACACACAAGCACATGCACACACACAAAAACACAAACACACAGGAAACATGCACACTTGTGTGCATGTGTATACACACACAATACACACACACCCACGTGTGCAAGTGTGTACACACATGAAACATGCACACAATCACACCAATCTAAAGTAGTAGAAGAATTCAAGAGTCACGCCTTCCTTGAACAAATGTGTCTATCACTCAGTGAACTGCAGAATGCCAAGCACTTGGGTCGAGGTCAGGTGAAATAGAAAATATGAAAGAAGCTACTGATGTTGACAGTGTCCTAATGGTCATATACAGAAGCGACATACTGTTAATGTTACCATTTTTGTCTATTATATGTGCATGTATATTTATAGATGACAACGGCCCCCTCCTCCTCTCTTCACCCAAATATAATTTTATACCCAAGTGTTTGGGACTTGGCTTGGTTTGTGTGAGAGCAACTGAATCTGAGGTTTAATCACAGACACTAAGTGTAGGAGGAGTGAATCAGCATACCCTGGTTGGTGGCCCATATTGTCCCACACATGTGCAACAGCTGCAACAGCATTTTTTTTTTTTTTTTTTTTTTTTTTTTTTGGTTCTTTTTTTTTTTTTTTCGGAGCTGGGGACCGAACCCAGGGCCTTGCGCTTCCTAGGCAAGCGCTCTACCACTGAGCTAAATCCCCAGCCCCTGCAACAGCATTTTACAACCTTAAGATCTGCCAGTCACACGGAGAGAAATGATGACAGAGAATATGACCTGGCCAGCCAATCAGATTGTGTGCTAGCAACAAGGGACAGATGTCATGGGTGAGGCATGGGTGGAGGATATAAAGGCACACTTTGACCCCACAATAAATGAGCCAACTTCCCTTCCAGTCCTCACCCAACCACCAGAGTCTGTGTCGTTGATTCTCGGCTGAGGGGCTGAAGGCTAGGGCAAGAATTAAGGAGCACTGATATCAACCTTCGTTAAGTACAAACCCAGAATCATGTATAACTAAGAACTGTATACAGGTGTGGCTTGGAACATAGAGACAAGAGGATCAAGTGTTCAGAATATAAAAGACACTAAACTACAAGGGAAGATAGTTGGGATGAGGAACAGGCTCAATAGGTGTGGGAGGGAGACAAGAGACTGCCATGGAATGAACATGACCAAACCACACATGCACATAAAGGAAATGCCAGGAGGAAACCAGCTGTTACACATAACTAGTACATACTAAAAGGCACACTTAGAAGAAATTCAAGGTTACTCTCAGATACACAGCAAGTATGAGGACAGCCTACGCTCCATGAGACCATGTAGTCTCTGCAAGAGCATGACAAATGCAGAGAAGGATGCTCGCAGGCAACCATCGAACTGAGAATGGGGTCCCCATTGGAGGAGTTAAAGGATTGAAGGAGCTGAAGGGTTTTGCAACCCCATAACAACAATGCCAACCAACCAGAGCTCCTAGGGACTAAACCACTACTCAAAGACTATACATGGACTGACTTATGGCTCCAGCTGCATATGTAGCAGAGGATGGCCTTGTTGGGCACCAATGGGAGGAGAAGCCCTTGATCCTGCTGAGGCTCGATGCCCCAGTGTGGGGGAATGTCAGGGCGGGGAGGTGGGAAGGGATGGGTGGTTGGGTGGGGGACACTCTTATAGAAGCAGGGGGATGGGGGATGGGATAGGAGGGTTATGGAGGGGAAACTGGGAAAGGGGCTAACATTTGAATTGTAAATAAAAAAATCCAATTAAAAAAAAAAGAAATTCACATATGTTATGGCAAAAAAAAGAGAGCGAAAGGAACACAAGAAAAATTAATAAGAGGTAACCAGAGAATGTGTTTGGCAGTTTGTAGGCAAGAGATAGGCAAAGACATCATCAGTTGTGTCCTCAGCTCCATGCCCTGCATTGTGTTCACCTTTATAGAATGATGTGGTGTTAAACTTGGCCGTCAGATGGCGCTGTGGGCAATTGCCTGAGCCAGGGCACTCAATGGGTGTGCATCTATCTCTCTTGCTTCACAAGTCTGGCAGACACAAAGAAGGCTGCAGGGCTTACTCTGGTCCTTAGTCTTTACTTTCACGGAGGAAGCGGCTTAGGGGCTCGCAAGAGCACAAGAGCAATCAGTTCATGCTGTTGGCTATGCTGTAAAGAGCTCTCTTGTCTCTGACCCTGTGATTTTGTTTTCTGCTGGCAATAGCAACAGGCTGGTTTTAATTGGCTTTGCTTTATTTTCTGAGGCAGGCTCACCTGTAGTAGCCCAGGGTGGCCGTAAACACATCATCCACCTGACTTTATCTCTCAGTTGTTGGGAAGGCAGGCAGTACCAGACCAGGATTTCTTAGGTTCTTGTTATAGTTTAGACATATAACTCTGATCAATTTAAAGAGACACAACAGACACCTGTACACTGAGACCTGAAAATATTGGAAAAAATAATTTAAAATACAAAAAGTTGATAAAGATATGTAGAATCATCATGGTGGAAGAGTGAATATTATAATAGCCATTCTTCGCTTTTTAAAGGTTTATTTTTATTTTTAATTATGTCTCTGTACGTATATGTGCACACAGGTGTAAGTGCCCGTGGATGCCATAAAAGGGCATCAGACGACTTGGACCTGGAGTTACAGGCAGTTGAGAGCCTCCTGACAGAGGTGCTGGAAACCAAACCAAACCATCTCAAGCCCTTAATGGTCAAGCAATACCTCCACCTACTGTCGCTGTTCTTATTTAAAGCCCACCACACTACCGACTTGTTTTTATTGATGTGTAAAAAGTTTTGTATCTAAATTTCAGAGACTGTGAAGTGGTACTGGTGGGGATCCAGGATGGCAAAACCAGGTCAGGAAAGAAGTCTGAAATCTCGTAGACGGTTACGATTAGACACACCTACCTCATGAGTACCTTATGCCTAAGATGTGTTCGCTCCAGGGACACAAGAGCATAAACAAGGCTTTGTACACTCAGAGATGTCTATGTGAACTTTGTAGTAAGCCTGTGCTGGAAACAACCCAAATCCCCATCAACAAGAGAATGGCTGAATAGAGGTGGTGGACTCATAAAACTGCGTGCTGTAAACAATTCAAATCATGAATTCTGAATCCTGTGGCAGCACGGATGTGCCGACATAGGCTAAGTAAAGAAGCCAGACCAAAAGAAACACATATGCTATGCTTCCGTCCACTAGTCAGGGTTCTCTAGAGTCACAGAACTTATGGATGGTCTCTATATAGTAAGGGGATTTGTTGTGATGACTTAAGAGTCTGTAGTCCAACTCCCCGACAATGGTCAGCTGAGAATGGGAAGTCCAAGGATCTAGTAGTTGCTCAGTCCCACAAGGCTAGTAGACTCCAACAGTTGTGCTGGCAAGTAAGTGCAAGCAGGCAAAGAAGAGTGAATCCTTCCTTCTTCCAACGTTCTTATGTAGGTCTCCAGCAGAAGGTGTGGCCCAGATTAAAGGTGTGTGCCACCATGCCTGGATCTGGGACTTGTTTTGTCCCAGGCTGACCTTGAACTCAGAGAG